>NW_027256881.1:1797500-2143962 GCF_029215685.1 Pituophis catenifer annectens
TCTATTCTATTCTATTCTATTCCATTCTATTCCATTCCATTCCATTCCATTCCATTCCATTCCATTCCATTCCATTCCATTCCATTCCATATTTTCTATTCTATTCTATTCTATTCTATTCTATTCTATTCTATTCTATTCTATTCTATTCTATTCTATTCTATTCTATTCTATTCTATTCTATTCTATTCTATTCTATTCTATTCTATTCTAAAGATTGAATGTGTGAGAATTGGGCCAGCTGGATCTCCCATGATCTGGAAGCTTGGCGCTGCTAAATTGCTGTCTTTTGCCTTCTCTGCTTGCGGGGTAAAAGTTTGGCTGGCGATGGAAATCTTTCGGGAGGAGCTCCAAACATTTTCAGCTGCCCCGTAACTTTCTATTAAACCGTGGCCTGTGGTTGCCCATCTTTCTCTCTTCTTTGTTTGAGAATTGTTGTTTGGATCTTGTCTAGGATTTTAAGTAGAGGTTTCTTCCAGAGGAGCCTTCCCTGCTTTATGGTGGCCCGTTTGTTTGTTTGTTTGTTTACGGGATGAATTGCCATCCTTTATCTGATTGGCTGGCTACGGGTTCCTTTCTGTCGGGATTTTTGCTCTCGCCCTATCAGAATCTTGGTAGGGAGATGCTCATCTGGGCATCCCATTCCCCGCCGAACCACAACTCTATTGTCAATCCTCCCGCAGAGACGTGAGCTCAACTTCCTGAGTTAGCTAAATTGCTCCCTCGAGGGCCGTGCATGCTTATTGTGCATTTACCGCTAGGAAAAACAAACCCTGGCTTATAATATGGTCTATATATTTTTCATATCCCCCCCCTCCCTCCTTCCAAAAAGAATGAGTCCTCTGAGGATTTTAACGACTCTGCAACATGGTCAGACCTACCTTTTTCCTTGGTCTATCCCGTTATCCAGAAGATGGATGCTGTTGGGTTTAAAAGCTTTGGCTTTGAACTTGAACTCCGTTGTTGCAAGGTTTTCCAGATGAACCTAAACTTTTTTTTTTTTGAATACATATCGGCTTCCCAAAGCAGAGCATCTTAAATTTACATGAATTTAAAAAAAAAAAAATGCATTCCGAATTGCTCTGGCATTTAAATAACCGTAAAGTGTTACAAAGCAAAGGTGGCCGATGGGGAAGTGGGAGAGGGAGGACAAGAGGCGTGGATGACACCCTGGTCAAATTCGGTGGGTAATTCTGCTCTGCGGTTTTCAGAGGGGGGGGGGAACAGTATAAAAATCTAATTAAAATGGAACGAAAAAGAAAAGGAAAACGCAGTAGCTACGTTTTGCCGTTTGGTTTCACCTCAAGATGAGCCAGGAAATCAGTTTGTGGACTGAATTATTCGCGTACAGGTACCGGGAGGAAAGACTGCGTGTGAGCTCTGTCTAAATGGTACCACTGATCCCATCATCCACTCCCCCAGGCAATTGAGGCACCCCCATGTGCCCCCTGCATATGATCTCTGAATGGTACCAGTGATCTCATCATCCTGTTGTGGTCCGCCAGCAACTTGTGCACACGGCAGCGGAGTCGGACAGTGAGGAGGCTGGGGAGGACCATGGGCCAGTCCTGGAGTCTGGGGAAGGCCCAGATGAGGGCTCTGCGTCAGAGGCAGAGATGGGACCAGGGCCATCCGGGAGCGATGCGTGGACTCCGGAGCCTCCAGAGGCGGACAGCAGAGAGGCAGAGGAACAGGAGGAGCCTCTTCCTAGTGCACGCATGCGAAGAGCTGCCAGAAGGCAAGAGCAGCTGAAGCAAAAAGGGCGACTCAGGAGTAAGGCCAGGAGATGATTGGCCCCTCCCAGAAGGCTTAAAAGAGCAGCAATGAGCCGTTGGGTTCTTTGTAGAAAAGCAGCGTTGATTCCAGTGCTTCTTGTCAGCGTCTCTTGAACTTTGTGGGGTGTTTTTGCCAAGAAAAGCCTTTGGCAGGTTGCCAAAGACATCAAAGGTTGGTGATAAGGCCGAGGGACTGGTTATTAAGAATTTGTTTTGGACTAAGCTGAGAATGAATTAATTCTCAGCTGTTTTAGTAAAATAAGTTTGTTGAGGACTGAATTGTGTTTGGTAATCACTACGTGGGCCTCGGTCACAACACATCCACTCCTCCAAGCAATTGAGGCACCCCCATGCTCCCACTGCCTATGACCTCTGAATGGTACTACTGTTCCCATCGTCCACTCCTCCAGGCAATGGAGGCACTCCCAGGCACATGATTCCAAATGACTCGATCAGACGAACGCAGCCTTTTGTGTCCTCCTCTCAAGCCATACAAGAAGGGCAGGAAGCTGTTTCCCCCTCATTAGAGCACAACAGCCACGCTAGCACCACAACAGAGTGCTATTTATTCGCTTGTCCAACACATTTCACCCCCTGACGCAATCAAAAAAACTCTTGAGAAACAACTAAAACATCCGCTAACGGCACAAACCTCACAACGGGAACCATTCAAAACAAGGCCAGCCAAACACCAAAAATAACCACCATTGCCACCCAAAGCAATCGAAAGACCTTCTGGTGGCTAATGACGACTTCGAAACCAGCAGTCTTTGAATTGAAATCTTTCTGCCAGGCTTAAGAGTCAGGTTCGGAGTGAAAGGAGAGCAGCGTGCAAAAGCTAAGACTAATGTTTGAAACGTAATGCCCACGGTAGGGAAAGCTGTCGCTGGATTTGTGAAAAACATTAGAAATCCGCCATAAAATGGGTTAAAGTCAGCTCTGCCACAGACCAAGGGTGTAATGCAGAGGTGGGTGTTTCAGCAGGTTCTGACCAGTTCTGGAGAACCGGTAGCGGAAATTTTGAGTAGTTGGGAGAACCGGTAGTAAAAATTCTGACTGGCCCCGCCCCCATCTATTCTCTGCCTCCCGAGTCCCAGCTGATTGGGAGGAAATGGGGATTTTGCAGTAACCTTCCCCTGCATTGGGGAGGGAATGGAGATTTTACAGTATCCTTCCTCTGCCATGCCCACCAAGCCACACCAACCAAGCCATGCCACACCACGCCCACCAAGCCACGCTCACAGAACCAGTAGTAAAAATTTTTGAAACCCACCACTGGTGTAATGGCCTTAACTCCCATCTTTTGCCACCTCTCGGGTGGAATATAAGTATCTCAAAGGTGCTTTTTTTCAAGAGTCAACTGGACTTTCTGGGTTTTTCTTTGAAGACCTTTCGCTTCTCATCCAAGAAGCTTCTTCAGTTCTGACTGGATGGTGGGGAATGGAAGGATTTATACACCTTGCAGACAGTTGGTCATTTGCATCCTTTTTAGAGAGTCATTGAGGCTACTTGGAGGTTTGTCTCTGTTCTCAGACTCACCTGAGTAGTGCAAACTGAGTAGTAAGAGCCTTGGTGGCGCAGCAGATTAAAGTGGTGTTAAGTGACACCAGCTGCCTGCAATTAGTGCGAGTTCAAATCTCACCAGGCTCAAGGTTGACTCAGCCTTCCATCCTTTCGAGGTAGGTAAAATGAGGACCCGGTTTGTGGGGGCAATAAGCTGACTTTGTATAAAAAGAACACCGTTTAGGGGGGACCGAAAGCCCTACTAAGCAGGTATACACAAAAGTAGGAAGGCTATTGCTTAACGCATTGTAAGCCGCCCTGAGTCTCCGGAGAAGGGCAGCATATAAATTGAACCAATAAAATAAATAAATGGGTGTGGTAACCTTGAGGACACAGACAAACCTCCAAGTGGCCTCAATGACTCTCTAAAAAAAGGATGCAAATGACCATCTGTCTGCAAGGAATATAAATCCTTCCATTCCCCCACCATCCAGTCAGAGCTGAAGAAGCTTCTTGGATGAGAAGCGAAACGTCTTCAAAGAAAAAACAAGAAAGTCCAGTTTCCCCTTGAAGAAAAGCACCTTTGGGTTCGTTGCATACAGCTCTCAAAGGGTCACCACCTCCAATATACACTACATAAAACATGACGAATAAATAAATAAAAAAATATGCATGCAACCACATACCCACATATATTGTTATCTATGTTCTGCCCCAGCTACGGACCCCAAAGAACACAGCACTGGCACTGGACAAAGTGACGTATGGCCATTTTTCAAACTTGTGACCCTCGCAGCATCCCCCCCCCGTGGTCAATCCCCGTGGACTTTGCTCGCCAGAAGGTCACAAAAGGTCATCACGTGACCCAGGGACAGTGCAGCCATCCAGAAATACAATGCCAGTTGCCAAGAGTCCAAATTTTGATTGCGAGACCGTGGGGGTGCTACAACGCTTGTAAGTGTGAAAAAAACTGGCCACAAGTCACTGTTTTCAGTGCCTTTGTAACTTCGAGGCAGTCACTAAACGAATGCTTGTATGTCAAGGACTACCTGCCATTTTGTGCGATGACACAGGACGAAGTCTTCACAATTAAAAAAAAAACAACAGCTAAATTTCATACACCGAACATGCGTCTTTCCTAAAGTTTGCTCCAGTTTTGTTTTGCTTTGTGCTGAGAGTTTTCCTCCTCTTACAGATGTGCAATTATCTCTTTTAGAGGTATTTTTAGAAAGCTTGAAAGGACAGGTTTAGGCCCTAATCTCTCATTTGTGTACAGCTAGCTCTAGTGAATCCCTCCTTTTTGATATTTCTTGGGACGTATTTACACAGCTGCTCGTTCTCTGCAACTTTCCAGTGCGCAGAGCCTAAGAAACGGCCAAACTTTCCAACAGGGGGGCAGGAGAAAATAGGTGTCCTGCGAATTGCTACATCAAAGCTTTTTTCTCTTCCCCCCCCCTTCCCCTGGCTTGCGAAACTGGCACCCACCGCAATCTCTTTCGCCCCCTTCGGCGCGCTTTCGGTTGAAAGAAAGTTGGCTTTTCACAAAGGAATCGCCGGAGCGCCTTATTTATATTAAAATGGCAAACGTAGCATGTGTTATGTTAAAAAATCAATTAGGAGTCTATTGAAGGGACCGTGGGCTCTTTGTGGGGTGGGGTGACACCAGCAGCTGGGTTATCCGTCTCTTGAGCACAGGTGGGATTCGCATAATTTACCTACCGGTTCGCCCAGCACTGAGATCTGAGGGACCCTTTCAGCAAAGTTTGTAATTTATTTGTTTGTTTGTTTGTTTGTTTGTTCAATTTATATGCCGCCCTCCTCCGAAGACTCAGGGCGGCTTACAATGCACTTATAGCAATAGCCTTCATTCTTTTGTATATACCTGCTTATTAGGGCTTTTGGCCCCCCATAAGCGGTGTTTCTACAAAGTCAGTTTATTGTCTCCACAATCCAGGTCCTCAATTTACCTACCTCGGAAGGATGGCAGGCTGAGTCAACCTTGAGCCTGGTGAGATTTGAACTCGCACTAATTGCAGACAGCTGGCAGCTAAGTGCTACATAACAGCACTTAGTCCGCTGCACCATCAAGGCTCATGTGAGGCTTCCCCGTTTCTCAGTCTCCTACAGTCCCTGCGTCAAAACATGGAAGCTGAAAGAAGGCATTAGAGAGCCAATTTGGTCTATGGGCAGCAGGCTAGAAGTTAGAAAGCAGGAGCCTGTGAGTTCTAGTTCCACCTTAGGCATCAAAGGCAGCTGGATGACTTTGAACCAATGACTAGGCGACTGGGGGGTTCTAGTCCTACCTTAGCCATGAAAATCAGCTGGATGACTATGAAAATCAGCTAGGAGACTGTGAGCTCTAGTCCTGCCTTAGCTGTGAAAATCAGCTTGATGAGTTTAGGCCAATCACTAGGAGACTGGGAGTTCTAGTCCTTCCTTAGCTATATAAAACTCAGCTGGATGACTTTAGGCCAATCGCTAGGAGGCTGGGAGTTCTAGTTCTTCCTTAGCTATATAAAAATCAGCTGGATGACTTTAGGCCAGTCGCCAGGATTCTGGGAGTTCTAGTTCCAGTTTAGACATAAAAGACAGCTTGATGACTTTAGGCCAATCACTTGAAGACTGGGAGTTCTAGTCTTGCCTTAGCTGTGAAAATCAGCTAGATGACTTTAGGTCAATCACTAGGAGACTGGGAGTTCTAGTCCTTCCTTAGCTATATAAAACTCAGCTGGATGACTTTAGGCCAATCACTAGGAGACTGGGAGTTCTAGTCCTTCCTTAGCTATATAAAACTCAGCTGGATGACTTTAGGTCAATCACTAGGAGACTGGGAGTTCTAGTCCTTCCTTAGCTATATAAAACTCAGCTGGATGACTTTAGGCCAATCACTAGGAGACTGGGAGGTCTAGTCCTTCCTTAGCTATATAAAACTCAGCTGGATGACTTTAGGTCAATCACTAGGAGACTGGGAGTTCTAGTCCTTCCTTAGCTATATAAAACTCAGCTGGATGACTTTAGGCCAATCACTAGGAGACTGGGAGTTCCAGTCCTGCCTTAGCTATATAAAACTCAGCTGGATGACTTTAGGCCAATCACTAGGAGACTGGGAGTTCTAGTCCTTCCTTAGCTATATAAAACTCAGCTGGATGACTTTAGGCCAATCACTAGGAGACTGGGAGTTCCAGTCCTGCCTTAGCTATATAAAACTCAGCTGGATGACTTTAGGTCAATCACTAGGAGACTGGGAGTTCTAGTCCTTCCTTAGCTATATAAAACTCAGCTGGATGACTTTAGGCCAATCACTAGGAGACTGGGAGTTCTAGTCCTTCCTTAGCTATATAAAACTCAGCTGGATGACTTTAGGCCAATCACTAGGAGACTGGGAGTTCTAGTCCTTCCTTAGCTATATAAAACTCAGCTGGATGACTTTAGGCCAATCACTACGAGACTGGGAGTTCTAGTCCTTCCTTAGCTATATAAAACTCAGCTGGATGACTTTAGGTCAATCACTAGGAGACTGGGAGTTCTAGTCCTTCCTTAGCTATATAAAACTCAGCTGGATGACTTTAGGCCAATCACTAGGAGACTGGGAGTTCCAGTCCTGCCTTAGCTATATAAAACTCAGCTGGATGACTTTAGGTCAATCACTAGGAGACTGGGAGTTCTAGTCCTTCCTTAGCTATATAAAACTCAGCTGGATGACTTTAGGCCAATCACTAGGAGACTGGGAGTTCTAGTCCTTCCTTAGCTATATAAAACTCAGCTGGATGACTTTAGGCCAATCACTAGGAGACTGGGAGTTCCAGTCCTGCCTTAGCTATATAAAACTCAGCTGGATGACTTTAGGTCAATCACTAGGAGACTGGGAGTTCTAGTCCTTCCTTAGCTATATAAAACTCAGCTGGATGACTTTAGGCCAATCACTAGGAGACTGGGAGTTCTAGTCCTTCCTTAGCTATATAAAACTCAGCTGGATGACTTTAGGTCAATCACTAGGAGACTGGGAGTTCTAGTCCTTCCTTAGCTATATAAAACTCAGCTGGATGACTTTAGGTCAATCACTAGGAGACTGGGAGTTCTAGTCCTTCCTTAGCTATATAAAACTCAGCTGGATGACTTTAGGTCAATCACTAGGAGACTGGGAGTTCTAGTCCTTCCTTAGCTATATAAAACTCAGCTGGATGACTTTAGGCCAATCACTAGGAGACTGGGAGTTCCAGTCCTGCCTTAGCTATATAAAACTCAGCTGGATGACTTTATGTCAATCACTAGGAGACTGGGAGTTCTAGTCCTGCCTTAGCTATATAAAACTCAGCTGGATGACTTTAGGCCAATCACTAGGAGACTGGAAGTTCTAGTCCTGCCTTAGCTATATAAAACTCAGCTGGATGACTTTAGGCCAATCACTAGGAGACTGGGAGTTCTAGTCCTGCCTTAGCTATATAAAACTCAGCTGGATGACTTTAGGCCAATCACTAGGAGACTGGAAGTTCTAGTCCTGCCTTAGCTATATAAAATTCAGCTGGATGACTTTAGGCCAATCACTAGGAGACTGGGTGAGTTCTAGTCCTGCCTTAGCTATATAAAACTCAGCTGGATGACTTTAGGCCAATCACTAGGAGACTGGGAGTTCTAGTCCTGCCTTAGCTATATAAAACTCAGCTGGATGACTTTAGGCCAATCACTAGGAGACTGGGAGTTCCAGTCCTGCCTTAGGGATGAAGGCCATCCTGGTAACTTTGGGCCAGTCTATCTCTCTCAGCCCAACCCACCTCACAGGGTTGTTACTGTGAAGAAAGGAGGAGGAGAAAGGAGAAAGGAAGATTAGGTATGTTTGCTGCCTTATTTGTAAAAATAATCATAATAATATTGCTTAGCACATTGTAAGCCGCCCTGAGTCTCCGGAGAAGGGCAGCATATAAATCAAATTAAAAAAAAAAATCAAGACGGGATACAGATAAATACCAATAAATAAAAAGTTAAGAAATTATGGATCAAGTGAGGTAGCTTTCTATATTCCCTGGCAAAATCTCCCTGGCAATTTCTGGCAAACCACATTAGTATTGTCGTTTTGCAGATTTTTTTAATGTTTGATTGTGTGAACCAGGTTGTGTCTGTGTGTCATAAAAAACAATCTTGCATTTCAGTTTAAAAGGGAGGATATTTCGGACAGCAAGTTCCATTGTTCACTCCTTCACAACCTCCATATTAATATTATCTCATTTTGACTCAGAACTGCGCATCAGCCTTGCCTCAGCAGGCATCCTCCAGGTATTTGAGACCACAGCTCCCATCATCCCCAGCCAGCTTGTCTGAGAACCCTCCCCACCGTCTCACGCAATTCAATAAAAGCTGGTGGCTCAGTTTCCGTTCCATTCAGTTCAATTCTAGATGATAGATACAAGCCTATCTTATTCTTTATGTGTTACGTTTGTAAGTTGACATGCACAAGACATAATTGTGTGTGTGTGTGTGTGTGTGTGCGTGTGTATGTCTAAAACAATAGCCCGCAGCAACTCACATAGATTTTTTAGTTTGCATTGTATAATCTGCATTTTGAAAGGAATCCATGCTTTGTTAGGTAGTACCCGGACTAAGAAACTATGCAGGGCAATGAATTCTTGGAAACTCACTTACTGATAATCTGGCTCAGCCTTTTCCTGAGCTTCCTTGGCACGTAGAGCCCTCTCTGTGGGCACGCAAGCCGTTGCCCCAGCTCAGCTCCACCGTGCACGCGCGTGCAACTCCCGCCGGCCAGCTGATTTTTGGGTCTCTGCTGCACATGCACGGGGCGCATGCAGAAGACGTGAATGCATGCATGGGGGGCAATGGGAGTGCGTGAATGTGGGGGGGGCAGGGGGAGCGTGTGCATGCGTGGGGGAATGCTGGGGGGTCGCTCATGCATGTGGGGGAGGGACGGGATGCGTGGAGGGACGGGGAGCGTGGGAGGTCATGCATGCATGCGGGGTGTGTGGGGGGGAGCGAGAGGGGGTTGTGTGCATGCACGGGGGACAGGGCGTGGGCGGGGTCGCTCACGCATTGCAATTTGTCATCGCGTGCTTTTGGCACGCAACGACAGAAAGGTTAACCCTCACTGCTATAGACTTTCATGCCCCGTTTTGTAACAATTTCTGGATTAGGAAAAACTGAGCCAAGTCATTTCCTCTCCAGGACTTTGTTTTCCTTGGGAATCATGTTGCATGACCATAAACGGCCTGTCTTTCTTCCTGACTTCACACGCTATAAAAGAAGATTGGCTCGCTGGGAGCCCAGCCATTAAGTGGCACAGCTTCTCCATCAATGGCCAGTCCTACTCATTGGCGTAGCATCACCCCAAAGATTTAACCTGGAACCTGCTTCTGTGATCTCCTTGGAGCCTAGAAAAGCCATTCGTGTTCCCCAGTTTTCTTAATCATCCCTTGTGCCTTCACCCTTTTAAGTACAGGTAGTCCTTGACTTAACAACCATTCGTTTAGTGACCAAAGTTACAACAGGAAAAAAAAACATGACATCGGATTGTTTTCAGTGGTGGGATTCAAGTAATTTAACAACCGGTTCTCTGCCCTAATGATTTCTTCCAAAAACCAGTTTGCCAAATTGCTCAGAAAGTTAACAGCCGGTTTTCCCGAAGTGGTGCAAACTGGCTGAATCTGATACTTTTTCATACTTGCGACTGTTGCAACGTCCCCATGGTCACGTGGCCAAAATTTAAAGGCTTAGAAACTGGCATGTATTTTTGACGGTTGCCAGGTCCTGGGGTCATGGATTTTTTTTTTTTTTTAAATTTGATTTATATGCCGCCCTTCTCCGGAGACTCAGGGCGGCTTACAATGTGCTCAGCAATAGCCTTCATCCTTTTGTATATTTATACAAAGTCAGCTTATTGCCCCCACAATCTGGGTCCTCAATTTACCTACCTTAGAAAGGATGGAAGGCTGAGTCAACCATGAGCCTGGTGAGAATTGAACTCGCAGTAATTGCAGGCAGCTGGATGTTAAATGCTGCCTTAGTAGGAGGCATTAGCCTTCTACGCCACTCAGGCTCCACCTTTCGTGAACTTCTGACTGGCAAAGTCAACGGGGAAACCAGATTCACTTAACAGTGTTACTAACTTAACAACCGCAGCGATTCACTCAACAACTGTGGCAGGAAAGGTCGTAAAATGGGGAAAAAAAACTCACTTAACAACTGCCTTGCTTAGCGACAGAAATTTTGGGCTCAGTTGTGGTTGTAAGTCATGGGCTACCTGTATGGCACTTTCAAATTCACTGTTGTAGCGTTTTTTAAGGGTTATTTTTATCATTCGTTTTGGATGATTGCATTTTGCTTTGCTTTCTTTTTAGCTTTTTAAAAAAGTAACCCAGAAGGACTTTTCTTTCCTTCCGATCCTGTCTGTCAACTTAATAAATCCCAGCAAGCCTTTTGACAGCAAGTTATTTAAGTAGTTGATAGCAGAACTAAATTTCCTTGGTTTCTCTTTCAGGACCAGCCCTCCTTACTGCTGCGTGGATCTCCATTCTTTGAGAACAGGGGAAGTAGTCAAATCCGTGCAGTTCAAAACACCTATTTATGATCTCCACTGCAACAGAAGGTAAAAATCTCTTTTGATCTCCAAATACCTTTCCCGTCCAGTGTTTTTAAAGCTCTCAGCCTTGATTGCAGTCACTTCATGTTGTTTCAACCGTCTGGGTTGAATGTGGCTAGAAGATTCGGCAGCTACTGCTGGAAGAAAAGGCCCAGATTGGCTTGTTTTAATGCAAAAATCTATTTAAATGGAAA
The DNA here is from genome assembly GCF_029215685.1 of Pituophis catenifer annectens. NCBI lineage: Eukaryota > Metazoa > Chordata > Lepidosauria > Squamata > Colubridae > Pituophis > Pituophis catenifer. The sequence goes on from NW_027256881.1 coordinate 1,808,558, forward strand.
GGCAGGAAAAAAAAAACCCTCTCATCTCAAAAAGATGTTGAGACTTTGGGAAAAGTGCAAAGAAATCATCTTAGTTGCAAGATGATTAAAAGCCTGGAGATAAAAACATATGAAGAACGGTTGGTCTGGCTAGTCTAAAGAAAAGAAGAATTCTGAGGGACATGAGACCGCCTGCTGCTACCGACGACCTTCCATCGTCCCGTGCGCTCCCACAGAGACGGCCTCCTCAGGGTGCCGTCAGCCCAACAATGTAGGCTGGTGACCCCCAGGGGGAGGGCCTTCTCTGTGGGGGCACCTACCCTCTGGAATCAGCTGCCCCCAGAGATAAGGAGAATCCAAGACCTCGGTGCCTTCCGCCGTGCCCTTAAAACCCACTTTTTCCAGCAAGCCGGGCTGGCTTAGGAAGAAATTTTTTAAATTTTTAAATGTTTAATTGGTTTGTGGTTTTTTAAATTTTGGGCCAAATTTATATAGATTTTAATTGTTTTTAATATTTGTATTTCATGTTTTTAATTTTGGCTGTGCACCGCCCTGAGTCCTCAGGGAGAAGGGCGGTATATAAATTGAAAATAAATAAATAAAATAAAATAAATGATAGCGGTATTCCAGTATTTGAGGGGCTCCCACAAAAAAGAGGGGGTCAACTTATTTTCCAAAGCACCAGAAGGCAGGACAAGAAACAATGGACGGAAACTAATCAAGGAGAGAAGCAACCTGGAATTAAGGAGAAACTTACCAACAGTGTGAGCAATTAACCAGTGGAACAGCTTGCCACCAGAAGTTATGGGTACTCCAACACTGGGGGTTTTTAAGAAGAGACTGGACTGCCACTTGTCTGAAATGTTATAGGGCAGTGATGGCGAACCTTTTCGGCACTGAGTGCCCAAACCGGAACGTGCGTGCATTCGTGTCAGCCAGCTGGTCTTTGATTTTCCAGCTTGTGCTTGTGCACCAGCCAGCTGGTCTTTGTGGGCACCAGAGCACCGGGAAATGGCCTGAAAACGGCCTGAAAAACATTAAAAAACAGGCCTTTTTGGACCATTTTCAGGCCGTTTTCCGGGCGTTTTCTGGGGCATTTTTTGGCCAGAAATAGCCCAAAAAATGTCCCAAAAATGGCTGGAAAATGACCTGGAAAACAGCCTATTTTGGGGGCATTTTTTGAGGTGTTTTCAGGGCTTTTTCCAGCGCCTGTGCAGGCCAGAAACCAGAAGAGCAGCTGGCGATGGCGCGTGTGCCCACAGAGAAGGCTCTGCATGGCACCTCTGGCATCCGTGCCATAGGTTCACCATCACAGCTATAGGGTTTCCTGTTTGAGCAGTGGGTTGGACTAGAGGACCTCCAAGGTACCTTCCAGCTCTGTTCTGATTGATTGACCTCAGTATGCTGGCTGGGGAATTCTGGGAGTTGAAGTCCACCAGTCTTAAAGTTGCCCAGTTTGAAGACTCCTGGCCTAAAGCAAACAGATTTAAGTTTGTAATAAGGGGCACATTTGAGAGAGGCACAACACGCTTTAGATCCCAGGTGCATTCTTATGCAGGCCTTTTCTTTGCAAAATATCTCCTGGGCCTCTCTGGTTTAAAGGATCAGGTTGGAAATGATGGGAAGAGTCTCCTTCCGCCTAAGAATTGAGAACGATGGCTTGAGGGCAGATATTATGGACTTAAAAGAGTGAATAGCCTGGTTCTGTTATAAAGCCATTTCCTCTGTTCCTGGGACAGACAAAAGGGAAATAATTTTCTCCCCGAGAAATTCTCTGAAGAGCCAAAGGGAGATAGAGGGGTCGAAGGATTGTGGATATAAATGAGATGCGTATTCTGAGTGGGGAAAAGGAGGGCCTCTTGTTCAGAGAACCCCTCAAACCCAGCTCCCCATTGTCTCCCCCTCCTTCTTGAGATTTTGTTTGGTACATTTTGTCTTTGTATTTCATGTCCTGGTAATTATATAAAGTGATTTTTTTTCCCCTCTCTCCTCCTCTTAATTCCATTGTATGGAAGGCAGCGGAGGTCAAAGCAAGGAAAAAACACTTTTAGCAAATAAGGCCTGGCTATTAGGCCCAGCAGATTTGCAATAATAAAAAAAAAAACAGCAATATGATTATTTTTGAGGATGAAACACTTTTCAGATTAATATACTGGGTGCTTTTGATGGATTTTCAATCTGAACTGCTGGAGCAAATGAGTGTTTTAAAAAAATTACATGAGGTATAATGCCAGTTTTGTTAACAAGGTACGATCTCGCTCAACTCCCCCCCACCCCCACTACCTTCATGGGTGCCCTAATTATTTCCCATGAATATCGACAACCTGTCGTGCTACACATCTGAAAGTTTTATTCTGTCGAATCTGCTATTGGCTACAACATACAACTTTGCTGACCCTTATTATTCAAGACCACTGAGTAGGATACGAAAGAAGGAATAAAAGGGAAGGAAGGAAGGTGGTTAGAAGGAAGGAAAGGAGAAAGGACGGAAGGATGGAATATAGAGAGAAGGAAAGAAAATGGAAGGAAGGAAGGAAGAAAGGAAGGAAGGAAGGTTGATAGAAGGAAAGAAGGTTGATAGAAGGAAGGAAGGTTGATAGAAGGAAGGAAGAAGGAAAAAGGAAGGAAAGAAGGAATATATAGAGAAGGAAAGAAAATGGACAGAAGGAAGGAACAGAAAGAAAGAAAAGAAAGAATAGAGAGAAAAAATGTGGATAGAGGGAGAAAAGGAAAGCAGAAAGAAAAAAGAGAGAAAGAAAGAAAAAGAAAAAGAAAGAAAGAAAGAAAGAAAGAAAGAAAGAAAGAAAGAAAGAAGAAAGCTAGAGAGGTGCTGGTATTGTTTTGTACATTTTTTAATTTAATATTTACAAACATTTCTATCCCACCCTATACTTTCCGTGCCTTAGAAATACTCATTGAAAATTACAACATATTTCAACTGTACTTTTATGGTTTTATTTATAAATAAAAGTTGTACAGAATTAAGTTAAAGCAAATTATCAGGTCCTTGCTAAAAGCTAGTTTTATTTTCGTCGTGTAAACTGAAATTCGGCTTAATGACTGCAGTAACCCCACCCCCCCTCTAAAAAAAAGAAAGCAATAAAACAACTTCTGTCAAGTTTAACCTTGGTTGTTCTAGGCAGCTTACAAAAACTGCAGTGGTAGCCAATACACCGAAATATCACATCGAAGTATTTTGTGTAATGTGGACGGTTTTTCTTAAAATGGACATAAGACATCGTTCTCTTCTCAACTTCCTGTGCATCTAAACCCACAAATATTTCCAAATATCATTTTTATTTTATTATATAAAATATAAAATACAAAAAAGAAAGAAAGAAAGAAAGAAAGAAAGAAAGAAAGAAAGAAAGAAAAGAAAATAGGAAATTAGAATAGAATAGAATAGAATAGAATAGAATAGAATAGAATAGAATAGAATAGAATAGAATAGAATAGAATAGAATAGAATTCTTTATTGGCCAAGTGTGATTCAACACACAAGGAATTTGTCTTTGGTGCATGTGCTCTCTGTACATAAAAAGAAAAGATACATTCGTCAAGAATCATAAGGTACAATACTTAATGATAGACATAGGGTACAAATAAGCAATCAAATCTTCCTATGAAAAGGGCGGGAAAAGGGACGAGGAAAAGGGGGTGGAAAATACAAGGGGGTGGAAAAAAAGAAAGAAAAGGGAGCATTGACTTCCAATCCTTCCCAGCACAGTACAAGTTGAGGCTGGAGTGTGTTATCTTGTACTGTGCTGGGAAGAATTGGAAGCCAATGCCCCCTTTTCTTTCTTTTTTTCCCTCTCCCTTGTATTTCACACCCCCTTTTCCTCGTCCCTTTATTAAGTAGCCATTTCTGTAACACCAAATCTTTCTGATCAACAAAACCAAAATCAAAGTTTATTTTTTTTTCCCCACAAGCACAAATTCCAGAAGTGATAGCCAAATAAGAACATATTTTTCTCTTTCAAATAAACATATAAAAATAAACATATGTACAGATGGATGCTATACATGCATGCAAACACAAAGACATTTGCGCACACCGTATCCCTAATTGTAGATACAGTTTTTCTCATAATTGTCTTCACACATATGGTGTATTTCTTCACTCCATTTCTCTTGTAAATTATTTACCTGCATGGATCTCTTGGGTGAGATAATATTACAAAAAGGGGGGAGAAATAGGAAGCACATTTTTAGAGCATTTTGCACTTCAGGTATTCTTTACTTTTTCACAAATGTATGTTTTTGTATTTTCAGGATTCTTGTTGTTGTCTTGCAAGAGAAGATTGCTGCCTTCGACAGCTGCACTTTTACTAAAAAATTCTTTGTCACAAGTAAGTCTTCGAAATGGTTTCTCATTGACTTCCATATTACAGGTAGTCCTTGATTTACGGCCACAATTGAGCCCATAAATTCTGTTGTGAAGTGAGACGGTGGTTAAGTGAGTTTTGCCCCCTTTTACGACCTTCCTTTCCACAGTTGTTAAGTGAATCACAGCAGTTGATAGGTTAGTAACCTGGGTTGTTAAGGTGAGTCTGCCTTCCCCATTGACTTTGCCGGTCAGAAGGTCGCAAAAGGGGATTACATGACCCTGGGAGACTGCAACCGTCATAAGTACGAACCAATTGCCAAGCATCTGAATTTTGATCACCTGATCATGGGACTGCTACAAAGGTCATAACTGTGAGAAACGATCATAACTCACATTTCCCAGTTCCGATGTAACTTTGAATAGTCACTAAATGAACTGTCGTAAGTCAAGGACTGCCTGTATAATATTTTTTTCTGACTCCAGAAATGATTCGGTTCAAGTAGTGGTTTAGGATTTGGGTCAGTAGTATAAGAGAGCCAGTTTGATTAAGGCACCAGGTTAGAAGCCAGGAGATGAAGAGTTCTAGTCCCACCTTTGCCATAAAAACCAGATGGATGGCCTTGGGATAACCACGGTCGCGTGATCAAAATTGGGGCCCTTGGCAACCGCCATGTATTTACGATGGTTGTGTTGTGGCCCATATGTATGCGTTCTTTGGGGTCCGTAGCTGGGGCAGAACAGGTTGTAGCATCCCCGAGTCCTGGGATTGTCATTTGCAACCTTCCCTACGAAGCTTCTGGCAAGCAAAGTCAACGGGGGAGCCAGATTTGCTTAACGACTGCATGATTCATTTAACAACCACAAGTGATTTGCTTCACTGTCATGGCAAAAACTCGTAAAATGGGATGTGGCTCACTTAACAACTGCCCTGCTTAGCAATGAAACTTTTGGGTTCAATTCTATGTGTCATATAATATATGTGGGTATATGCATATATATATATATATATGTGTGTGTGTGTGTGTGTGTGTGTGTGTCTGTCCTGTTTAGCTAGTGTATATTGGAGGTGGTGACCCTTTGAGAGCTGTATGCAATGAAATTTTATTTTAATGTATGGCAATTAGTATACATTTAAAGTGACAATAAAGTTATTCTAAGTCTAAGTCTAATTGTAGTCTTACGCTGAGGACTACCAGGGGTGAAATCCAGCAGGTTCTGATAGGTTCTGGAGAACCTGTAGCAAAAATTTTGAGTAGTTCAGAGAACCGGCAAATACCACCTCTGGCTGGCCCCAGAGTGGGGAGGGAATGGGGATTTTGCAGTATCCTTCCTCTGGAGTGGGGTGGGAATGGAGATTTTGCAGGATCCTTCCTCTGGAGTGGGGTGGGAATGGAGATTTTGCAGTATGCTCCCCCTGCCATGCCCACCAAGCCACGCCCACAGAACCGGTAGTAAAAAAAATTGGATTTCACCACTGGGGCTACCCATACAGTATTTTCCCAGAATATAGGAGCACTAAAGTTTGATGTGGGTTATTTTTCCTCTATTTTTAAAATAAATGGATATCACATTTCTAATCAGTATGCTCTCACCATCTTCTAAGATGGAATTTTGGCTTGAGGGAATGGCCTTTATTTTTTTATGAGTATGTTGAGGCCTGTTGTATCCAAAATGGGGGTTCTAAGGAGCTAAATATTAAAAAGAATGAAATATCTTTAAGCACACGCCCAGAGATTGGTACTCAGTGCCTGCACCAATTTCCTGGTTTACCCCCCCAGAAAAAATGTTCTCTGAGGTGATTTTCTAGACATGGAAGCAAAATAAGTGCTTTGAAGACACTTTGAAGGGCCTGTCCTTCTTCCTCCTACTCAGTCATCACTAATTTGGAATTGTTGCCTGTGGAAAGTATAAACTAAGATAAAGCGTGCCTCCAATTTTTACCCTAGAATTGGGTTTCCTAACCCTGACAATTTCCAGGTATATGGACTTCAACTCCCAGAATTCCACATTGCTGAGAATTCTGGGACTTGAAGTCCACTCACCTTCAATTCGCCAAGACTAGGAAACACTGTCCTAGAAGAGCAACCCTATCTACACCTTGGGTATAGGTGTAGAGCCATGGTGGCGCAGTGGTTAGAATGCGGTACTGCAGGCTACTTCTGCTGACTGCCAGCTGCCTGCAATTTGGCAGTTTGAATCTCACCAGGCTCAAGGTTGACTCAGCCTTCCATCCTTCCCGAGGTCGGTCAAATGAGGACCCAGATTGTTGGGGGCAAGAGGCTGACTCTATAAAGCGCTTAGAGAGGGCTGTAAAAGCACTGTGAAGCGGTATATAAGACTTAAGTGTGATTGGGAAGGGAGGGAGGAAAGGAAAGGAAAGAAGGAAAGGAAAGGAAAGGAAAGAAGGAAAGGAAAGGAAAGGAAAGGAAAGGAAAGGAAAGGAAAGGAAAGGAAAGGAAAGAAGAAGGAAAGTGTGGTGGCGCAGTTGTTATAATGCAGTATTGCAAGCTAACTCTGCCCACATCCAGAAAGTTTGATCCTGACCAGCTCAAGGTTGACTCAGCCTTCCATCCTTCTGTGGTGGGTAAAATGAGGAGCCAGACTCTATAAAAACAGCTTAGAGAGGGCGGTGAAGCATGGTGAAGCGGTATATAAGTCTAAGTGCTATTGCTATTGCTATCAAAAATATCCGAAATTCCTATTTTATTTCTGCTAGGAGAGATTTGCAGGCCGAGTGGGAAAGCAGGCTATCCATTTATAAACCAGAAACGGGGCAGTCAACTTTCACATGCTCTTTTCGACTTCTGTAGGAAGAGATTTGTAAGTCGCCTGGTTCAGAGGCCAAAAATTCCCCCAAATGCCAACTGTCTTCAAAGAAGCAGTAAAAAAAATAAAAATAAAAAAAAAATCATCTGCCTTTTGCCCCAGATGTTCGGCCGCAGCTCCTTCTAACCTTCTTGAAAAGGTCCTTGATGTATGTTTGTTTACCGATAGGCTCCCACTGCACTAAAAGATGCTGGGATCCCAAGCTTAAGGTTTTGACCTTAAAAGGAAAGCTGCAAGCTAAGTATGCTCAGAATTTACTGTGGTGGGATGGAAGGTGGGGGGGGGGGACGAGAGGAGACATGCCTTGGATTGACTTAGTCTCTGGGTTGCAACATTTCCGTGCGCCCCGCTGTAAAACTGGAAGCAGCTTGGAGGAGGAGAGAAAAAAAAAAATTAGGAATCCGTTTGGAATAATCTGAAAGTTACCAATAGGTGTCAGTTTCTCTCCGTAGCTGGACAGAGGGAAGGATACCTTCCACTGATTGCAAAGGGACTGAAAAAGCAGATTTTCAAAAGCCGCTCGGTGGTTTCTCCCTACAGCTAGTCCTGGATTTAGGATCCACAATTGAGCCCCAAATTTCCCTTGCTATAAGCAAGACAGTCCTTAAGTGAGCTTTGCCCCATTTTACAACCTTTTGTGCCACAGTTGCGTACAGGTAATCCTCGATTTAACAACAGTTTAAGAGCCTTGGTGGCGCAGCAGACTAAAACACTATTAAATAACACCAGCTGCCTGCAATTACTGCAAGTTCAAATCTCACCAGGCTCAAGGTTGACTCAGCCTTCCATCCTTCCGAGGTAGGTAAAATGAGGACCCGGATTGTGGGGGCACTAAACTGACTTTGTATAAAAAAGAACACCGCTTGGGGGCGGGGGGAGAAAGCCCTACTAAGCAGGTATATACAAAAGTATGAAGGCTGTTGCTTAACTCACTGTAAGCCGCCCTGAGTCTCCGGAGAAGGGCAGCATATAAATCGAACCAATAAATAAACAATAAATAAATAAGTTTGCTTAGTGGCCGTTCGAAGTTACAACGGTACTGAAAATAATGACTTATGACAGTTTTTCACATTTATCACCATTGCAGCATTCCCCCCCCCATGGTCACGTGATTTACATTTGGAAGCTTGAACAACTGATTCACACTTACGACGGTTGCAGTGTCCCGGGGTCATGTCATCTGCAACCTTCTGACCAGCAAAGCCAAGGGGGAAATCAGATTCACTTAACGACCGTTGTTACTAATTTAACAACTACAGTGATTGACTTAACAAAGGTGGCAAGGAAAGATCCTAAATTGGGGCAAGACTCACTTAACAAATTTCTCACTTAACAGCATAAATTTTGGGGTCAATTGTCGTAAGTGGAAGACTACCTGTATCGAAAAGGGGCGAGGGCTGGCGTGCTGTGGTCCATGTGGGGGGGAGGGGTCGCGAAGAGTCAGACACAATTTAACGACTGAACCACAACAAAAATTATATATTGGAAGCTTCTGTTTGATGTTGACATAATTTTTTTTTTTTTAAATGGGAAACCTAGGTTGATCTTTCCCGATCTGTTGAAGCGAATGCCACTGATAGGCCCTAACACCAAACAAAAATCCTTTTTTTTTTTCGAATCGGCGTGCCATAGAATTGCCTTTGAAGGTCTCAGCCTTTCAGATTAAATCTTCATTAAAGTGCCAGGTTCTCTGCATTCGCCGAGCAGATGCTTACCGTAGGATATCTGCTTGTAGGGGTGTATTTACGTACTGGATGTTATGCTTCCATTATTGAAAGCAAAAATGGCAAAGGGCTTTTTTTTTTTTTGTTTATAATGTAATTGAAGGAGCGCTTTACGGTAGATCTGCGGTGGCTTTTTGAAATATACTTGTATTGATTGTTGTATTATATCTTGATTTATGTAAGGCCGAGTTATTTGGATGGGTTGTTGTGATAATGCAGTGAAGGCACCGAGAGTTTCCGTTCTTTTAACTTGCTGACTGCATTTCCAAATAATTCTTCCTTCACCTCAGGATTTTTTATTTTTTTATTTTGCACAGCTAGCACAGTTATTTAATGCGCTTTAATGCGTCCTTTGGAGTGAGTGGTAATCTTGACATATATTGATAAGAGAGATGACCTCACCATTTTTTTGATTCTTGCCATTGGCCAAGCATCTGAATTCTTGTTTCAACAAGATGTAGCGCATTGAATACAGGTAGTCGACACAACAGATTAACAGAATTGGAAGGGAGCTTGTAGGTCATCTAGACCAACCTCCCTGCCCAAGCAGGAGTCCCTACACCATTTCTGACAGAGGGCAGTCTCTTCTTGAAAGCCTCCAGTAATGAAGCTCCCACAACTTCCGAAGGCAACTTCTGTTCCATTCGTTGATTGTTCTCATTGTCAGAAAATTTCTCCTTATTTCTAGGTTGAATCTCTCCTTGATCAGTTTCCATCCATTGTTCCTTGTCTGGCCTTCGGGTGCCTTGGAGAATAGTTTGACCCCCTCCTCTCTGGGGCAGCCCCTCAAATATTGGAAGATGCTCTCCTGTCTCCCCTGGTCCTTCTCTTCACTAGACTAGCCATGCCCAGTTCCTGCAACCGTTCATCCTATGTTTTAGCCTCCAGTCCCCTCATCATCCTGGTTGCTCTTCTCTGCACTTTTTCTAGAGTCTCCACATCTTTTTTATAGCGTGGTGACTAAAACTGGATGCAGGATTCCAATTGTGGCCTTACCAAGGAATTATAAAGTGGTATTAGTACCTCAGTAGTACCTATAAGTCCTCAACTTACGGCCACGATTGAGCCCACAATTTCTGTTGCTAAGCGAGACGGTTGTTAAGTGAGTTTTGCCCCCGTTTTACAACTTTCCTTGCCACAGTGGTTAAGTGAGTCACTGCAGTTGTTAAGTTAGTGACACCGTCGCTAAGTGAATCCAGCTTCTCCATTGACCTGGCTTGTCAGAAGGTTGCAAAAGGGGGATCAGGTGATCCCGGGACATTGCAACCGTTATAAATAGGAGCCAGTTGCCGAACAGTCGAGTTTTGGTCATGTGACCGTGGAGATGCTGCCATTGTTGTGTGAAAAAACGGTCACAAGTCACTTTTTTCATTGCCTTGTAACTTTAAATGGTTGTAAATTGAGGACTACCCTGTTTCCCTGAAAATAAAACCCAACCGGAAAATAAGCCCTAGCATGATTTTTCAGGATGCTTGTAATATAAGCCCTACCCCAAAAATAAGCCCCAGTTAAGATCGTCAACAGACAGATAGTACTGTATTTTCCCCAAAATAAGACCCCACTGGAAAATAAGCCATAATGCGTCTTTTGGAGCAAAAATTAATATAAGACCCGGTCTTATTTTGGGGGAAATATGGTATATATATTGCTTAACGCACTGTAAGCCGCCCTGAGTCTCCGGAGAAGGGCGGCATATAAATCAAATTAAAAAAAAAAAAAAATATAGAGTGCTTCCTCTTGGTTTTGCAGTTGTACAGGTAGTCCTCAATTTATGGCCACAATTGGGACCTGAATGTCTGTTGTTAAGTAAGGCAGTTGTTCAATGAGCCGTGCCCCATTTTCCAATCTTTTTCCTCTGGTTGTTAAGTGAATCATCCTGGTTGTTAAGCAAATCAGATCATCGTTAAATGAATCCAGCTTCCCCCCTTGACTTCATTTGTTGAAAGCCAGCTGGGAAGATCACAAATGGCGAACATGTAACCTGGGGATACCGCCACTGCCATGAATCCATACCAATGGCCAAGCACTCAAATCTTTTTTTTTTTAATTTTATTTTTATTTTTAAACGAAACAAAACATAAAACAACCATCATCCATTACAATTACAGAAAGTGTATCGATCGGTTATAATTCTTTTGTGCTTAATCCCATATCCAAAATTTACAGGCTATTTAATTTCTCTTACTTGACAATTTATTATATCCCTTTATACTGTTATTCTCATTTAACAATTATTTAACAATGGCTTGTCTCCCGTGAAAAACCGCTTCATAACCAAACACTCAAATCTTGATCACACGCTAAGACAGTCATATGTGTGAGGCCAGGTTGCTTTTTACTTTTTTTCAGTGCTGTTTTCAGGAATTAAGGAGAAACTTCCTAATAGCGAGGACAGTTAGCCAGTGGAACAGCTTGCCACCAGAAGCGGTGGGTGCTCCATCCCTGGAGGTTTTTAAGAAGAGACTGGACAGTCACTTGTCTGAACTGGTATAGGGTCTCCTTCGTGAGCAAGGGGCTGGACTAGAAGACCTCCAAGGTCCCTTTCCGCCTCTATTCTGATTCTGATTCAGTGCTGTTGCAACCTTGGATGGTCGCTAAACGAATGGTTGTAAATTGAGAACCACCTGTGGTTTGTGACTACACTGTACCTTTCTAGTAGATAAAGAAATAGGAAACGTCTCTCTACTTTGGCCAATGAATGGATCAGGTTGCTGTTTCCCTTTGGATTTTTTTTTTCTTCCTAAGATAGTAGGGCTACGGCTTCCCTCATCCCCTGGTCTCAGGGCTTTTGATCTCTCATTGGGGGAGAAATGATAGTTTTCTTCTTTTCAATTCTGGCATTCCAAGGCAGTGAATTAAATCAGTTCCTTAAGTTAATCAGTACTTTAATGAATCGAAGTTTTTAATTTGTAAACTACAGGGCTGCAAGTCAAAGGCATGTTTGAGCCCAAAGACTATTTGAAACTGATATATTGCTAATAAAAGACAAAAGTACTGCCCTTTTCCCTAAGAAGGAGGAGTAGTTTTTTTTTTTAATTTTTTTTTTAATTTGATTTATATGCCGCCCTTCTCCGGAGACTCAGGGTGGCTTACAATGCGTTAAGCAATAGCCTTCATCCTTTTGTATATTTATACAAAGTCAGCTTATTGCCTCCACAAACTGGGTCCTCATTTCACCTACCTTAGAAAGGATGGAAGGCTGAGTCAACCTTGAGCCTTGGAGAGATTCGAACCAGCAGTAAATTGCAGGCAGCTGTGTTAATAACAGGGTGCTTAGACCACTGTACCATCAAGGCTCCTTTTTGTTAAAACATATTTTATTTTAAACACTTTAATATTTAGAAAAGGTTCTTGGATTGTGGCTGCAGTAATAAAAGCACATATATTTAAGTCGAAATGATGAATTTGTTTTAAAGATGTAAATAATCCTCTATTTGGGTAGTCCTTGATTTCCGACCACAATTGATCTCAACATTTCTGTTGCTAAGTGAGACATCCGTTAAGTGAGTTTTGCTCCATTTTATGACTTTCCTTGCCACCGTTGTTAAGTGAATCTTGAAGCGGTTACGTCACTAACGTGTTTGTTAAGTGAATCTGGCTTCCCCACTGATTTTGCTTGTTGGAAGATTGCAAAAGGGATCGCATGGCCCCGGGATATGGCAACCGTCATAAATATGAGCCAGTTGCTAAGCACCTGGATTTTGATCACTTGGCCATGGGGATGCTGCAGTGGTCCTAAGTCACTTTTTTCCATGCTGTTATAACTTTGAACGGTCACTAAACGAATGGTTGGAAATTGAGGCCTACCCGTATGTTCATTTTGATGAGCTCAAATTATGAAGGAGTGGAACAATAAAAGAAATGGAGTGGAACTGTGAAGAAGGAATTTTTGTCGCATACAACACTGTACAGGTTGTCCTCGACTTACACCCACAAGTGAGCCCAACATTTCTGTTGTTAAGTGAGACGTTTGTTAAGTGGGTTTTGCCCTGTTTTACGACCTTTTTTGCCACGGTTGCTAAGTGCATCACTGCCATTCGATAAGTTAGTATCAGCTGTTAATAAGTTAGATAAGTTGTTGAGTGAATCACTGCCGGTTGTTAAATGAATCTGGCTTCCCCATTGACTTGGCTTGTCCAAAGTTCGCAAAAGATGATCACATGACCTTGGGACACAACAACGGTCATAAACACGAACCCTTTGCCAAGTGTCTGAATCAGAGGTGAAATGTAAAATTTGTTACTACCAGTTCTGTGGGCGTGGCTTGGTGGTGGGGGTAATGTGACTGGGTGGGCGTGGCCAACTTTTTTTTTTTTTTACACTTGTAAAAGCGTTTTTTCTACAACCTTAAGAGGTTGCAGAAAAAAATGCTTTTAGAAGCCTCTGACGATCAGGCAAGTCAGCTGGGATCGCCAGAGGCTTTTAAAGGCATTTTTTCTACAATCTCTTCGGCCGAAGAGGTTGCAGAAAAAAATGCTTTGAAAAGCTTCTGACGATCCCAGCTGAGCCGTGCGATCATCAGAGCCTTTTTTTTTTAACTTTTAAAAGCATTTTTTCGGCTGAAGAGGTTGTAGAAAAAATGCTTTTAAAAGTAAAAAAAAAACAGCCTCTGATGATCGCGCGGCTCAGCTGGGCACGGGGGGTGGGCAGGGATTTTTGCTGCCGGTTCTCCGAACCACCCACCTCCATCGTTACCGGATCGGGTGATCAGGTCCGAACTGGGAGCATTTCACCCCTAGTCTGAATGTTGATCACGTGAGATGGGACTGCTGGAAAGGTGGTCACGCTGAGAAACGCTCATAAGTCACTTTTTTTCAATGCTGTTGTAACTTCATTTTTTTAATATATATATAAATTTCATTAATTTTCTATTAATTATATTTCTCAGTGCTTTATTAAACCTTGTGTTGTCTGGGTATTTAATTTGTTTAGCAATCATCTGTGGTGGACTTGTGTTTAACACAAAAAAAAAAAAAATTGGGCAAAAATACACAGCTGGCTAGAAAAGATAATAGGGAAACGTAGATTTTAAACCTGAACCGTTTTTATTAGGGATAATATCAGGAAAGCGTGATAAGAAAAGTACGTATTTCATATTAGGTGTCCTAGCAGCAGCGAGGATTATCTTCGCGCAACATTGGGAAAATGAAGAAACGCCGGATGAGGAAGAGATAATTAAGAAGATGCTAAATCCGTGATGGTGAACCTATGGCACACGTGCCCAAAGTGGCACGTGGAGCCATGTTGCTTGGCATGTGCGGCGTCGCCCGTTCCTCTTCCGGTTTTCTGGCGCACATGCGTGCATGATGATCAGCTGACTTTTTCGCATGTGGCAGTGCCGGAATCTAGAGGAGTTGGTCTGCCGTTACGTGACCATGCGCGCGTGCGTATGTGTGCCAGAAACCCGGAAGAGTAGCTGACTGAAACCGGAAGTTCAGTAGCTGAAACCGGAAGTTCATTTTTGGGTGTGCACATGCGACCTGGGCAGCTCCACTTCCAGGTTGCGGTCTAGGCGTGCGCGTGGTCCCTTTTCGGCACTCGGTGTCGCCATCACTGTTCTAGATTGTGCAGAAATGGACAGACTTACACTGAAAATCAAACAGAAAGAGGATACAGAAGATGATCAAACATGGAACTTATTTCATCAGTGGTTGGAAACAAGGGGTGCAGCTTAAGAGGGCTGTTGTAGCTTTGAACTGTCCCTAAAAGAACGGTTGTAAGTCGAGGACTTGCCTGTACGGTTAAACCGAGCAAGCGATAGAAACAGAGCGCAGCTTTTCCTTTTATCCCTTTGTAAAATGCCTTGTTGTGCGTTTAAAGGGACGGGAGACTGAGTTGGACAATTCAAGAAAAGGCTTTGCGGCCTCGTGTCCCCGTTCCTCGCCACGAGGGCATCCTCCTCCCTCCTGCCGACGTCTCCCCCGAATGTGTTTACTTGGCGGAAAATAACGGCAGGAAAATGGCCCCTTCCTATGAAAATGGACAAGCAGCTAAGCGTTGTGACACGGCAGCAACTTCGCAAAGTCCAATAATAACGACGAGCGACGGCTCCCTTTCTCCAAATCTTGTCAACCTCCCTTGATGTTTTTCCTGGTCTCCGGGGAGGAAGGCAATGACTAAAGCCATTATCTGGCACCAAGTTTCTATTGATGGGATGGAGCCGAGTCCCTGAAGTGGCTATTTTTCTTCAAGAATTTAGGCAGTGCGCTTACTCCGGGCTATATTAAAAATGATGATTCTGCTCTCCCTGGGTTGAATTGTATCGGTCCATTACTTATTGATGGAGAGCTGGTGCCAATTTCCACCCCCCTCCCTCTGCTTGTAGGATTTAGCTTGGGCCCCCTATCGAGGTGGACATCTGCATGTGCCCCCCCCCCCCCAGTACAGGTTAGTCCTCAACTTACGACCACAATTGAGCCCAAAATTTCTTGCGGCTAAGTGAGACATTTGTTAAGTGAATTTTGCCCCATTTTACAACCTTTCTTGCCACAGCGGCTAAGTGAATCACCGCGGTTGTTAAGTTAGTAATACGGTTATTAAATGAATCTGGCTTTCCTCATTGGCCTGGCTTGTCAAAAGGGGATCCTGGGACCTCAGGACACAGTAACCGTCATAACTATGAACCAGTTGCCTCCAGAAATTGTGGGTGCTCCCAACACTGGAGGTTTTTAAGAAGAGATTGGACAGCCATTTGTCCGAAATGGTACAGGGTTTCCTGCCTGAGCATGAGGTTGGACTAGAAGACCTCCACGGTCCCTTCCAACTCTGTTATTCTCATTCCAATTCCATTGCCAAGGCACCTGAGTTTTGATCACCTGACCATGGGGACGCTGCAATGGTCCTAGATGTGAAAAAGGGTCGTAACTTACTTTTTTCAGTGCTGTTGTAACTTTGAATGGTCACTAAATGAACGAGGACTACCTGTATCATAGATCTCAACCCAAAGATAACCCCAATGTGTGTCTCCCACCCTCTCTCTGTCTCCACACCCACTTCCACTTTGTAGAACCACACAATTTAATTCTTCAATTTTTAAACAGTTGCCAGAGGACCTTCTGGATGGCAAGTAGACTATCTTTCTTTATGCAGCTTCCTGTTGTGGCCCGCCAGCAGCCAGCAGAGCTGGCAGCAGATTTGGACAGTGAGGAGGCTGGGGAGGAACATGGGCCAGTCCTGGAGTCTAGGGAAGGCTCGGATGATGGCTCTGAGTCGGAGGCAGAGAGGGGGCCAAGGCTATCTGGGAGTTCTTTGCTGCCTCCGGAGTCTCTGGAGTCTGACCTCAGCGAGGCAGAAGAACAGCGTGAGTCTGTTCCCAGTGCGCACATGCGCAGAGCTGCCAGGAGACAGGAACAATTAAGAAAACAGGGTCGACTTGGGAGTAAGGCTTGGAGATGATTGGCCCCTCCCATAAAACATAAAAGAGGAGCAAACGGGACGTAAGCTTTTGCAGGAAGCAATTAGTTCATCTGGCCGATTCAAGATTTGTAAATTCTGTTTGTGACTCTGTGCTAAGTTTGGCCTTGCCCTGCGTTTGGCAATTAGTTCTCTGGCAGCGTTGCAAGGGAGATAAGGTGGGTGTTTATAAACACTCCTCTGCAAGACTGTTTGAGAAGCCTTGTACTGTTTCCTTTCTAAGGAAGTCTAGATCAGAACACTTCCTTCAATAGGTTGAAAACTGAATGCAGATAGTCCTCGATTTATGACCATTTCTTTAGCGACTGTTTGAAGTTACAAGGGCACTGAAAAAAGTGACTTGCCGCTGGTCCTCCCACATACAACGGTCGCAGGAAACCAACGGTCATATGATCAAAATTTGGAAGATTGGTAACACGTACGTATGTGTGACAATTGCAGTATCCTGGCATTGCCATTTGCCACCTTCCCAACCGGCTTCCGACGAGCAAAAGCCAATGGGGGAAGCCAGATTTGCTTAGTGACCACATGATTCATTTAGCAACTGCTGAGTGATTTGCCTAACAACTGTGGCAAAAAAAAAAGGTTGTTAACATTGGGCATGACTCACTTAACACCCATCTTGATTAGCAACATCAATTCTGATCGCAGTTACGGTCGTAAGATGAGGAACCTGTAAATCAGGGGTGTCAAACTCAAGACCCGGAGGCTGGATCCGTGCTGTGGGGTGCTTAAATCTGGCCCATGGACCCTCCCTGAAAACAGTGAAGGACTGGCCCGCGGTGCCTCTGCCAGCGAAAACGGAGCTCAGGAGAGCTACGCTTGGCCCGCCGAATCGGTTTTCGGCTAGGACAGCCTCCCGCAGTCCTCTGCCAATGAAAACAGAGCTCAGGGAGGCCGAACGCGAGCTGCCTGGGCTCCGTTTTCAGCCGCGACGGCCTCCTGCAGCCCTATGCCAGCGAAAACGGAGCCCAGCTCAGCCTCCCTGAGCTCCGTTTTCGCTGGCAAAGGGCCGCAGGAGGCCGTCGCGGCCAAAAATGGAGCCTTGATGAGTGACGTCAAGCTGGCCACGCCCACCCTGACCACGCCCCTGCCCCCCCCACATGCAAATTGAGTTTGACACCCCTGCTGTAGATAGTATTTTCTGGAGAACTGCCGTGAAACACTATTATTGGATGGAAGGCTTATAATCTTAACAGATCACAGGACATTGGGCAACGATTTCATTTTTTTTTTCCTTCTTGCCCGATATAATTTTCCTTCCTGAGGGAGGGGGAAAAAAAAAAAAAAAGGATAGAAGATGAATGAGAATAATGAAAGAGAATTATGAATGGAAAACCTCGTCTCTTTGGACGTCTTCTAAAACTCCACGATTAGGGCAGGGCAGTGGTAGAAGATGAAAAAAAAAAAATTCCATCTGGAAGCTCCCGAGGAAGTCAGGCTCCTTCAGCTTGCTCAAAAGGGGGAAAAAAAACACAAAAACCTCGAACCGAGACAGGGTCGGGTTTGAGTGCTCAGGGCTGGCTGGTCGTGTCATTTCCCAGGACAGCTGCCTTTGGTTAGGAGAGCACTTTCAACTTCGTTTGCCCTGTTTTCGTTTTGAAGTTTCAAACTGGCTTTGTCACAAGAGAGTGGGATGCTGGGTGTCTGCGTGTTGCTTCGAACACAACATTTGTTTCTAGCATGTCTATGGAGATGCTCCATCATCCAGGTCATCGTGGATGCTTTCCAAAAGTTCCCCCCCCCCTAAAAATGTTCTGCTTCTCATCCAAAACTGAAGAAGCTCTTTGGATGAGAAGTGAAACATTTTCAAGAAAAAAATAAAAACAAAAACCCAGTTGCCTTTAAAAAAAAAAATCTTTGGGTCTTATAGGGTTCCTACAACAGCGGAAACTTGCCTGGTGATACAGGCCTGCCAGCCTATCCGGGCTCCAGAAATCATGAATACAGATAGTCCTTGACTTACAACTGGTCCTTGCATTTACATCTGATGCAGCATCCCCACAGTGTCTATGGAGATTCTCAGTCACCCAGGTCTTGGTTGTCCCAAAGTTGCTTTTCCAAGAGGCAGCTGAACTTTCTGGTATTTCTTTTGAAGACGTTTCTCTTCTCATCCAGAGCCGAAGAAGCTTCTTCTTCTTTTTTTTTTTTTATTGAAAAGTTTTACAAAAAACATTTCCCCCCCCCAATATTCCCCCCACTCTTTTTCCCTACCCACCCCCCCTTCCCATCCCCCCTCCCCCCCCCGACTTTCCAGAGCAAAATGCAGGGTATTTCAATTAACAATCATAAACTAAATTAGCCTAACTATTCTTAAACTACCAAATCCCCCCCTGAAACCTTAACTCCACTACGGATAACATAATACTTCTAAAGTTTAACATTCATTCATAAGCTATTTGATATTTTCTTGTCTGTTACTTATTTTGAATATAATCAATCCATCTTCTCCATTCCGTTACGTATCTTTCTTGTGTATAGTCCTTCAAATACGCTGAAATTTTCGCCATTTCTGCTAAATTCGTTCCTTTCAGTGTCCACTCTTCAACAGTAGGCAAAGAGTCCTTCTTCCAATATTGCGCTACCAACAGCCTAGCTGCTGATATTAAGTTCAAAATCAGTTTAGTCTCTAATGCTGTACAATCTGTCGTTCCAGAGCCGAAGAAGCTTCTTGAAGGAGAAGCGAAACGCCTTCAAAGAAAAACCAGAAAGTTCAGTTGCCTCTTGGAAAAAAGCACCTTTGGGATATCCCCACAGAGATGTGATCAAAATCTTGGCATGTCGGCATGTACTTATGACCGTTGTAGTGTCCCGGGATCTTTCTATCACCATTTGTGACTTTCCCAGTTGGCCTCCCACAAGCAAAGACAGCAGGGGAAGCCAGATTTGCTTAATGACGCATGGTTCGCTTAACAACCTCAATGATTTTTGTGGACCCCATGGCCAAGAAGGTCGTACAATTGGACACGACTCTCTTTAACAATTGCCTCGCTTAACAACAGGAATGACGGTCTCAATTGTTGTAAATTGAAGACTGCCTATATGACACAACGAGGTTTTTTTTTCCAACTGGACTTTCTGGTTTTCCTTTGAAGACGTTTTGCTTCTCATCCAAGAAGCTTCTTCAGCTCCTTTGGGATAACCGTGACCTAGATGACTTGAGAATCTCCATAGACATTTATTTATTTTATTTATTTGATTTGATTTTTATACCGCCCTTCTCCAACAGGACTCAGGGTGGTGAACAGCCGAGATAAAACATAACATATAAAATTTAAAAAAACAGTTTAAAAGACATTAAATAATTTACACAATGAGCTGTCGGCCATTTAAGTTTAGGTTTATTTATTTGTCAAGCATATATAAGATTACAGGTAAAAAGTATAAACGTAATTTGAGTACATGAAAAGAGTAAGTAAAAAGGAATATTAGGACAGGGACGGTAGGCACGCTGGTGCACTTATGCACGCCCCTTACAGACCTCTTAGGAATGGGGTGAGGTCAACAGTTTAAGGTTAAAGTTTTGGGGGTTTGGGGAAGAAACCCCCGTAGTGCATTCCAGGCACTGACCACTCTGTTACTGAAGTCGTATTTTCTGCAATCGAGTTTGGAACGGTTTACCTTGAGTTTGTATCTATTATTTGCTCGTGTATTGTTGTGGTTGAAGCTGAAGTAGTCATTGACAGGAAGGAGATTGTGGCAGATAATTTTATGTACTACGCTTAGGTCAGACTGAAGTTGGCGTAGTTCTAGGTTGTCTAAGCCCAAAATTTGGAGTCTGGTGGCATAAGGTATTTTATTGCAGTTAGAGGAATGGAGGACTCCTCTCGTAAAATATCTCTGGACTCTCTCGATTGTATTTATGTCCGATCTGCAGTGCGGGTTCCAGACAGATGAGCTGTACTCAAGAATTGGTCCAGCAAATGTTTTGTATGCTCTAGTTAGTAGTACAACATTACCAGAGAAGAAGCTAAGCAAGATTAGCTTAACAACTCTTAATGCCTTTTTGGCAATGTTGTAACAATGTTGTTCACAGTGGGCTCAGCACTAGTGATTGCCCAGATGTTTGCATTCCAGATCAGGTATCCCTAGTCCAGCTGTTTCTCAGCATTTTTCTTTCTTTCTTTCTTTTTTTTTTCTGGGGGAAATTGAGGGAAAATCCTTCCCCTGGAAAAACTGGTTTCTGGAGAGGGCGAGCGTGGGAATTGTCTGAGTAACCTTCCCATTTTCCAATTGGGAGTGATTAATCGATTGGTCATCGGAGGAGGAATTCTTTCTATTTCCCTGACTTCTCAGGGAGTTTTAGGTTGACGAAACACAGACCTCATTCACAGACCTCAGCTTGCCACCAGAGGTTGTGAACGCTCCAACACTGGGAGTTTTTAATTTATTAATTTATTTATTTATTAATCAAATTTCTATACCGCCCTACTCCCGAAGGACTCAGGGCGGTGAACAGCCAAGATAAAATACAGATAATACAAATATTAAAAAATCCCTTAAAATTATTAAATATTTCGGCCAAAACACAGATTAAAACACCCAATTTGTAAAATCACGAATTAAAAAATTTAAAAATTTAAAAGATGGGAGTTAGGCCAGGCCAGCTTGCTGAAATAGAAAAGTTTTGAGAGCACGGCGAAACGTGCGCAGGTCCAAGAAGAGATTGCACAGCCATTTGTCTGCAGTGGTGTAGGATTTCCTGCCTAAGCAGGGGGTTGGACTAGAAGACCTCCAAGGTCCCTTCCGACTCTTGTTATTCTAATTCTATTCTAAGTTTGAGGCAGCGAGTGATGCAGCTGCCGAAGAGTCTCAGGTCTGTCGGAAGAGGGTCGGCAGCAGCATAAATACCCGTTTCCCATCATCTCTTGCCAAACGGCACCAGGAATTTTGTTAGGAATCCTTGGGAAGGGGTTCAAGGGTGGGTCTTATAACAGGAAGACGCTTCAGAACAATAGAAGATGCGATGGGCCGGGTGGGTGAATGATGACATTCAGGCTTTTCATCTCAAAGGGGACTCTGTAAACACAATGGCAAAAACTTGGTTACTTTTATGCTCTTTATAAACATCTTTTAATGTATCTTCTTTCCCCCCCCCCTTTTTTTTTTGGGTCCGTGTGTCTGTGTTGTTTTGGAGGAATAAACAAAATATTAGTCAAAAGTCCTCCGCAGTTTGTTTATCAGTCTGCGGGCCCATAAACAGTGCTGTACCGTTCCCTCTGATCCTTTTATTTACTCTTTCCCCATTCCACACCTCGGTCGGTCTTGATCTGTGACCATTTTGGTTGCATTATCTAGCCCTGGGAGGAATTTTATGGGAAGAGAAAAACAACTTTGATCTCATCGCATGTTTGCGAGCTACTTCTGTAGGCCGAGTGCAGTTCGGCGCCTGAGGTTCTGTAAACCGTAGCAGTTTGGGAGATTTGTCATTTTGGTGGGAATCTGAAACACGCTACAAGACACAGCATCTGTTGCGCTGGCCAAAAGTCCCAGAAGACCCCTCTTAGCAGAATAACAGAGTTGGAAGGGACCTTGGAGGTCTTCTAGTCCAGCCCTCTGCTGAAGCAGAAGACCCTATATTATTCCAGACAAATGGTTGCCCAGTCTCTTCTTAAAAACCTCCCGTGTTGGAGCAGCCACAATTTCTGGAGGCAAGTCGTTCCACTGGTTAATTGTTCTCACCGTTAGGAAATTTTTCCTTAGTTGCCTGAGAGACAAACCACCTATATACTGCACAGGTCTCTGATGTTGTTGTCCGCTTTGGTGGTTACTTTTTTTAATGTACCGACCATTTACCGTGTTTCCCCGAAAATAAGACCCTGTCTTATATTTTTTGGAACCCTGAAATAATAATAATAATAATAATAATAATAATAATAATAATAATAATAATAATAATAATAATAGTTTATTGAATTTCTATACCGCCCTTCTCCCGAAGGACTCAGGGCGGTGAACAGAATAAGATTTCAT
Source organism: Pituophis catenifer annectens (assembly GCF_029215685.1). NCBI lineage: Eukaryota > Metazoa > Chordata > Lepidosauria > Squamata > Colubridae > Pituophis > Pituophis catenifer. Next base: position 1,830,800 of record NW_027256881.1, read on the forward strand.
ATACATATAATAATTTTTTATTTTAAACACTAAATAATAAATTGTGTATCTTAGTGTATCTGCTAAGACCTTGGCATAGAATTTAGATGTTTATGCTAGCCCTGCTTGTTGAAACAGAAAGGTCTTCAGGGCACGTCGGAAAGTGCGAAGATCTGGGATTATTCGTATTCCAGGGGGGGTATTTTGTTCCAAAGAGTAGGTGCCCCCACAGAGAAGGCTCTCTCCCTTGGAACTACTAACTAATAGGCTTGGCCTTATTGCCATGCGCTCAAAAGCCCGATTGGGCTTATTATCAGGGGATGTCTCATTTTGGGGGAAACAGGGTATTACTTTGTCTTCCCATGTCTCTTTTCAGTTTTTCATTTGGTCTTCCTTTAATCAGTCAATTAATCTGAATAGAGCTGGAAGGGACCTTGGAGGTCTTCTAGTCCAACCCCCTGCTCAAGCAGGAGACCCTACACAAGTGGCTGTCCAGTCTCTTCTTAAAAACCTCCAGTGATGGAGCATCCACAACTTCTGGTGGCAAGCTGTTCCACTAGTCAATTGTCCTCACTGTTAGGCAGTTTCTCCTTCATTAGTTTCCATCCATCGTTTCTTCTGGTCCTGCATCCTGGTGCTTTGGAAAATAAGTTGACCCCCCCCTCTTCTTTGTGGCAGCCCCTCAAATATTGGAAGACTGCTATCGTTCCTTCACCCTCCATTCCCATTGATAGTAGATAGTCTGGAGCATTTGTCCAGCTTGAGAAATTGATTTCAGATTGAATTGCTGTGATGTCCAAATTAGAAGCATTTCAAACCAAGCACTTTCCAAGGCCTCGTAGAAATGCTGCCCGGTGCAATAGGCAGAATGGAGGAGAGCTGAGTGTCTTCAATTCAGCAGAAGAAAAACTTGACATGTTAATAAGCATCTAATTGCTGATCCTCTGCTTTATCCAACAGCAAGACGCCAGATGCTTCTGGAACTTTTTTTTTTAAAAAAGGAGCCTTGCTGTTACAGGTAGTCCTCGATGTACGACCACAGTTGAGCCCCAGGTTTGCTAAGCGAGACAGTCATCGAGTGAGTTTTGCCCCTTTTTTACGACCTTTCTTGCCACAGCTGTTAAGTGAATCCCTGCAGTTGTTAAGTGAGTTACAAAGTTGTTAAACGAATCTGGCTTCCCCCTTGACTTTGCTTGTCAGAAGGCCACCAAAGGGGATCATGGGACCCTGGGGCATTGCAACGGTCATAAATACGAGTCAGTTGCTAAGTGCCCGAATTGTGATCATGTGACCAAAGGATGCTGCAAATGGTCGTAAGTGTGAAAAGTGATCCTAAGTGACTTTTTTCAGTGCCATTGTAACTTTGAGAGGTCACTAAACTAATAGTTGTAAGTTGAGGATTACCAGCACAGGTAGTCCTTGAGTTACAACAGTTTGTTTAGTGACAATCAAAGTTATAACGGCACTGAAAAAAGTGAGTTATGACCTTTTTCACACTGATGACCATTGCAGTATCCCAATAGTCATGTGATCAAAATTAGGATGTTTGGCCACTGGCTCGTATTTATGACGGTTGCCATGTCTTGGGGTCATGTGATCCCCTTTTATGACTTTCTGACAAGCAAAACCAATGGGGAAGCCAGTTTCACTTAACAATCGTGTCACTAACAACAACTGCAGCGATTCACTTAACAGCTGTGGCAAGAAAGGTCATAAAAAGGGGCATAAGTCACTTAACAAATTTTCATTTAGCGACAAAAATTTTGGGCTCAATTGTGGTCGTACGTTGAGGACTACCTATATGTGGCACAGGGGTGGGTTCTAAATTTTTTTTACTACCAGTTCTGTGGGTGTGGCTTATTTTGTGGGCGTGGCTTGATGGTCATGTGACAATTCTTTAGGATTTAGCAAAGGTACTGGTCTACCAGGCTTTTAACTGCTTGCAGAGCTGTACCAGTCTACTCATTTATTTTTGCAGGCACCGGTCTACTCATGTATTTTTTGCAGGCACCAGTCTGCTCATGTATTTTTGAAGGCACTGGTCTACCCATTTATTTTTGCAGGCACCGGTCTACTCATTTGTTTTTGGAGGCACCGGTCTACCACCAAACTGCCTTTTACCACTGATCAGCTGTAGGGTGGCCCTTTGAAGCCCCTCGGCAAGAGTTTAAACAGTTTTTCCTTATAGCCCATCAGCTGAGACTCAGGAGGCAGCAATAGATTGGGGGTGGGGCCAAATAAAAGGTAAGAATAACGTGGGGGGCGGGGGGGGCAGAACCGGTTCGGTGACATCATATCGTCACCGCTACCGGTTCGGCAGAACCGGGCCGAACTGGGAGGAACCTACCACTGATGTGGCATCTAGCAACTTTTACTTCTTCACCTCCTCGCATAAAAGCTTCTCCCAGTTTTCAAAACAAATGATTAATCAGAGATGCATTTCCCACGAATTTTGGAATTGCTGGATCATTAGATTGCACGAGCTAAACTTGGAGTTCCTCTCATCCATGACTACTGGCCGGAATAGCTAGACGATGCAATCCAGGGACACAAATTTGGAAGTCCTTTTTAAAAAGCTGCTGAAGCTGCCTGGCTAACAACTCTATTCATCTTTGCAAATGCCCGGCTATAAAACGTGTTAATTACTTTTCCTTGGCATTGATTGGAATACTGTAATGGTCTAAAATGCTCCAGCGTTTTTATTGCTATCTATGATTCACTCCCTAAAGCATTTCATGGCCACAATTAGATGTAGATTTTGCAAAAAAACAAGGTTTTGGATCCATAGATTTGCCAAAAAAAAAAAAAAAGCGATTTGCAAAAAGTGGTTGGATAACACGGTTGCCAAGAGCACCATTGTAACTGCAATTATCCATTGCAGTTAAAAAAGACAAAAAAGGAAGACGATTTCAGCCTTGGGAGGATGTGGCAGAGTCTATAAATCTTTTTTTTTTTTTGTTACTGCCAGATTACAAAATTAGATTAAGAAATCAGGTAAAATGTTGCATTAGCACTAAGCCCGAACGTTAGAGGTAACTTTAAGGAAAATAGGCATTTTCATTAAAAGGGCAAAAAAGAACTGCATAAGAAACCCAAAACCAATCTAAGTGGAAGAAGGTAAGAGGAATGATGGATGGCCTACTTTTTAAGAGCCACATAAAAACGAAGGGATGTAAATTAGCCTTGTATGTATTGACTTACGTTGTATGTCACGAAGATGGGCCACATGTTACATTCAGCTCACATAGACTCAATACAATGATAAATAGGCTTGTCCAAAAGTAGAGAATTCTAACTTCAGAATTTTTGCAGCCACTGAGTATTTTCTCCTCTCCCCATTTTAAATAAACACGTATGAACGTTTTATGCTGCACAGGATGTATGTCCAGTGGGGGGTGGGGGGAAATTAAAACAATTAAGCAGGCCAAATGTCCAGTTATTTGATTTAGACTAGGAAGAGCAATTGACGCTTATAGACTGGGGGATTGAAGTTCATGGACAAGGGAGACTTCAGTACGTGAAGGCTGTTCTTCCTCCTCCTCCTCCTCCTCCTTCCAACCCCACTCCTTCTAGCACTGATGATGTTACCTAGTTTGGTAATGAAACATCTGCAAGAAAACCACTAAATAGAGAAAACACCCAGGACTCTACAGTCATTGTCTTCCCCCTCTTCCTCTTATCTCCTTTTCCATCTTTCCATCTCCTCCTTCCCCTTCCCCTCTTCCTCCTCCTCCTCCTCCTTCCCCCCCCCCTCCTCCTCCTCCTCCTCCATCATCATCATATGTCAGGCACAAACAAGCTGATCCAAACTAGCTACTTTGTTGTTCTCTGCCTGTTTCACAGGAAACTCCCCTTGCCCTCTTGTGTCTATGTATGGAATCCAGACTAATTCCCTGTATGATCCCTCCTTCTAACTGGGATGGTTGCTCTCGAACACAATATTTTTATAGAAAGTAATGATGGTGTTTTGATAATAAATGTAATGATTGGAGTGGGGCAGGGTTGAAATCCAGCAGGTTTTGACAGGTTCTGGAGAACCGGTAGCGGAAATTTTGAGTAGTTCGGAGAACTGGCAAATGCCACCTCTGGCTGGCCCCAGAGTAGGGTGGGAATGGGGATTTTACAATATCCTTCCCTTGGAATGGGGTGGAAATGGAAATTTTGCAGTATCCTTCCCCTGCCACGCCCACCAAGCCACGCCCACCAAGCCACACCATACCCATCAAGCCACACCCACAGAAGTAGTAAAAAAATTTGAATTTCACCACTGGAGTGGGGTTGGCTTATTCCACCCCAGAATATACTGTATATTTATTGGTGCACTGCTTCAACTTCCTTTGCTAGTTCTGCCCTCTCAACCTGCAAGTGAAACAAGTAGTAGTTATACAAGACACACGGCCTTTTCAGTTATCTCACCCAGACATCAAAACCCACTTCCTCGGGACTCTTTATTTTTAGCTTTCCAACACTCCATAAAAACCTTCGGGTGGGAGCCAGTTCAGTCCGAACGTATCAGTAACCACTTTGAAGTTTCCAAGTTCCTTACTTGGTCCCCTACTCTTTAGTTTAGGAATCTCTTTTTTTTTTTTTTTTCCTTTTAGCTATTAAAATGTTTTTGTTAGCAGCAGGCATTTTGAAATTTTGTCTTTTGTTAACAGTTTTTGATGTGACCGGCGAGAAAGGCAAGCGGACACATTTCACATAAATAAAAGTTTAAAAAGCAATAAACTGCTGGTGTTTCTTCCATGCAGAATGTCTGGGTTTTTAATAACGGAGTCTGGCTTGGTGCAACTCAGGGTTTCTCCATTGAGTGAAAAAAATGTGCCTCCAGTTGTGGCCAGTTCCCCTCAGTGAACCCCAAAGAAGTTAAGGAGGAACCAGAAAGATCAACGGAGATTCTCAATCATCCAGGTCATGGTTGTCCCAAAGGTGCTTTTTCCACCAGGCAACTGGATTTTTTTGGTTTTCTCCCTTGAAAATGTTTCGCTTCTCCTCCAAGAAGCTTCTTCAGTTCTAACTGCTAAGCAAGACAATTAGAACCGAAGAGGCTTCTTGGATGAGAAGCGAAAGATTTTCAAAGCAAGCCAAAAAAAAATCCAGTTGCCTTGTGGAAAAAGCATTTTTGGAACAAGCAACCAGAAATATCTGCACTTGTTCCTGAACCTCATTCATTTATGTCACATGACTGAGGATATTTTGACCAGGACATAATATTGAACGGCTGCCGAGATAAGTCCTGATCAAAAAGCTTGCGATTATTAATCATATAAAAGCAGTGGGTTCTCCATTTATGATCCACCAGCCAAAGACGAGACATTAGTTATGAGAAGGTGAATCAACTATGTTTTTTTGGTTTGGGTAATAAAATGAAATTTATTGAGAGGTCGGCCAAGACTCCCCCCCACTTCTGAAGTCTTGGAAGATGGAAGATAGGTGCTCCAAAAAGCACCTCTGATCATTCATTCCATACCAGACAAAGGAAGGAGTTATGGAATGACGGCTATCTCCCAGGGACGGTCATTACCACCCCTTCCCCCAAGTGTATCTTGTTGAAGAGAATTAATTAATTAAGGGAGGTCCATCTAGCGGGACCAAGAAGAAGGCCCTTCTCTGTGGGAGCTCCCTCCTTGTGGAACATCATTCCTACGGAAAGAAAAGATTAATCCCCATTTTGACAAGACCCTGGTTTTGCCAAAGAGCCTGGCGATCTGAGAGTGGGATGGAGCCCATCAAATGGCTTGTTTGTTTGCTGTGGCCAGGGGACCATTTATTTTATATACTAGGTTATAAACTGCCTGGAGTCACTGAGAGTGGACATATAAATTTTCATTCATTCATTCACGAATAATATTTATTGCTAACTACCGTACTTTTCAGAGTATAAGACCCACTTTTTCCCCCCTAAAAGAGGGTGAAAATGTTGGTGTGTCTTATACACCGAATAAAGCCATTTTTGGCCTCCTGAAACCTCGCCCAGGTTTGAAAAACAGGCCAGTTTTTCACAAAAGCGGGATGTGCAGAGCATTTGGGAGGCCTGCAGAGTGCTCCTGGGGGCTGGGGAGGGCAAAAATGGGACGCATGGGGGGTGTGGGAGGCCAAAAACGGGCCTGTTTTTAGCAAAAACGGGCCCATTTTTCCTGAAAACGGGACACGCCGTGGGCTTGTGAGGCCTGCAGAGTGCTCCTGGAGGCTGGGGAGGGCAAAAACATTTTTTTCCTTGTTTACCTCTTGAAATCTTGGTGCGTCGTATACTCTGGTGTGCCTTGTAGTCTGAAAAATACAGTATTTCCCAACGCTAGCTTCAGAATACTTCAGCTATCCAGAATTTTTTAAACCATAATTTAAAAAACAGTGGCTTAATTTATCTATAGCGGGTAAGCATAAACTGGTATATCTGCAGAGTATTATGTTAGGCCAAAAGCACAGCAGACCACATTAATTAACTGGTTAACATTCATTCTAGGCTTCCCAATTCTAATACAGCTGTAGATGGTTTCACAAGCTAAAAGAAATAAGGGGGACAACATAACACCCCTTCCCATTATTCCCAATTGGGAAAGGGCCACATGTGATGTCTTTCATGTTCTCTTGAGTTAGGTTGTTTTCTTGCAGGCATTTCATTACCTGCCTAGGTAACATCATCAGTGTTAGAAGAGAGTGGGGTTTCCTCTCTGTTTATACACAGTCGCTTGCCCTGCCTGGATTGGTTGGGACGTGGTCTTCTTACTAGTTCCTTGAGTAGGGTCAAACTCAACCTGGACTAGGAAAAAAGTCGCTTGTGGTAAATAAGACAATGAGGCATGTGGGCTCTTTTATTCCAGGCAAGATTTCTGTGTGGAGAAGAAATACTTACTTATCTCCATTCCAATAATGCCACTTTTTGCATATTTTGTTCTCAGGTTGCTATCCTTGTCCAGGGCCAAATATGAACCCCATAGCTCTAGGAAGTCGGTGGCTGGCCTATGCGGAAAACAAGGTAAGGAATCCGTTTTAATTCTGTACTGATTTAAATCGGGCTCTTTCCTTTTCTTTCTCTTTGTCTCTTTCTCTCTCTCACACACACACAGATGTGGGGGGAAAAAAAGAACATGTGTAAGGGTGGTTGACTTCCAAATAATTCTCTTGATGTTTTTATTATGAGTGCTGTAGTTTACTTTCCTCGCAGTCCATCAGGGCGGTGTAATCTGAAGTCCCAGCGTTTCAGGGGCCTCTGAAAACTTGGACGGAATCCCCCTAATGGGAAGGAAAGACTTCCCAGAAGTAGGTTTGAGAAATTCATGAATCACAACTCTACAAAACTATTAATAGCTGCTTGGACTGATAAAAGAGAGAGAGAGAGAGAGAAATATTTATTCCAGTTGCTTTCCTGCCTCTGTTTGCTTGTATGGGCTCATTTGCTGGCACGGTCTCCTACCTCTCCCAGGACAATCTGGCTGGAGGATAGAATGCAGCAATAAACAGGACTTTCTTACACAAACACACACACGCACACAGAGGGAGAGAAAGAGAAAGAGAGAGAGAGAATGAGAGAGAGAATGAAAGAGAGAGAAAGAGTGAAAGAGAATGAAAGAGAAAATGAAAGAGAGAGATTGAAAGAGAATGAGAGAGAATGAAAGAGAAAGGATGAAAGAGAATGAGAGAGAAAGAGAGAATGAAAGAGAATGAAAGAGAATGAAAGAAAATGATAGAGAGCTTGACAGAGAATGAGAGAGAATGAGAAAGGATGAAAGAGAGAAAGAGAGAGATTGAAAGAGAATGAGAGAGAATGAAAGAGAGAAAAGAAAAGAGAATGAGAGAGAATGAGAGAAGAGAGAGAATGAGAGAAGAGAGAGAATGAAAGAGAGGGTGATATAAAAGTAAGTATTTTGTTAAGAAGTTAATTGTAGAGGCAGGGTTGAAGGTACCCTGGAGTAGCTGGTCTTGCTATCATCTAAGTCTTACCACCACAATTGAGCAGCAAATTGCTAAGCAAGACAGTTATTAAGTGAATTAGGCCCCATTTTACAACCGCCCTTACCACAGCTGTTAAGTGAATCACTGCAGCTGTTAGGTCAGGGACACGGTTCTTCAGTGAATCTGGCTTCCCCGTTGGCTTTGCTTGCCGGACGGGCGCAAAACGTGATCACGTGACCCTGAGTTACCTCAACCGTCCCACGTACCTGCCAGTTGCCCTGATTCTGAATTTGGGTCACGTGATCACGGGGATGCTATGATGGTCGCAAGTGAGAAAAAACGATCATGAGTCACTTTTGTTTCCGGTGGCCGTTGTAACTTTGAACGGTTGCTAAAAGAACCATTGTAGGTTGAGGACTGCTTGTAACGGAGTTGGGAGGAGAGTCCCAGGTCTGCAAGGGTCTTCCCAAGGGGGCCTGCTGTTGATTGGTTGTCTTGACCTAATCTAATGCAAACGCTTCCTTCTTGCAGCTGATTCGTTGCCATCAGTCCCGGGGCGGAGCTTGTGGCGATAACATTCAGTCCTACACAGCCACAGTCATCAGCGCAGCCAAAGTGAGTCTCTCAGTAGCCATTTCCGTGGCCGACATGACAATGTACTTTTTAAAAAAAATTTACAACTAGTTTTTATTCTACTTTTTTAAATTTAAAAGTAGCTTTCATTCTGACTTCCATTTCAGGGTTGTTGTACAGGTAGATCTCGATTTACGACCACAATGGGACCCAAAATTTGTTGTTAAGTGAGATATTTGCTAAGTTTTGCTTCATTTTTATGACCTTCCTCGCCACGGTTGTTAAGTGAGTCACTGCAGTTGATAAGTGAGTGACCCGGCTGTTAAGTGGAATCTGGCTTCCCCCATTGACTTTGCTTGTCAGAAGGTCGCAAAAGGAGATCACGTGACTCTGGGACGCTGCAACCGTCATAAATAGGAACCAGTTGCCAAGCGTCTCAATTTTGATCACGTGACCGTGAGCGTTGCTGGAAAGGTTGCAACTGTGAAAAAAAGGTCCTAAGTCTCTTTTTTTCAGGGCTGGTCACTAAATGAATTGTTTTTAAGTCGAGGACTACCTGTATAGCCAAAAGCATTTATTTCAGTTGTATAACTTCAGTCGTATAACTTCAGTCGTATAACTTCTAGTCTAACCCCCCTAAGCAGGGGTTGGACTAGAAGACCTCCAAGGTCCCTTCCAACCAGTGGTGGAATTCAAATTTTTAAAATACCGGTTCTGTTGGCGTGGCTTGGTGGGTGTGGTGTGGCTTGGTACGCGTGGCTTGGTGGGCATGGTGTGGTGTGGCTTGGTGGGCGTGGCAGGGGAAGGATACTTCAAAATATCCATTCCCAACCCACTCCAGGGGAAGGATACTGCAAAATCCCCATTCCCACCCCACTCTGGGGCCAGCCAGAGGTGGTATTTGCTGGTTCTCCAAACTACTCAAAATTTCTACTATTGGTTCTCCAGAACCTGTCAGAACCTGCTGGATTTCACTCCTGTTTCCAACTCTGTTATTATATTCCATTCCATTCCATTCCATTCCATTTTTTCTATTCTATTCCATTCCATTCCATTCCATTTTTTCTATTCTATTCTATTCTATTCTATTCTATTCTATTCTATTCTATTCTATTCTATTCTATTCTATTCTATTCTATTCTATTCTATTCTATTCTATTCTATTCTATTCTATTCCATTCCATTCCATTCCATTCCATTCCATTCCATTCCATCCCATCCCATCCCATCCCATCCCATCTCATCCCATCCCATCCCATCCCCCCTTTCCTCAAAAGAGATACAGGGCAAAATAAGAAAATGGCAGGTTTTGTAACAATAAAATACAAACCGTTAAACAATTCGTCTTAACAGTTAATCTTGACAAACCGACATTAAAAAGACATTTTCACCTGAAAACAAAAATGGGTAGGAACTTTAAATGTAGCCGTGCTTTTTATAAAACAGGAACAGGAACATTCTACCTAATCCAACATTCACTCCCAAAATGGTTATCCAGAAAACCCACAGGCACGATAGGAGCCCAGCACCGACAGAGCCGGTGGTCAGGAATGATCAAGGCTGAAACAACATCTGGTGGGCCACCATTTTGACATAAATATAAATGTGAATGAAGAAATATATATTTTCACAGCATGAGGACATATGCCTTTTTTTTTTATAAAAAAAAATCATGTCTCTGAATATGGAAATCCTATGGAAAACATCTGGGTAAGATTAAAGAGTAAAAAGTGGTACCTTTGTGGGTATCAGCTGCAGGCCACCTACCCAGATAGAAGACGTGGCCAATGGCTTTTAAAATCCTAGCTCCAATACAGGTAGTCCTTGACTTACGACCACAATGGAGCCCAAAATGTATCTTACTAAGCAAGGCAGTTGTGAAGTGAATTTTGCCCCATTTTATCACCTTTTTCTTGCCACAGTTGTTAAGTGAACCACTGCAGTTGTTAAGTTAGTAACACGGCTGATAAGTGAATCTGGCTTTCCCATTGACTTTGCTTGACAGAAGGTGTGATCCCAGGATCCCAGGGACACTGCAACGGTCATAAATACGAGTCAGTTGCCAAGCATCTGAATTTTGATCACGTGACCATGATGTAATGGTCGTAAGTGTGAAAATGGTCATGTCACTTTTTCAGTGCTATTATAACTTCAGTTTCAGAGTCTGTTTAATGTCAGCATTCCAAGTAATGCACCCATAGAAAGCACAACTCCGAGGCAGGTAGATTCCTCAAAGCACAAATTTACTGGGTACATCATATTGGCACAACTGATGAGAACCGACTCTGAAATTTCCCGCTGTTTTCACCTAATTAAAAGAGAAAGTCTTCCCCCTTTTGCCCAAGTCATCAGTCACATGGTCCAATCGTGGTGCTGGCCAGTTGCTTGGTTACTTCGCTCCTCCTCTCCCAGCCACCTGTTGGAATGACCTTGGTTCCCACAGGAAAACCTTTTGTTTTGACTGCAAAACCCCGCTTACCTATTTCCCTCCCCCTCCCATCTAGTGGCAACCCTGAAGCCTCAAAGATGGCCCCGGCCAGGTTCTCTTCAGGGTTGACATTGAGTCGTCACTAAATGAATGGTTGTAAGTCATGGACTGCCTGTATTCAAAGGACTAGAATTCACAATCTCCCAGTTTATAGGCCAGAGGTGTCAAACTGGATTTCTTCGAGGGTCAGATCAGCATTGTAGTTTTCTTCCGCGGACTGGCGGGGAGGGGGGGAGATGGGACGGACGCCTCCTGCAGCACCCTGCTGGCCCAAATGGGGGGGCTGTGTGGGGCCCCCTCTGCCCGTTTTTGGCCTGAACGACCTCCTGCAGTACTTTACCGGCCAGAATGGGGAACGGGGCACATGCAGCCCCCCCATTCCTTATGTTCAACTTCCATGGCCTCCAGCAGCACTCTGCCAGCCAAAAACGGATTGTGTGTAGGCCTCCGGAGGCCCCCGCGTACCCTGTTTTCGGCCCCTCGGACTCCTCCTGTTTTGGCCGGCAGAGTGCTGCAGGAGGCTGTGAAGGCCAAAAACCAGCTGCGGGGGGCCCTCATTCAGCCCGTTTTGACCAACAGAGGTACCGCAGACCGGTCCTTTGATATTTCCAGGTGAGCCCTGTGGGCCGGATTTAAGCACCCCACCGGCCGGATCCAGCCCGCGGCACTTACCCCTGTTCTAGACTGATTCTTTAACCCCTACACCCAATAGGCTCTCACCATTGCCTTGGTAGTAGCTTTTTCTTCTTCTCTTCAAAGCTGTTTCCTCTTCCCTCTACAGTCTGGTAGGAAAATGTGACACACAGATCCATAATTCGGGAATTCTGTTCTAGTGTAGAGCCTTGGTGGCGCAGCAGACTAAAGTGCTGTTAAGTAACACCAGCTGCCTGCAATTACTGCAAGTTCAAATCTCACCAGGCTCAAGGTTGACTCAGCCTTCCATCCTTTCGAGGTAGGTAAAATGAGGACCCGGATTGTGGGGGCACTAAACTGACTTTGTATAAAAAAGAACACTGCTTAGAGAGGGCCAAAAGCCCTACTAAGCAGGTATATACAAAAATATGAAGGCTATTGCTTAACGCATTGTAAGCCGCCCTGAGTCTCCGGAGAAAGGGCAGCATATAAATCGAACCAATAAATAAATAAATAAATAATAAATAGTGTTGGCCTTCTGTAGGCCGTCTTTCGCTGGATTTTTGAACTGACTAAAGGGTTAGATTAGGTGACAGTCCCTTCCAGCTCCTGCGTTCTAAATTTATATCTGTAAATTCAGTTAAAGGCGGAAAACATTGTCATTTAACTGCAAAATGCATCCCTTTCTGGGTTTCTGAAGCCGTGCTTATTATAACTCCCCATCAGTTTCTCACTTTCTGGGAGAAGACATGGTGGTTTGCAAGAAAGGAATTGAAAAGTTGAAGTTTTCAATTGGTGGGGTTTGACCAACTTCTTCAAAACAACCCACAGAAAAAGGCAGAGAATGTGCCATTTCCTTAGAATAAACAAGCAACAGTTTGAAAAGGGGGGAAAAATGTGTATCCCATAATGATGACTATGGATGCCAACCAATCTTCTGTTCAATGTGTGGAAAAAAATCACAGGTTTTGTATTGGTCAAGACAAATATGGATCAGTGTGTGTGTTTCTGGAGTGTGGGGGGGGAGAGTACGGAGCCCTGTTACGCAATTTGTTTTGTCAACTTTAATGCAAAACAAAATACATGCGTTTCCTTAATTTCATGAATTCCAGCACATTCTCATTCTCATTCTTACATTTTAAAAGGTGGCCTTTCCATTTCTGGATGTGTATTTCTGCTTAAATAGAGATCGTTTAAAATATTCATCCAGTGAAATACACCTTGAGGGTCGAGTGGGTTTTCTGCTGCAGATGTTAACGAGGCACATTGTATGGTAGTTAATTAATATTTAGCGTGTCCCCTTCCCCAAGTCCTACAGCAAACAAATTGAGGGCAGGAAGGATGTTTTGGGCATTCTGAAACTTTGGTGTACTTTCAAAATGCTTTTAAAAGCCTCTGACGATCCCAGCTGAGTTGCCTAATTGTCAGAGCCTTTTAAAAGCATTTTTTTAGAAATAAAAAAAAAAAATTGTAGAAAAAATGGATTTAAAAGTTGAAAAAAAAAAAAGTTGGCCACGCCCACCCAGTCACATTTTATCTCCCCCCCCAACAAGCCACGCCCACAGAACCGGTACTAACAAATTTTAGATTTCACCACTGCTTCCAGCCCTATGATTCTAACAAACAATCAGGCTGATATTCAGGATTTTCAAAGCTTCTCCCTCCCCCCCACAACCACCCCCTAAAGAATGTACTTTTTGACACGCCAGACACAAATTTAAACACCCGGACGTCCTCACCCACAGTAACACTGATACTTTTTCTGTTCTTTTTTTTTTTTGGAGTCCTTTAAGCCACAAAGTGGGACAAGTCACTTTTAAAAAAAACCGTAGGCAAAACAGCAGGCATCTGTTTTCTCTTGTTACCTGATAACTCCGTAATGAGTCCTAACAGCTTATGTGAGAGCAGGGCCATTAGCACTAATGGATGGAGAAGACAGCTGATATGGCATGGGAAAGGTTAAAAGATTACCGAAGGGAAAAAAAAATTCACAAATAATGCTTACCGCAGAAAGGAAAACGAGGGGCATGGCTTGATATTTACAGACTAATGGATTGGGTCAAATTGGAATCGGCTTTTCTGATGTCTTTTTTTTTGGCTGTCTTGCCTTCCTCTTCTGCTGCAGGGCAGGGCTGTGAGGGGTGGTTATTGCTTAGATAAGCACCCTGCCTTTCATTTTTTGAAACCTCGGCAGTTGTTCCCTTGTGTTGTGGCCAGGTTGGCTTACCTTGCGCGCGTCCGAGTGGGCATCTCGGAAGGACCACAAAACCACAACATCTGGACAAACGTTTGACGGCTGGAGTCGAAGAGAGAGCATCTAGTTTGATGAAAAGAAGGACGAGATAGCAGTCTTCTCAGGGGTTGCCACAAAGAAGAGGGGATTGACTTATTCTGAATTTTTTTTTTTTTTTAAAATTTGATTTATATGCTGCCCTTCTCCGGAGACTCAGGGTGGCTTACAATGCGTTAAGCAATAGCCTTCATTCTTTTGTATATTTTATACAAAGTCAGCTTATTGCCCCCACAAACTGGGTCCTCATTTCACCTACCTTAGAAAGGATGGAAGGCTGAGTCAACCTTGAGCCTTGGAGAGATTCGAACCAGCAGTAATTGCAGGCAGCTGTGTTAATAACAGGGTGCTTAGACCACTGTACTATCAAGGCTCTTGGCATAGGGTTTCCTGCCTAAGCAAGGGGTTAGACTAGAAAACCTCCAAGGTCCCTTCCAACTCTGTATAGGAATCCTAGTAGACAATCCCTTAAATATAAGTCAGCAGTGTGCGGCAGCAGCCCAAAAAGCCAATCCAATCCTAGGTTGCATTAACAGAGGGATAGAATCAAGATTATGTGAAGTGTTAATGGAACTTTATAATGCGTTGGTAAGACCACACTTACTGCATCTAGTTTTGGTTGCCATGATGTAAAAAAAAAAAGATGTGGAGACTCTAGAAAGAGTGCAGAGAAGAGCAACAAAGAGGATTAGGGGACTGGAGGCTAAAGCATAGGAAGGACGGTTGCAGAAATTGGGTATGTCTGGTTTGATGAAAAGAAGGACTAGGGGAGACATGATAGCAGACTTCCAATATCTCAGGGGCTGCCCCAAAGAAGAGGCAGGCAAGCTATTCTCCAAAGCACCTGAAGGCAGGACAAGAAGCAACGGATGGAAACTAATCAAGGAGAGAAGCAACCTGGAACTAAGGAGAACAATTAATCAGTGGAACAACCTGCCTCCAGAAGTTGTGAACGCTCCAACACTGGGAGTTTTTAAGAAGAGGTTGGACAACCATTTGTCTGAAGTGGTAAAGAGTTTCCAGCCTTTTCATTTGAGGAAGTCTGTAAAAATTAACCCAGGAGGACTATAATCAATTTAATCAGTCCAGATTTTAGATAGAAACTGGTTGCATGGGAAAGACATGTTCAGTACAGGTCATCTTCCACTTAAAAGTGTTCATTACTGTCCGTTCGAAGTTATAACGACATTGAAAAAAGTGACTTACGACCATTTTTCACACTTACAACCATTGCAGCATCCCCATGGTCACATGATCAAAATTCGGATTCTTGGCAACTGGCTCATATTTACGACGGTTGAAATGTCCCGGGATCATGTGATCACTTTTTGCGAGCCTCTGATAAGCAAAGTCAATGGGGAAGCCAGATTCACTTAACAACCGTGTTACTAACTTGACAACTGCAGTGATCTGCTTAATAGCTGTGGCAAGAAAGGTCGTAAAACGGGGCAAAATTCACTTAGCAACTGTTGCAAAGGAAATGTTGGGCTCCATTGTGGTCGTAAATCAAGGATTACCTGTATAGATGTGCAGTTGAGGATGTAAGGCAGGAATTCATGAGAATCTTTTATTGGTGGGTTGTATTAATTATCCAAGTGAGCTCATTCAGGTGATCTTTACAGTCCTCAGAAGACTCGTTTACGGATCTGATTTACACTTTCTCTTTACCTTTTTACTCTGATTTTATATATATATTATTATATTATATCCCTGGGTCAGGGCGATAACCACAATCTGAACGCTCCCCCTTGAATTACTGCACTTTAGGGAAATCTATATTTGCTCCATCTTTAGTAAGTTCTGATCTGCCATCTTTGCAGTTTAGCCAAATGTGGTTAAGAAATGGCAGTTCCTAATTGCTTGCTGGAATTGGTCCTAATTGTGCCGCATTCAAAGCTGAAGCCCGATGAAAAAGGTTCAGCGGTAAGTTGATCCAGGACAGTTTTCGTGGATTAAAGGAGAGAGAAACATGCTTTTGAACAACTCAAGTAAGTAAGCATTTAGAATAGAATTAGAAGAGAAGAGAAGAGAAGAGAGGAGAGGAGAGGAGAGGAGAGGAGAGGAGAGGAGAGGAGAGGAGAGGAGAAGAGAGGAGAAGAGAGGAGAGGAGAGGAGAGGAGAGGAGGGGAGAGGAGAAGAGAAGAGAAGAGAAGAGAAGAGAAGAGAAGAGAAGAGAAGAGAAGAGAAGAGAATAAGAATTAGAAGAGGAGAGGAGAGGAGAATTAGAATAGAACAGAACAGAACAGAACAGAACAGAACAGAACAGAACAGAATAGAATAAAACAGAATTAGGAATAGGAACAGGAACAGGAACAGGAACAGGAACAGGAACAAGAATAGAATAGAATAGAATAGAATAGAATAGAATAGAATAGAATAGAATAGAATAGAATAAAACAGAACAGAACAGAACAACAGAACAGAACAGAACAGAACAGAATAAAATTCTTATTGGCCAAGTGTGATTGGACACACAAGGAATTTGTCTTGGTGCATATGCTCTCGGTGTACATAAAAGAAAAGATAGATACATTTGTCAAGAATCATAAGGTACAACATTTAATCATAGTCATAGGGAAACAGTCAATATAAATCTTAAGGATTCCAGCAACAAGATTACAGTCATAAGTGGGAGGAGATGGGTGATAAGAACGATGAGAAGATTAATAGTAATGCAGACATAGAATAGAATAGAATAGAATAGAATAGAATAGAATAGAATAGAATAGAATAGAATAGAATAGAATAGAATAATAGAATAGAATAGAAGGAATGGAATGGAATGGAATGGAATGGAATGGAATGGAATAGAATAGAATAGAATAGAATAGAATAGAATAGAATAGAATAGAATAGAATAGAATAGAATAGAATAGAATAATAGAATAGAATAGAAGGAATGGAATGGAATGGAATGGAATGGAATGGAATAGAATAGAATAGAATAGAATAGAATAGAATAGAATAGAATAATAGAATAGAATAGAAGGAATGGAATGGAATGGAATGGAATAGAATAGAATAGAATAGAATAGAGGAATGAAGAATGGAATGGAATGGAATAGAATAGAATAGAATAGAATAGAGGAATGAAGAATTGAATGGAATGGAATGGAATGGAATAGAATAGAATAGAATAGAATAGAATAGAATAGAATAGAATAGAATAGAATAGAATAGAATAGAAGGAATGGAATGGAATGGAATGGAATGGAATAGAATAGAATAGAATAGAATAGAATAGAATAGAATAGAATAGAATAGAATAGAATAGAATAGAGGAATGAAGAATGGAATGGAATGGAATAGAATAGAATAGAATAGAGGAATGAAGAATTGAATGGAATGGAATGGAATGGAATGGAATGGAATGGAATGGAATAGAATAGAATAGAATAGAATAGAATAGAATAGAATAGAATAGAAAATATGGAATGGAATGGAATGGAATAGAATAGAATAGAATAGAATAGAATAGAATAGAATAGAATAGAATAGAATAGAATAGAATAGAGGAATGAAGAATGGAATGGAATGGAATAGAATAGAATAGAATAGAATAGAATAGAATAGAATAGAATAGAATAGAATAGAATAGAAAATATGGAATGGAATGGAATGGAATGGAATGGAATGGAATGGAATAGAATAGAATAGAATAGAATAGAATAGAATAGAATAGAATAGAATAGAATAGAATAGAATAGAATAGAATAGAATAGAATAGAATAACGGAGTTGGAAGGGACCTTGGAGGTCTTCTAGTCCAACCCCCTGCTTACGCATTTGTTTATATATGTCTGCTATTTTTGCTTGTATTCCTGCTACTTGTCAGCGTTCCAACCAATTCCTCATAGTAATTCAGAACTCCGAGACAAAGTCCATCAAAGTAAGATTTTATTTGAGAAGTCATTTTGGCACATCTGGGGGAAAACCCGAATCTGAAATCTCGCATCCCCCCGCCCCTCCACGCTAAAACTCTCACCCTGCCTTGTCCAGTGACATTCGCATCACATGGCCCAACCATTCCCTTGTCTCAGCTGCCGTCAAACTTCGGTCACTCCCTTCCAGGTGCCTTGATCTCATGTAAAAGAATGTTGTTACGATCTACTCCCTTCGCTACTCTCCCGTTCCCACTGTGGCAGCTCCGTAAGATGACTCCAGGGCTGACACTAGTATAATTAAGAATATAAGAGAAGGAACAGGAAGTCCTTGGCTTACGACCACAGTTGAGCCCAAAATTTCTGTTGTTAAGTGAGACATTTGGTAAATGATTTTTGCCCCATATTATGAACTTTTTTGCCACAGTTGTTAAGTGAATCCCTGCAGTCGATAGCTTAGTAACCCCGTTGTTAAGTGAATCTGGCTTCCCCATTGACTTTGTTTCTCAGAAGGTTGCAAAAGGGGATCTCGTGACCCCAGGGACACTACAACCGTCATAAATGTGAACCAGTCGCCAAATATCTGAATTTTGATCACGTGGCCATGGGGATGCTGAAAAAGTCGTAACTGTGAAAGATGGTCATAAGTCACTTTTTTCAGTGCTGTTTCAACTTTGAATGGCCACTAAATAGACTTGTTATACGTTGAGGACTACCTATATTGTAAGGGGCAGCTCCATCATCTTTTTAAAAGTCTGAATCTGCCCAAATTTTTCTCATCACTTTGGTTGCTTCAGTTAAACGTTCTGGCTGCCAAGCAGTTGTATATTTGTGGCTGCTATAAATACTATGAAATCAATAAAAAAAATGGATAATTTGAATTTCAGCTAATAATTCCAAAATGGTATCTATCTGGAAACTTTGACAGTTCAAGCAAGCATATTTAAATGGAATCAATTGCTCTTAGTCATTTTATGTATATATTTCATTTTTGACAAATCCATGAAGGTCAGGGTGGTTCATTTATTTATTTTATTTATTTATTGGTTCGATTTATGTGCCGCCCTTCTCCGGAGACTCAGGGCGGCTTACAATAGCAATAGCCTTCATACTTTTGTATATACCTGCTTAGTAGGGCTTTCGTCCCCCCCCCCAAGCGGTGTTCTTTTTTATACAAAGTCAGCTTATTGCCCCCACAAACCGGGTCCTCATTTTACCTACCTCGAAAGGATGGAAGGCTGAGTCAACCTTCAGAGACTACATAGGCAGGCAGTGGTGGGCTGCTGCCAGTTGTAACAACTGGTTCGGCCAGGACATTCGAAAATGTCCACTGAATGGTGGAGGCTGGAAGGATTTATATTCTTGTATTTTGATAGTCATCTGGTCGTTAGCACTCTTTTGAGGAGGCATTGAGGCCACTCTGAGGTTTATCTGTGCTCTCAAGGTCACAACCAGATGACTGTAAGGAATATAAATCCTTCCACCATTCAGTCAGAACTGAAGGAAGCTTCTTGGATGAGAAGCGAAACCTCTTCAAGCAAAAACAAAGTCCAGTTGCCTTTTGAAAAAGCACCTTTGGGACAACCGTAACCTGGATGACTGAGAATCCCCAGAGACATATGAAGATCGTTTTCAGAATCACACCACGTGGCCAAGCAGCAAAGGAACCCATTCCAGCAGTCGAATCGCAAGGATAATGCAATTTTGGCCGTCTGTAACCCATGTTTTTTCCCCTTTCGTTGCTGTGTGAGTTGCACTGGACTCATCTGAAAACTCCAGCGTAAGAAAAAAGAAAAGAAAACGAAATTAGGTTCCCGAATGCCCTTTGGTGGGCTTGTATTGCCTCCGGTAACAAGGCATCTCGTATCTGCATAAATAAATTAAACAGAGCTCTTTCTAACCTGCTGTTTGATTATATCATCCCTCTATGCAAAATTCGCTGTGCGTTTATAAGGCAGTCCTGTCGCCTGCACCTCCTCATCACGACAGACGTTTGTTTAATTGCTAGGAGGTGATAAAATGGTAGTGATTAATGACTGGTAAAAAAAATAATGGTATGGTTTGGGTTATTATGCATATGTATGTAGGAAAGACCTTTTTTTGCCATCTCTCAAGATCAATTCTGTGGGAGAATGGTTGACCAATCAGTCAAAGCTGACTGAGGAGGGGGGATTCCTTGGGTACTCAGGAATTGGGACAAAGTCCATGCCGCTCACTACTTTGAACAGGGTGAGTCCCGTGCTACTGTTAACAGCATTATTGTACGCGACCTCAGCAAAAGGCAGGAGACTGCTGATAGTTCACGTAGCCCCTCAGGTACTGCTCTACCATGGCATTCAGTCTCTCTGCCCCCCCCCATTGGTGCTTGGATGAAAGGCCAAGCTAAGGCCCAGGGACGACCCAATGGACCGCAGGAACTCCTTTCAGAACCTAGCTATGAAATGGACCCCTATGTCTGAGATAATTCTTCGTGATACTCCATGCAGGTGGTAGATGTGCTTCAGGAATGGTTGGCCAACTGGTGGGCTGAGGATAGTCCGCTGCAGGGTATGAAGTGTGCCTGTTTGGAGAACAGGTCTATTACTGTCCCAATCACTGTGTCCCCCGCGCCCCCCCCCCCCACACTTTTTGGCAACTCCACTATAAAGTCAATTGCAATCTCCTCCCATGGTCTTGTTGGCTCTGCTACCAGTTGCAGCAGTCTGGGGTTTTTTCCTGGTCGTTTCTTCATTATGGCACAGATGGTGCAACTTTTCACATAACTGTCCACGTCTTTCTTTAAGCTGGGCCACCAGAATTGCCCCCGTGCTATAAGTGTAAAGACTTTAGGAACTTGAAGTGGCCTGCCGGTTTGATGTCGTGGCTCCTCTGGAGGATTAGGTTGCGTAGGGATTCTGGGACATAGAGTTTCGTCCCCTTCCATGCTAGATCATTTCTTTTTGTCAAGATGTGTTGATTGTCTCAGAACCAGGGGTCTGCTAGCAGTTTGAAATTAACACCAACATTAGTACTAGACTATCAAGCTGTCAACAGCAGCCTAATCAAGGAACTCCCACGACCACTCCCACCAACCAACTCTAGTATACAAAACGAGGGCGAATCCCATTCTCTTCTAGCTCTGATGATGTTGCCTGTTTGGGTCATGAAACGTTTGCAAGGAAACCCCCAAGCTCAGAGAGCACCAAGGATCTCTCCCTTCAATCGTGAGCTACATATAGTATATTCTCTTCTATTAGCATAGAGAATAAAAGCTTCTTCACCAGATAGTCTCCCTCCCATATCGGACAAGTAACTCGGATCAAAAAGCGAATTCTGAACCTGGAACTTTATATGTCAGGTGGGCCTGGATGACTTCTTGAGGTCAGTTCAGGGCACAACGTCCATGTACCCCCGAAACCTTACATGGAGATGAATGGTCATCTCAGATGACTTCAGAATGCCCCTGTACATGCCACTGCAGTGAAAGGAAACAATTCCCAATTTGCTTTTGTGCGGTACCTCCTGTTTATTTCGGAGAGATACGCCATCCTTTCTATTTCTGAACAGCTTCCTGTGCCTTGAATAGGGGAGCCAAGGAAGCGTACTGCCTGATAAACAATATTAATATTTAAAGCATAACAGTGGAGATACAGAAGCCACCAGGGGTTGATCCAACTCTTGGCAAAATTTGGCTCTTCATGAAGAACTGGACTCCTAGAAAGCGGCGGGTTGGTTCTAGAGGGGGAGCTCCAGTGTAGCGAGTCCCCGAACAGCTCCTCAATTAGTAAAACGGTGAACACAAAGCATTGCCTCCCCATTAAATATGATGGAGCAGGAAGAATGGCCCAAAGGATACACTATTGAACCCATCAGAGAAGCCTTAGAGAAGCCATCACAGCTATCATGTCAGTGTCAGGTTTCGAGGTCGTCTCAAATAAATTGCACTTCAAACAAAGTCTTTGAAAGAAAACTCCTATTTATTAAGCACGACATTCTAAATCCCGATTCCATCGGAGCCAACACTGACTTCCAGACCCAACCCCCCCCTTTCCGTTCCCCACTCCCCTGCACTCATTGGCCATCTTCCAAGTCACTCTACCCCTAATCTTCTGCTCCCACTCAAAGGAATTTCCCCCCTCCCATCCTATCTCCTAGGGGATATTATCTCTAGGGAAAATAAGCAGATGAAAAGTCAAATGTCCCTTTCCAGATGCCTCCGCTTCTCCTTCTTATGTCAGCACTAGAGTAAATGCAGCTTGAAGTGCTGACAGTCAGTATAAGTCAGGGGGTCTCCAAACTTGGGGACTTCAACTCCCAGAATGGGTTTAAGACTTTAACTTTAAGACTTGGGGACTTCAACTCCCAGAATGGCTGGGAGTTGAAGTTCCGAAGTCTTAAAGTTGCTAAGTTTGGGGACACTTGTTTGAAATGATTGGGCTACCATTCTATGGAACCGCAGAGACATCACCTTGCCAAAAATTGGTCCATATAGTCAGAGCTATGGTTTTCCCAGTAGAAAGTAGGGCCATGAGAGTTGGACCATAAAGAAGTCTGAGCACCAAAGATGCTTCTGAATTGTGGCCTGGAGAAGACTCTTAAGTGTCCCTTGGACCTAAAGGAGACCCAATCAGTCAATCCTAAAGGAAATCAACCCTTGAAAGGACAGCTCTTGAAGCTGAAATACTTTGGCCACCGAATGAGAAGAGAGGATTCCTTGAAGAAGACTCTGGGGTTGGGAGAGATGGAAGGCGAAAGGAGAAGATGACGACAGAGGATGAGATGGTTAGAGATGTCATCATCGACGCAATGAACATGAATTTGGGCAAAACTCCAGGAGATAGTGGAAGTGTCAGCTTTGGAAGCCATATTAGGCCGGAAGCTTCCATGCTGCCACCTTCTCAGGTGTGGGAAAGTAGGAGGGGGGATTTAGTAGTGGGGTTGTCTGTAGACATAATAGCATTCTTCCTGTCAGTCAAGGTCAGGGCGATCCTGCATCTGGACAAGGAGTGGTCGGAGTGATGTCTCGAGATGGGACGGACGGTGATTGGAGCATGTGATCGACTGAGGTGTGAGGGGATGGTTTTAGGGGTTTTGATTTACTGAGGGAAAACCCGGACTTCTCAGATTACCTAGTAAATAGAACTTTGAAAAATGCTTGCTTCAGAGTCTTTACTTCAGTGTTTCTCAACCTTGGAAGCTTGAAGATGGGTGGACTTCAACTCCCAGAATCGCCCAGCCAGCAGCGCTGGCTGGGGGATTCTGGGAGTTGAAGTCCACCCATCTTCAAGCTTCCAAGGTTGAGAAACACTGCTTTACTTGGAGTTGGGTTTTTTCTGGAACGCTGACAGGAAGACAGGAAGCCTGCCATGCTGTGGTCCATGGGGTCACGAAGAGTCGGACACGACCTAGTGACCGAACACCCTATCATTCTGCAGCCATCACCTGCCCCAAGAATGCATTGTCAGAATAATTAATGGCAGTTTTGGGGGAATGAATCTTTTGTACCTATAATCAATCCCAACTCCTTCCATCTTTAAAATGGGCACCTTCCTGTCGGCCCAGTTTTCCCATTCTTAAATGTGGGGCTTGTGTATATCGGTTGAACTTAATTCAAAGTTGAGTCCGTCTCCAAAATGCACTTTTTCTCTGGAGGTTGCTGGGCTGCTAGTCCTGTGCCAAACATCTGATGAGCAAAGCCACCTCTGTACCAGAGATGGGAGTCACTTATCTTCCCTACTAGTTCGCAAATGTGAGCGCACGCGCACACGGCCTTCTGCGCATGTGCAGTGCTCGTGTCAGGTCAGAGTTGGCTATCTGTCAGGTTTCGATGTCGTCTCAAATAAAATAAATTGCATTTCCAAACAAATAGTCTTTGAAGAAATCTTTCATTTTATTAAGCACGACAACCTGTCCCCCGATTGTGGCGTAGCCAACTCTTACTTCCTGACCCCAAACCTTCCCTTTCCGTTTCCTAATTCTCTGCATCTCATTGGCCCTCTTCCAAATCACTCTCCCCATATCTACTACTTCAGCTCCCAGGAATGTCCCCCCTCCCATCTCATCTCCTAGGGGACATTATCTTCAGGGAAAATAAGTAGGTGAGAAGTCAAGCGTCCTCTTGCCAGCTGCCCCCTCTTCTCCTTCTTATGTCAGCACTAGTAAATGCAGGTTGAAGTGCTGCACATTACGTCTGGGTGAGTGGGTGGAGCCTCCCGCAGTCACCACTACCGATTCACCCGAACCGGACCGAATCGGCTGAATCCTACCTCTGCTCTGTATGTCTCTGCCTCGAAGCCAGGAGGCTGTCCCAGCTGCTCCAAAGCTTTGCCGAACCGTCCCCAAGTTCCTCCTAAAGTCTTCTGGGCAAGTGTGAACAAGTGTGGAAGACAACTTCAATCGGGCTTCCTTATTGAATGATTTACACGGGCCCAAGAGGCGCCTGGTGCCTACAATGCAGCCTTTTTCGTCACCAGGTCTTCAGTCTTTCCGCTTCAATCTGACTTTTAATCTAAGTCAGGGGTGGGCAAATGTGGCCCTTTTACAACCTGTGGACTTCAACTCCCAGAATTCCTGAGACAGCCAAGCTGTCTCCCTGATCTGTCACCCCTGATCTAAATGAAATGCTTCAATTGCTTACAGAAGAAATCCTCGACTTTCTCAATCAATCAGAATAGAGCTGGAAGGGGCCTTGAAGGTCTTCTAGTCCAACCCTCTGCTCAAGCAGGAGGCCCATTTCAGACAAACGGTTGCCCAATCTCTTCTTAAAAGGCATCAGAGCACCCACAACTTCCGGAAGCAACCCATTCCACCCATTAAACCTCCAGTGTTGGAGCACCTACAACATCTGGAGGCAATTGGTTAATTCTTGGAGAACTGGTTAATTGTTCTAATTGTCAGTCCCAAAGGTGCTTTTTTCAAGAGGCAACTGGACTTTTTGGTTTTTCTGTGAAGACGTTTTGCTTCTCATCCAAGACACCTGTTGATAGGGCTCGCAACTTGGGTGTCCTCCTGGATGCTCGGCTATCCCTAGAAGACCATCTAACGGCCGTGACCAGGGAGGGCCTTCGCACAGGTTCGCCTGGTGCGCCAGTTGTGCCCTTTCCTGGACCGAGATGACCTTCGCACAGTCACTCATACCCTGGTTACTTCCCGCTTGGATTACTGCAATTCCCTCTACATGGGCCTGCCCCTGAGATGCACCCGGAGACTCCAGCTGATCCAGAATGCAGCCGCACGGGTTGTTATGGGAGCCCCTCGTTACTCCCATATAACACCCCTCCTGCGTGAGCTGCACTGGTTACCAGTGGTTCTCCGGGTCCGCTTCAAGGTGCTAGTCCTCACCTATAAGGCCCTACATGACTTAGGTCCGGGATATTTGCATGACCTTCTCCTGCCTGCCTCTCACCGTCCTGTTCGCTCACATAGGGCCGCTCTCCTCTGGGTTCCGACGGCGAGCCAATGTCGCCTTGCTGTGCCCAGGGGTAGGGTGTTCTCTGTGGGTGCTCCCACCCTCTGGAATGAATTACCTACCGAGCTCCGGACGGCTCCTGATCTCCGCTCCTTCCGTCGGGACCTGAAGACTTGGCTTTTCAAACAAATAGGCTGACTCTGATTCCGAGCTTTATTATTTACTACTAATTAATTCTTTGGATTAAATTATGATTTTATTGTACTTGTTTCTTAACTTGTGTTCGCCGCCCTGAGTCCTTCGGGAGAATGGTGGCATATAAATACATGTAATAATAAATGAATAAATAAATAAATACGCTTCTTCAGCTCTGACTGAATAGTGGGGAAACGGAAGGATTTATACACCTTGCAGACAGCTGGTCATTTGCATCCTTTTTAGAGTATCATTGAGGCTACTTGGAGGTTTGTCTGTGTCCTCAGGGTCACCTGATCATATTAACCTCCAGGTGGCCTCAACGACTCTCTAAAAAGGATGCAAATAACCATCTGCCTGCAAGGAGTATAAATCCTTCCATTCCTCACCATCCGGTCAGAGCTGAAGAAGCTTCTTGGATGGGAAGCAAAACGTCTCCAAAGAAAAACCGAAAAGTCCAGTTGCCTCTTGAAAAAAGCACCTTTGGGACAACCATGAGCTGGATGAAGGAGAATCTCCGTAGACTTCTAACTATCAGGAAATTTCTCCTTAGTTCTAAGTTGCTTCTCTCCTTGATGAGTTTCCACCCGTTGCTTCTTGTCCTGCCTTCAGGTGCTTTGGAGAATAGCTTGACTCCCTCTTCTTTGGGGCAGCCCCTGAGATATATGGAAGACTGCTATCACGTCTCCCCTAGTCCTTCTCTTCATTAAACTAGACATACCCAATTCTAGCAACCGTTCTTCATTTGCTTTAGCCTCCAGTCCCCTCATTTTCTTTGTCCAGATTTATGCTGCTCACAACTCCAGCCTGGTCCAAATTCAAGGGCACAGAAAGCAGGAGAGAGAGAGGCTTCCTTCCCCCACCCCCAAATGATCTGGCCCATCGAGGCTGAGAACACGAAGTGCGCTTGTCGGATGTGGTGTGTTGCGTGTCTTTTCCTGAGAAGCTGACCGTGTGCCAGTTGTTTAAGGATTCAATTTCTTCCACTTCTGGGGAGAGTTTAAAAGGGCGGGGGGTGGGGGTGGGATGGAGTGGGAAGGACAAAACCCAAAGGACAGGATGTGTCTATTGCTAAGAGATGTTAAAAACCCAGCGACCTCTCCTTTGATAAAGGTTTGGCTGGCTCCGACGATGTTTTCTCTCTCTCTCTCTCTCTCCCTCTCTCTCTCTCTCTCTCTCTCTCTCTCTTTTTTAAGTGGTAGCATCTCCATTAGCATTAATGGGGTAAGTACAGCAAGCGAGGCATCTCGGAGGTTAATCAGGCTTCCTGGCTGGATCGGTGCCGTCAATACCGAATGGCGCCTGGTTCTGTTGGCTCGGCCGAGGTTTTCCTGACAACACACCAGCCTGAGCCCTGTGCGTCAGTCGTTTCCCCATGAATAATTGAAGGCAAATACTCGGCTGCTAATTGATGAACAGTAATGTGTTTTCTAATCACTGCAGTTTGAGGTTTTAGCACTAAACAACTGGCGGTTGCCATCGATTTGTGGATTCGGCTGCAGCCCCAGGATCTGGTTTCCCCTGCCTCCCCCTTCCCCGCCCCACCAACCTTCCAGTCTGAACATGGAGCTTTGTGGGATGCTGCTACTATGCAAGTAGTCCTCGACTTTCGACCGCAGTGGAGGCCCCAAAATTGATGTTGCTAAGCGAGAGGTTGGCCAAGTGAGTTTTGCCCCATTTTACGACTTTTTCTTGCCACGTTTGCTAAGTGAATCTCCGCGGCTCTTCTTTGTGGCAACCTCTCAAATACTGGAATATACTGCTATCATGTCACCCCTGGTCCTTCTTTTCATTAAACTAGACATCCCCAATTCCTACAACTTGTTTTTTTTTTTTTAAAAAAATATGTTTTAGCCTCCAGTCCCCTAATCATTTTTGTTGCTCTTTCTTTAGACTAGCTAAACCCAAATCCTGCAACCGTTTTTCATAGGATTTAGTCTCCAGGTCTTCAATCATCATAAACTCAATATACTTAATACTCTTTCCTCTTCCTATTTCCCCTCCAAGAACAATCTGTGGGGTGGGGTGGGCTGAGAGAACGTGATCGGCCCAAAGTCACTCAGCTGGCTTTCATGGCTGAGGCAGGACTAGAACTCCCAGTATTTTGCTTTCTAGATTGGTGCCTTAACCACTAGACCAAACTGTCTCTTTTTATCATGTGCCAGAATCAGTTGGAGGAACTAGAACTCACCATTTCTTGGCGATTGGCCCAAAGTCACCCTTCTGGCTTTCATACCTGCCAGGATGAGAACCCATCATCTCCTAGTGATCGGCCCTGAGTCACCCAGCTGGCTTTCATGCCTAAGGCAGGACTAGAACTCACCGTCTCCTGGTGATCGACCCAGGTCACCCAGCTGGCTTTCATGCCTAAGGCAGGACTAGAACTCACCGTCTCCTGGTGATCGACCCAGGTCACCCAGCTGGCTTTCATGCCTAAGGTAGAACTAGAACTCACCGTCTCCTGGTGATCAGCCCAAGTCACCCAGCTGGCTTTCATGCCTAAGGCAGAACTAGAACTCAGCGTCTCCTGGTGATCAGCCCAAGTCACCCAGCTGGCCTTCATGCCTAAGGTAGAACTAGAATTCACCGTCTCCTGGTGATCAGCCCAAGTCACCCAGCTGGCTTTCATGCCTAAGGTAGAACTAGAACTCACCATCTCCTGGTGATCGGTCCAAGTCACTGAGCTGGCTTTCGTGACTAAGGCAGAACTTGAACTCACTGTCTCCTGGTGATCGGCCCAAGTCACCCAGCTGGCTTTCATGCCTAAGGCAGGACTAGAACTCACTGTCTCCTGGTGATCGGCCCAAGTCATTGAGCTGGCTTTCATGACTAAGGCAGAACTTGAACTCACTGTCTCCTGGTGATTAGCCCAAGTCACCCAGCTGGCTTTCATGCCTAAGGTAGAACTAGAACTCACCATCTCCTGGTGATCGGTCCAAGTCACTGAGCTGGCTTTCGTGACTAAGGCAGAACTTGAACTCACCGTCTCCTGGTGATCGGCCCAAGTCACCCAGCTGGCTTTCATGACTAAGGCAGGACTAGAACTCACCATCTCCTGGTGATTAGCCCAAGTCACCCGGCTGGCTTTCATGCCTAAGGTAGGACTAGAACTCAGCGTCTCCTGGTGATCGGTCCAAGTCACTCAGCTGGCTTTCGTGACTAAGGCGGAACTTGAACTCAGGGCCTCCCGCTTTCTAGTCTGGTTCCTTAACCACTAGACCAAACTAGAATTACCTCTATCTTCCAACGTAATCCATAGCTCAGAAAATATTAAATTGCAGGTAGATGTCAATATCTTGAGAGAAAATAAGAGGAAGGATAACATTTCCATGTGGATTTTTGCAAAGATGTTAATTTTTTTTTTTAAAAAAATTAAGATTAACGAGGAAAGGAGATGGAACACAACAGCAGGAAACGGATTGATTCTTTCCTCCCTGCC
This sequence comes from Pituophis catenifer annectens, assembly GCF_029215685.1. Classification (NCBI taxonomy): domain Eukaryota; kingdom Metazoa; phylum Chordata; class Lepidosauria; order Squamata; family Colubridae; genus Pituophis; species Pituophis catenifer. Next base: position 1,859,557 of record NW_027256881.1, read on the forward strand.
TGTATCTTATTGGTTTATTCTGCGGTATTGACACTGAAAGCCGCAAGGGAGATCAGCAGAAACACAGTCTGAAAATTAATTGCCATCTGTAGGCTGGTGCATCGGTACTTGCATTCTAGGTGCTTGAATTGATGAATGTGGGAGACGAGATGCGTCCGATTTCCTCCGAATCAAGACATTTTATATTTTGTGGAATGTAGAAATGGAGGTGAATCTAACGATGTCAGTTTAGCGCAAGGAACAGCACAGTGGGTTCCCTCCAGATGTTTCAGGAGCTCCTGCAATCTCTTGCCTTGGCCAACCCTGGTAGGAGCTAAGAGCAGCGGTAGTCCAAAACCTCTGGATGGCATCAAATCTCCTGTCCCTCCTATAGCAAATAAATGACAGCATGAAAATGTGAACGGTGAGGAGGGGTCCTTGGTGCTCTCGAAGCTGGGTTGTCTCCTGGAAGACTCTCCATGACCCGAACTAGGTATCATCATCAGGGCTAGAAGGGAGTGGGGTTTGTGGAGAGGAGGGTGAGGATCTGTCTGTCCGTCCGTCTGTCCGTCCAGATAAATAGAATCAATCTGTCTATCTGTCTATCGGTCTGTCTGTCTATCTATCTATCTATCTATCTATCTATCTATCTATCTATCTATCTATCTATCCACCCATCCATATCTGTCTGTCTGTCTGTCTGTCTGTCTATTCATCCATATCTATCTATCTATCTATCTATCTATCTATCTATCTATCTATCTATCTATCTACTTACCTACCTATCCATCCACCCATCCATGTCTGTCTGTCTATCCATCCATATCTATCTATCTATCTATCTATCTATCTATCTATCTATCTATCTATCCACCCATCCATGTCTGTCTTTCTGTCTGTCTGTCTATCATCCATATCTATCTATCTATCTATCTATCTATCTATCTATCTATCTATCTATCTATCCACCCATCCCTGTCTGTCTGTCTGTCTGTCTGTCTGTCTGTCTGTCTCTGTCTGTCTGTCTGTCTGTCTATCTATCTATCTATCTATCTATCTATCTATCTATCTATCTATCTATCATCTATCCATATCTGTCTGTCTGTCTATCCCTCCCTCCATCCCTCTCTCCCTTCCCCATCCTCCCTCCCTCCCTCCCTCCATCCAACCCTCCATCCATCCATATCCTATCATTTACCCAACTCTCCCTCCCTCTTTCTCTACACACGCACACACACACACATATGGATAAAGTACTTGATGCTGGCTGACAATCCAAATGCCGTTTAGTATATTCTGTTTTTCTCGCTCCACATTTTTACTTATATCCAAAACCAGTCCATTTAGAAACGTGAAAGCTTTTCACCTTTTGCTGTAGTGGGCATTTGATGAAGGACTTGCGTAAGTCAAAGTAAGTACAATGGTTAAAATGAGTTTTGTGTTATCTGCCATTTATTCATTGTTTTGTCTGTCTGCTTCTTTAACAGACCATCAAAACTGGGCTCACCATGGTTGGAAAAGTGGTAACGCAGCTGACGGGCACTTCGCCATCAGGAGTGGCGGAAGAAGAAATCTTGGCACACACCAATAGCCGACGCAGCCCCTTGGTTCCTGGAATTGTCACGGTTATTGATACTGAGATGGTTGGAGAAGGACAGGTAAGAATATTGGTCAGAGGAGCAAAAATAAAAAACAAAACAAAAAATCCCAATCCTTGAGACTTACATTAATCCCAAACTTGAAGTTTTTTTCTTCGGAGAAATCTCTTTTTTAAGTCTAAGACAACTCGCCATGACCAAATTGCCACGGCCAACTATTTTCATTGGAAATAATGTTGAAGAAACAGTGGTGGATACCATTTAGCGCCTTTGAGTTATCCCACGTGGTATTGTCCTGCAGCGAGATATCCTCACCAGATTGGCCGCAATGAGATGGCCGGGGTGAGTTGGCCAGATCGAGATGGCCATGGTGAATTGGCTGCAGGAAGATGGCAGTGGTGAGTTGGCCGTGACGATGCCAGGCCTGGAAGCCATCTTTTGCATTGGTCCTTCAGGCCTGCCACATTTACTACGGTGGGAAATTGGGAGGGGGGATTGTATGGAGCATGAGTGATATATAGTCATAATAACATTCCTTTCTCAGAGAGTTAAGGTCACTCTGCCCTGCACAGACGATTTATCCCATTCCATCTCTTTTTCAATAATTTGTCTTCTCTAGAAGCTAGTATAGGTAATCCTCGATTGACAACAATTTATTTAGTGACCATTTGAAGTTACAATGGCACTGAAGAAAAGTGACCTATGACCGTTTTTACGCTTACAACCGTTTGCAGCATCCCCATGTTCACGTGATCGAAATACAGACACTTGGCATCTGGCATGTGTTTATGACGGTTGCTGGGTCACAGGGTCTTTTATGATCTTCTGACGAACAAAGTCAATGGGGGAAGCCAGATTCACTTAACAACCGTTATTCCTAATTGAACAACTGCAGTGATTCACTTAGCAACGGTGGCCAGAAAGGTCGTAAAATGGGGCAAAACTCACTTAACAGCTGTCTCGCTTAGTAGTGGAAGTTTGGGGCTCAGTTGTGGTTGTAAGTCGAGGATCAAGTTGGTCCCAAACTTGATTGACTTGAATTACTTCTCTTTGGGGAATCTCTTTTTCACTGATTTGTTGACTCTGGAAGCTCGAAAGATTCTGGTACCTCGAAAGATTTAAGAGTTTCAAAGGTGATGAAATGTGCCACGTGGGCCAATTCTTGGGAAACGATCTGCAGGCCACGTGGCCTTTAGTGGTGGATCGGTGGTCGGCCAGACAGCTGGTCCTCTTCCTGAAGAACCCCAATGTCATTTGAAAACAACTGTGCTGAAGGCTGGAACGAGCATAGAGGGCTTCATCAAATCCAGTCATCCTGGAACAGTCCTTCCTCTCAATGGAAGCTTTGTTGTTGTGATTCTTTTGTTGTGCACACTCCTGCTGTCCTTCCCATAGAGCAGGGGTCGGCAACCTTAAAGAGCCACAAAGGTCCTAATGCAAGCCTCCCATTCAATTCTGGAGCCGACCGGAAGTCCGGTTCCTCCACCATAGAGTCTCCTCCTAGCATGGCATCCTTTTTCCTCTACCTGTCCTAAACCGAAAGCCCTATCAATTGTGGAGTCAATCGGCGACAAGGAGCCACAGCAGAGGAATGAAAGAGCCACATGCGGCTCCAGAGCCGCGGGTTGCTGACCCCTGCCCTAGAGCAGGGGTGTCAAACTCGATTTCATTGAGGGCTGCATCAGGGTTGTGTTTGACCTCGGGAGGGGTGGGAGTGGGCGTGGCCAGGGTGGGCGTGGCCAGCCCGACATCACTCGTGTTGGGGGGGGGTGCCTGTGGAGACCCAAGCTCTCTGCCAGTGAAAGCAGGCTCCCGCAGTGGTGGGTTCCTCCCGGTTCGGTCCGGTTCGGCCGAGCCGGTAGCGGTGACGATATGACGTCACCGAACCGATTCTCCCCCCCTGCCCCCCCACTCCCCCACGTTATTCTTACCTTTTATTTGGCCCCACCCCCAATCTATTGCTGCCTCCTGAGTCCCAGCTGATGACTAGAGGGAAAAAAACTGTTTAAACTCTTGCCGCGGGGCTTCAAAGGGCCGCCCTACAGCTGATCAGAGTTAAAAGCAAACAAATGAGTCGGGTCGTAAGGGCGAGGACTGGTCGTAAGGGCGAGGACCTTCCAGAAATGACTCTGACCAGCTAGCCACGTCCACCTAGTCACATGACCTCCAAGCCACACCCACAAAATAAGCCACGCCCACAGAACCGGTAGTAAAAAAAATTGAGAACCCACCCCTGGGCTCCCGAGCTCCTTTTTCAGCTGCCACAGCCTCCTTCAACCCTCTGCCAGCCAAAACGGAGCTCGGGAGGGCTGCCTGTGGCCCTCCCGAGCTCCGTTTTCGCTGGCAGAGGCACCACGGGCCGGTCCTTTGCTGTTTCATGGGTGGCCCCACGGACCAGATCTAAGCACCCCACGGGCTGGATCTGGCCCCCGGACCTTGAGTTTAACACCCCTGCCCTAGAAGAATTTGACAAAAGTTACATTTGCTCATATAGGAGACCTGGCATTTCCCCCCTGGCCTTCCTTGTTGAATATGCTTGGATTCCAAGGTTCTTGGCTGTGTCTTAAATGACACTCGTGTGGGATTGATTTATGGTAGAGGAAGTGCTAATTGGGAATGAACGGAAGCCAGCTTGCGTACAGCTGAAGAGGACATGACATTTTTCACGATGCCGGGCCAGTGGTGATGGTGGTGAAATGTCACTCTCTATTGTCTTGCCAGACATTGAAGTTGATGGGGAGTGATGTGGTTATGGCCTGATGGCAGAGAAGAATCTGTAACGATGTGGGACCCCTGAGTCTAGAACGACGGCTGAAAAATGAGGAATTGTTTCCATCTAACGGGCCTCCTTATCGAAGTCTGGCTTATTAGTATAAAGCCTGCAAGAGTATGGAGTAGTTTAGTCAGTGATCTTGAGACACGGCATCACTCTAAAATGGGGAGGGGGAAAAACCATGGCCCCTTTACAACCTATAGTCTTTAACAGGAATATTGCATTCAGTTTCAGTCTCCACGATGTAAAAAAAGATGTTGAGACTCTGGAAAGAGTGCAGAGAAGAGCAACAAAGAGGATTAAGGTACCGGAGGCTAAAGCATATGAAGGACGGTTGCAGAAATTGGGTATGTCTGGTTTAATGAAAAGAAGGACCAGGGGAGACATGATAGCAGTGTTGCAATATCTCAGGGGCTGCCCCAAAGAAGATTTGGGGGTCAAGCTATTCTCCAAAGCACCTGAGGGCAGGACAAGAAGCAACGGGTGGAAACTAATCAAGGAGAGAAGCAACTTACAATTAAGGAGAAATTTCCTGACAGTTAGAACAATTAATCAATGGAACAACTTGCCTCCAGAAGTTGTGAATTCTCTAGCACCGGATGTTTTTAAGAAGATGATTGATAACTATTTGTCTGAAGTGGTGTAGGGTTTCCTGTCTAAGCAGGGGGTTGGACTAGAAGACCTCCAAGGTCCCTTCCAACTCCTATTCTATTCTATTCTATTCTATTCTATTCTATTCTATTCTATTCTATTCTATTCTATTCTATTCTATTCTATTCTATTCTATTCTATTCTATTCTATTCTATTCTATTCTATTCTTTTAACAGGCTTACGATTGTAAAGGAGCCATGCAGGTAGTCCTCGATTTACAAGCATGTTTAGTGACCGTTCGAAATTACAACTGGACTGAATGAAGTGACTTAGGACTATTTTGGATACTTACGACAGTTGCAGCATCTAACTTAACAACTGTGGCAAGAAAAGTCATAAAACTCACTTCATAACTGTCTCGCTTAGCAACAGACATTTTGAATTCAGCCGTAGCCGTAAGTCGAGGACTACTTGCAGTTGTCCACCCCGATCTAAAACTGCACCTGCTACTAGCAAACATACATAGCAAACTTTCACCTGGGAATTCTCTCCCACCTCATTTCTATACATTGCCTAATGTATGCGAGATCGAATTTTCCATGAATTTAAACATGACTGAGAAAAGGACAATTTCTCAGTTATCTCAGTGCAGTTGAACGAAATCTTGTCAACTCTGGCATCAGGAATGGCGTATTTAGCGTCACGTAGTTGCTGAATATATATGTGTGTTTGTGCGTGCGTGCGTGCGCATTTAACTTGTTTAGGTACTACAGTCGTGATAAATCGTTTCTTATTCTGAGGTTTAAATGGAGAGAATTGAAGAAAGAGACCTGAAATCTCTAGAGAAGAGAAGTATGTTTCGCATATCTATGGGGCATCCCTCCCCTTCTTTATAGAAACCCCAAAAGTTTCTTCCAAAAACAAAATGATAATAAAATAACACAAAGTGGCATTAAAACAAAGCCGATTCGTAAATGCTGGCTCGAAAAAAAAAATCCGGGCCCTGGAAACATAGTTATTTACACCTTCAATGACGGTCCAGCTTTTCAGAGATGACACTGTGAACCTGACAATCTGACCTTTTAGAATAGAATAATAATAATAGAATAGAATAGAATAGAATAGAATAGAATAGAATAGAATAGAATAGAATAGAATAGAATAGAATAGAATAGAAAATATGGAATGGAATGGCATGGAATGGAATGGAATGGAATGGGAATGGGAAGGGAAGGGAAGGGAAGGGAAGGGAAGGGAAGAGAAGAGAAGAGAAGAGAAGAGAAGAGAAGAGAAGAGAAGAGAAGAGAAGAGAAGAGAAGAGAAGAGAATAAAGAATGGAATGGAATGGAATGGAATAGAACAGAATAGAATATTGGAATGAAGCATAGAATAAAAATAGAATAGAAATGGAATGGAATGGAATGGAATAGAATAGAATAGAATAGAATAGAATAGAATAGAATAGAATAGAAAATATGGAATGGAATGGAATGGAATGGAATGGAATGGAATGGGAATGGGAATGGGAAGGGAAGGGAAGGGAAGGGAAGGGAAGAGAAGAGAAGAGAAGAGAAGAGAAGAGAAGAGAAGAGAAGAGAATAAAGAATGGAATGGAATGGAATGGAATAGAACAGAATAGAATATTGGAATGAAGCATAGAATAAAAATAGAATAGAAATGGAATGGAATGGAATAGAATAGAAATGGAATGGAATGGAATAGAATAGAATAGAATAGAATAGAATAGAATAGAATAGAATAGAATAGAATAGAATAGAATAGAATAGAATAGAACGAATAGGATGGGATAGAATAGAATGGAATGGAATGGAATGGAATGGAATGGAATAGAATAATAGAATAGAATAGAATAGAATAGAATAGAATAGAATAGAATAGAATAGAATAGAACAGAACAGAACAGAACAGAACAGAACAGAACAGAACAGAACAGAACAGAACAGAACAACAGAGTTGGAAGGGAACTTTGAGGTCTTCTAGTCCAGCCCTCTGCTCAAGCAGGAGACCCTATACCAGGAGTCCCCAAACTTTCCGGCTTGGTGGATGGGACAAGGGGTGGGGAAGATGGGAGGGATCCTGTGCAAGTAGCATGCATGCATGCAGCTGCATTTGCATGCGTGGTGGGCACGCACGCATGCCATTCGCACAAATGGAGCTTCATATGGGAGCATTTACATCATCGCTTGCTCAAATGGAGCTGCACACACATGCTCACCCACCCACTTGCATGGCCTGGGCCCCTGCCAATGAATTGGGGACCCCTGCCCTATACTATTTCAGACAAATTGTTATGACTCTATGTAGCCTACATAATCAGGGGTGGGATTGAAAAATTTTAGCACCGGTTCGCTGCCCGGTTGCTGAGTGGGCATGGCTATGGGGGCGTGGCCTACTTGGCCTCCTGCACCATGGAAGGGGGGGCGTTTTCGCCCTCCTCAGGCTCCAGAGGCTTTCCTCGAGCCTCTGGGAAGGCGAAAATGGGCTCTCCCGGGCTCCAGAGGCCGGAAACAGGCCCATTTCCAGACTTTCGGAACTTCCAGGAGGCCCATTTTTTGCCCTCCCAGAGCTTCCGCGCGGGCACTGCACTTACCTCGCATCCAAAATGGGCCGCGTGGAGACTCCTGGGAGGGGCAGGACGGAGTGGGCGGGGTCAGCCAGTCCTTGCAACTACCCTGTTTCCCGAAAATAAGACATCCCCTGATAATAAGCCCAATTGTGCTTTTGAGTGCATGCGCTAAAATAAGCCCCCCCGAAAATAAGCCCTCCCTGAAAATATTTAAACGCAGAGCTGGAAATCAGGTAAGATGGCAAGAGGATCCACATCTCGCTCCACCGACCCCAAAATAATAAGACCTCCCCGAAAATAAGGCCAAGCGCTTATTTCGGGGTTCAAAAAAAATATAAGACAGGGTCTTATTTTTGGGGAAACACGGTACCAGTTCAGCGAACCATCTTAAAATTAACATCCGGTTTGCCTGAACCGGCTGAATCCCAGCCTTGTACATAATGTTCCTTCTCCCGGGGCTGTCGGAAAGAGTGACAGAAGCCGACTCAAAGTCAACTCGCCGGTTTTCCATGCCGAAGGGATCTCGAGAGCTTGTGGTCTTCTGGGTTCTCATCCAGCACTTTTACCCCTTTGGTAAATTGGATTTCAGTTTCTTAAGGACTGGGCTTGAAGAAATAAAGCTACTCAATTGACCTTCAAAGACTCGACTCTGCGTAATGAAAGATAACATGGAGCCCCAGAGGAGCAAAACTCTGCCTATTTCATTTAAGATTTTACAAGCTTCATTTATTTTAGAATAAGGTTTGTTGGCCCATTCAAGGTTTTATTATACTTTCCTGGAAAATACACTCTTGTCTTTTCTATATAATACCCAGAAAGGGGGGAAAAAAGGGGAGAATGAAATCCTGCTTCATAAATTTTTCATGAAGCCGTTTTTTAATGCAGTCATTATTTCTGACGTTCAGTGTCTGCTCCCAGACTCCTCTTGCAAATAGCTTGACTAATAAAATGATTTATCGGTAGGTTTTTAAGTTGCCTTATATATGATTTAGTAGAATTTTTTTTTTTGCCTTTAATGAACTTGGCCTCTGATCTTCATAGTGATCATGATGAGCTGGCCTGCTTAATGGATACGATGAAAAACTGGTTTCTTTTGTGTATATGTGCCTGTGTGTAAAAACGATGATGGCTCTTGAGTTATTTAAGTAAGCTCTAAAGACTTTTATTTTTGTTTCCCTCTCTTGAAACATCATAGGACAGTGATGGCTAACCTTTTTGCCGTCGCGTGCCAAAAGTGGGGGGCAGCGTGGGGGGGGTTGCACACGCATGTATCCACACCCATAATTCAATGCCCCCCATGGGCCCCCCCCCACTTGTGGCACGTGACTGCAAAAAGATTACCGATGGGCCTGGTAGGCCGTTTTTTCGCCCTCCCCAGGCTCCAGGGGCTTTCTCACCCTTGCCCGGAAGCCCTCCGGAGGCTGGAAACGGCCCGTTTCCCGTTTTCCGGTGGGTCCAGAAGGCCCGAAAATCAGTTGGAGCTGAGCTAGGGCAATGCTCGCATGCCCACAGATATGGCTCCACGTGCCACCTGTGGCACGCGTGCCATAGGTTCGCCGTCACGGTTATAGGATAACTGCAAGCAGAAGAATAAATTTACTTCCCGGGTCGTCTTGCTGCTGGGCTTTGGGGAGTTCTGGAATTAACAGAGCAGAACAGAATAAGAGAGCTGGAAGGGACCTCGGAGGTCTTCTAGTCCAACCCCCTGCTCAAGCAGGAGACCCTTTACCAGTGATCGCTAACGTTTTTGCAATCGCATGCCAGGAGCGGGGGGTAGGGGTCGCACGCACACCCACACCCATAATTGTATGCGCCTTGTGCATGTGCGCGCGACCCCCGCCACGCTCCCCGTGCTCCTGGCATGCGATGGCCTGGTGGGCCCGATAGACCCGTTTTTCTCTCTTCCCCAGGCTCCAGAGCCTTTCTAGGAGTCTGGGGAGGTCCAAAACAGCCTCCCCCCCCCAGAGGCCCATTTGTCAATGGCCCCTTTGCCAACTTTCAGTGGGACCAACTTCCGGTGGCAAACAGGTTGTATCCGGCCTCCGGAGGGCCTCCAGGGGGGTGGGGAAGGCCATTTTCACCCTCCTCATGTTCCTAGAAAGACTCTGGAGCCTGGGGAGAGAGAAAAATGGGCTTTCTCCACCACTCCCCGAGGCCCTCCGGAGGCAGGAAACAGCCTGTTTCCCTACTTCTGGTGGGTTCAGAAAGCTCAAAAATCAGCTGGCGGAGCTGTGCTCGCGTGCCCACCGATAAGGCTATGCGTGCCACCTATTCGCCATCACGGCCCTATACCATTTCAGACAAATGGCTTGAAAACCTCCAGTGTTGGAGCACCCACAACTTTTGGAGGCAAGAGAGGAGAGATAAAAATGAGTGCAGATCTCTTAAGGAGGTTGTAGGACCATAAAAGACTTCATCCATTCTCAAAATTCTCCTTTTATAGAAAGGTATCCCATTGTAGCTGCTTGCTAAGGAGGACTTCTTCGTGCTTGCTCAAATATGGTTGCATGAAAATGGGCCTTCGCTCTTTCCCCAGGATTTCAGCGTGTTCAGGGGGCAGTCCTTAAGTGGAGTTAAGTCATGGCCATTTCTTTTGTTCAATGGGTTTTAGGCGTCCTTGGAGGTTTGCCTTAAATTCCTTGGCATGGAGACTAAGAACAGTGAATAAATGGCCTTGAAAAGCACAGTTTGCTCATCGGACGGGCCCTTCGGATCATGGGTTAACTAGAGGGGACAATTTAGAATGGATTTTAGAATAGGCTTAACGTTTATAGATTTGTAGCTGATAATTTGAGGAATGGAGCGGGCAAAAATGTGGAGACTCTGGACCAGAGTGCAGAGAAGAGCAACAAAGAGGATTAGGGGACTGGAGGCTAAACATATGAAGAACGGTTGCAGGAACTGGGTATGTCTACCCTGTTTCTCCCAAAATGAGACCTCCCCTGATAATAAGCCCAATCAGGCTTTTGAGCGCATGGCATAAGGCCAAGTACTTATTTCAGGGTTCAAAAAAATATAAGACAGGGTCTTATTTTTGGGGAAACACGGTAGTTTAATGAAAAGAAGGACTAGAGGAGACATGATAGCAGTGTTCCAGTATCTCAGGGGCTGCCACAAAGAAGAGGGAGTCAAGCTATTCTCCAAAGCACCTGAGGGCAGGACAAGAAGCAATGGGTGGAAACTAATCAAGGAGAGAAGCAACTTAGAACTAAGGAGGAATTTCCTGACAGTGAGAACAATTAATCAGTGGAACAACTTGCCACCAGAAGTTGTGAATGCTCCAACACTGGAAGTTTTTAAGAAGAGACTGGATAACCATTTGTCTGAAGTGGTGTAGGGTTTCCTGCCTAAGCAGGGGGTTGGACTAGAAGACCTCCAAGGTCCCTTCCGACTCTGTTATTCTATTTTATTCTATCTCTTATACAGGTAGTCCTCCACATATGGCCACAATTGAGCCTGAAACATCTGTTGTAAAGTGAGCTTCCAACAAGCAAAGTCAATGGGGAAAGCAGGATTCCCTTACCAGCTATGTGATTCACTTAACAACTGCATTGATTCACTTAACAACCATGGCAAAAAAATGTCCCCCAAATGCTTTTTCCTCCCCCCAAAAGGCAACTGGAGTTTCTTGTTTTTTTTTTTTAAAGCGTTTCACTGTTCATCTAAGAAGCTTCTTCAGTTCTAACCATCCAGTGGGAAATGGAAGGATTTATGTTCTTTTTCAGTCCTTCCATTTTTCCTTTCCCCCCCACCAGTCATTTTGAACTGGAGAAACTTCTTGGATGAGAAGCAAAAAGTTTTAGAAGAAAAAAAAGAGCAAAGAAGTCCAGTTGCTGTTTGGAAAAAAGGATCTTTTGGACAACCGTGACTTGGATGTTTGAGAATTTCCGGAGACATGGCAAAAAAAGGATGTAAAATTGGGCACAACTCACTTAATAGCCTTAAAAATGGAAATTCTTCTCCCAAATGTTCTTGTAAATTAAAGACTACTTAGAACGGATTTTCCTGGCATTGGAATGGAATGGAGTGGAGTGGAAATTAGAATAAGAATAAGAATAAGAATAAGAATAAGAATAAGAATAGAGCGGATGGGATGGGATGGGATGGGATGGGATAGGATAGAATAGAATAGAATAGAATAGAATAGAATAGAATAGAATAGAATAGAATAGAATAGAATAACAAGAGTTGGAAGGGACCTTGGAGGTCTTCTAGTCCAACCCCCTGCCCAGGCAGGAAACCCTACACCACTTCAGACAAATGGTTATCCAACCTCTTCTTAAAAACTTTCAGTGTTGGAGCATTCACAACTTCTGCAGGCAAGTCGTTCCACGGATTAATTGTTCTCACTGTCAAGAAATTTCTTCTTAGTTCTAGGTTGCTTCTCTCCTTGATGAGTTTCCATCCAAACCAATTTTTGGATGATATTACAATTACATTGGTAGCCTCAGATCTTCAGAGATTCCTTGCTGGTGAATGTAGGCTGAGCAGCTATCTTAACCTTACTACACCTATCATAGCTACTAAATGTACTGTCTATTAAGGAAGATGCCATCTCTGAGCTTAAGAGAGAAACATGGGCTGTTGGCTTTCTCTTTTCTTTGCAAGACTTTTTCAAACTACCAACTTTTGTGACCAGTTCGTAAATCGTGTTTTAGCCTTTCTTAACTCTCACACCAATCTGAGAAGGAGGAGATTTGTGGAAGATAAGTCTGAAAATTTATGCTCAGGATTAACATCCATTTAGTCTGAGATGCAGACTACATGGATGTTAATCATATTACCTACAGTTAGGAGTGTAGCTAATATGGAAGACCAAAGATTTGGCTCTGATTTGTTCAAAGGAAAATATCTGTGTTAATTTAATTAGCTTTTGAAGTGGTGTTTTTGAATGTAGCTGTTGTTTGCATAGTAATTTCATAGTTTTTCTTTTTTTCTTGCTTTGGAGAACTCTAGCTTTTTTTCCCCCTGTTTAAAAAGGGCTGAGTTATTAAATTATGTTCATATTTGAAAGCTGGATAAAAATAATTACTGAGAAGCTCAAACAACTCTGTGGTCAGCCCAAATACATTAGTAAGATTTGTGAACATGTCTCAATGGCCTTTTAATGAAGTGTTAGCAATTTTTTTTTTTTCATTTAAAAATAATGATGGTTTCTTTGGAGTCATTGATTAGCTAAAACGAGTAAAAATAAATATATACTGTATTTCCCCCCTTCCTCCCCCCCCAAATTTTTAAATACATAAACTTTTACTGAGTGTAGTTACATTTTTGCTTGACCCTTTAATTTATTTTCTCTTCATTAATTCATTAGGTGGGTGGGACCACCCAGAATTTGTCTGAAATAACTGCCTTTTTTAAAAAAACCTTTGCTTAGCTCTAAACCTGCCAAGTCTACTATATAGCTGATAATTTATAATATAAGTGTTTGCACACACATACACACACACACACACACATACACACACACACACAAGGAAAGGCAAAGGATTAAAAAAAAAAACCATATGAATCTAAGAGGTGATTCATACATAGACTTAACTGATGCATTCTGGTATTCAAATTCTACTCTGGTGTAGCAATTTTATCAATTAATCAATCAATCAATCCAGACCTGGTGCACATATTCTATTATCCAGAAGAGACACAGGCAGAACTGACATGAAAGGGCTATAAAGCTATACAAGTATTTGTCCCAATACAGGTAGTTCTTAACTTACGACCAAATTTATGTTGGTAAGCGAGACATTTGTTAAGTGAGTTTTGCCCCATTTTTACGACTTTTCTTGCCACAGTTGTTAAGTGAATCCCGGCAGTTGTTAAGTAAGTAACATGGTTGTTAAGTGAATCTGGCTTGCCTGTTGGCTTTGCTTGTCAGAAGGTCGCAAAAGGGGATCACGTGACTCTTGGGACGCTGCAACCGTCATAAATACGAACCAGTTGCCAGTCATCTGAATTTTGATCACGTGACCATGGGGATGCTACAACGGTCGTAAAGGTAGTATACAGCAGGGGTGGGTTTCAAATCTTTTTACTACCGGTTCTGTGGGTGTGGCTTGGTGGGCGTGGCATGGCTTGGTGGGCGTGGCAGGGGAAGGATACTACCGGTTCTGTGGATGTGGCTTGGGCAGGGTGTGGCTTGGTGGGCGTGGCTTGGTGGGCATGGCAGGGGAAGGATACTGTAAAATCTCCATTCCCACCCCAATCCAGGGGAAGGTTACTGCAAAATCCCCATTTCCTCCCGATCAGCTGGGACTCTGGAGGCAGAGAACAGATGGGGGCGGGGCCAGTCAGAATTTTTACTACCGGTTCTCCGAACTACTCAACATTTCCGCTACCGGTTCTCCAGAACTGGTCAGAATCTGCTGAAAAACTCACCTCTGCACCACTCCCCAAACTGCTGGCATGTTTCCTCTTCACATTGGATAGACCGGGCTGAAGCGACACGGGCTGGCCCCTTAAATTTTCCAGGATGGTCCGGATGCGGCCCCATGGGCTTGAGTTTGACATTCCTGGTGTAGACTATCTGGAAGCCATCTTTTACTTTGGATCTTCCAGGCTGCCACTGTCAGACTTCGATGCTATCTCAAAATAAATGAATTTCCAAACTGCCAATCTTTAAGGATTCTTTAATTGAGCACAGCCACCGGATCATGACTCGATGCGGACAAGACTGACCTTTTGCCCCCCCCCAATCCCTCCCTTTCCGATCCCCAAATCTCTGCTTCTCATTGGCTATCTTCCAAGTCATTCTTCAGACTTCTTGTCTCGTCATTTCCCAGGAATGTGTCCCCCCTTCATTTCCACGACAACCCGACTTCAAAGGGATTTAGCAGGCAAAAGTTCAGAGCTTATCTCTCTCTCTCCTCTGCTCTCTATGCCAGCGTCGAAGCGCTGACAGCCACATTTAGTGCTGTGGGAAACTGGGAGGGGGGATTGTAGGGAGTTGGAGAGATACCTAGCCATAATAACATTCCTTTCTCTGAGAGTCAAGGACATCCTGCCTTGCACCTGGAGTGGCGTGACTGGGAGGCATCTCGGACCATGTGATGGACATGTGGGTGCAGGGGGAAGGGACTTAGATTTTCTTTTGGGTGGGGAAAACCTGGAAGCTTTCAGATTCGGGTTTTCCCAGATGTGCCAATATGACTGTTGAGGAATTTGCGCAGAGTAACCCTTGAGTAGCAAGGGTATGCACATGAGAAATGGCTGTGAGTGATTGTGAATAAGCACTGTCAATATACAGACACACTGAGTTGTGATATTCTTTTACTTTTAGGAAAAAGTAAAGCAAAGTCCAATAAACAATCCAGGTCATACACAGATAAAGATAGTTAAGATGTCAATCCAGGGATATTCTAAGAACAAAGTCTTCTTACCAGTTGTTGTAGTCATATACACATTCCTGTTATCTGGAATGAGCTCCCCCCTGGAGATACGGAGGATCCCAGATTTACGCACCTTCCGCCGCACCCTCAAGACCTTTTTATTCCAACAGGCTGGCCTGGCCTAACTTTCCCTTTTAAATGGTATATGAGTAATTTTAAATCTGTTTTTAAATATGGGGATGTTTTAATTCGTCTCGGGCCAAATTGTTTAATACGTTTTTATACTGTTTTAAATTTTATAATCTGTGTGTTTTATATTTATGGCTGTTCACCACCCTGAATCCTTCGGGAGTAGGGCGGTATATAAATCTAATAAAATAAAATAAATAAATATGCAATAAAACAGTTCTTTTTGGAGTTGCAAACAGGAACAAGTACAGCAGTTAAACAATTAGTAAAACAGTAGAAAAACAACAAGTAGCAATGATCAAGCAGTGATCATGCAGAGAGAACAGGCAGAGAGGAGCAGAGGTAGCAATAATAATGTAATAAGAGCAATAAGCCATGATTCAAGCTTCCTCTTAAGTATGTTGGCTACAGAGCTAGCCAATCAGAATACAGTATGATGCAATACAGCATTACAGTCTTAAAGCTATACAATACATTTTGACTGTAAACATGCATTGATGGTTTATATATATTGCCAACCCAACCAGTTAGGCAATAGCCATTTCCTAACAATGACATCTCCAATAAAAGGGAACTTTGAGGAACTTCTAACCTCGGAGTCTTCTTTCGTTGGGGGTGTTACTTGGAACCCTGAGACCTGGAGGTGAGGCCGTCCCCCCACTCTCCTGGCCTCTGAAAAGGGGTTAACATATGCTCCGTGCCCTTGCTTGGGGCACATAGAGGAGCACCCAGCCGTGGGGCTGGTTAGCCCCTTGAGAGCCCTCTCTTTGCCTTTTTAACCCATTTTTAACGGCGTTTAATAATCCTTGCCTCCTCCTAAATTTTAAATTTTCTCAGTTTTAAACTCTCACGTGCTGTTTTTACATTTTTTTTTTTAATTTGATTTATATGCCACCCTTCTCCAAAGACTCAGGGCGGCTTACAATGTGCTCAGCAATAGCCTTCATCCTTTTGTATATTTATACAAAGTCAGCATTTGAACTTTTTTATTGTACAAGCACCCAAGAGTCCCTTGAAAATTAAAAATAAATAAAAATCACGAGTTAGACTTGAATTTAGAGGCCTGATAAACTTCCCCAATGGGCTATTTCCAAATCCGGGAGAAAAATAAGATAATACTCGTGAGATACTTTGAAATGTTTAAAACAGAGAGATACGACACTTTTAATTCTTTTCATACTGTACCGTTCTACCATTTTGTAAAGTAGCCGGGAGCAATTCAGAGCATCGAAATCGTAGATTTCTCTTTAAAATGGACTGGAGTTCATTAAAAAATGCAGTTTTCACTTTGTTGCGAGGGTTGAACTTTGGAAGGACCGCATCCTCAATGGAGACTTGTAGATCAAATCTTGATACTCCCTGCTTTTGAAACTCTCCGCTTTTTAAAATGTTGCTTTGTGACACCGAAGGCTGAGAATCTATTAGGGAGAAGAAGAGCGACAGATTGCACCGCTATTTAATTTCCATTCAGTTAAGAATTGATTTTAAAAAGCCACAGCCAACAAAGATGGCCTATCAAATATCACGAATCTATGAGCAAAGCCACCCTTTGGGCCTCAGGCCAATCACTTAACAGACAAACGACCGTCCGACAATAAAACATCAACCTACCAATGTCGGCTTTTATTGGCTGTTTATTTACGATTACGCTCTTTTCACAGATACGATAACTGACTGCCCTGGCCATTGACTTCCTCCAGGAGTGGGTTCTATTTTTTTTTACTACTGGTTCTGTGGGCGTGGCTTATTTTGTGGGCGTGGCTTGATGGTCATGTGACAATTATTTAGGATTTATCAGAGGTACTGGTCTACCAGGCTTTTAACTGCTTGCAGAGCTGTACCGATCTACCCATTTGTTTTTTGCAGGCACTGGTCTACTCATGTATTTTTGCAGGCACCGGTCTACTTATGTATTTTTGCAGGCACTGGGTCTACCCATTTATTTTTGCAGGCACCAGTCTACTCATTTGTTTTCTTTTAACACTGATCAGCTATAGGGCGGCCCTTTGAAGCCCCGCGGCAAGAGTTTAAACAGTTTTTGTCCCTCTAGCCATCAGTTGGGACTCAGGAGGCAGCAATAGATTGGGGGTGGGGCCAAATAAAAGGTAAGAATAACGCGGGGGTGGGTGGGCGGGGGGGGGGACAGAACCGGTTCGGTGACGTCATATTGTCACCGCTACCGGCTCAGGAGAACTGGGCCGAACCGGGAGGAACCCACCACTGACTTCCTCCCAAGCCATCAAGATCAGGGGAAGTGACAGTACCACTTTTACACCCCACTAGTAAAGCCACACTTGCATCCCGTTCTGGTCACCACAATACCAAAAAAAAAAAAAAAAAAAAAAGATGTTGATACTCTAGAACAGAGGTGTCAAACTCAAGGCCTGCGGGCCAGATCTGGCTCGTGGGGCCAGATCTAGCCAGATCTAGCCAGATCTGGCTCGCGGGGTGCTTAGATCTGGCCCACAGGGCCGGCAGACCAGCTTGCGGTGCCTCTGCTAGCAAAAATGGAGCTGGGGGGGTGTTGCACGCAGCCCCCCTGCGCCCCATTTTCGGCCATGACGGCCTCCCGCATCGCTTTGCCTTTTGCTAGACCCCTTATGCAGAGGTCTAGCAAAACAAAAGGAGAAATGTTTCCCCTAGCTCAGATCAAACTAGTTTGATTGCTGGATTCCATTAAAAACAGAAGATCCACTGAGGTTCCCCACTGGTGATCGTTAGCCTTTTCCCTGCAAATGTTTGGCCTTAGCCAGAATATTTTTGGAGATGCTTTTATGTGTGTCAGGGTGTATGTTGTAAATCATCCTTTGTTGTGATTATACATCTTGCAAAATAATTATATCACTGTGTTGGACTGGATGGATGCGTCTTTTCCTGTTAGCCAGCCGTAACATTGGGCAAAAATATAATGTCTAATTTGACGGAGGCTTAAGGGAAAAAAAAACACCTAATATTAGATTTCTGGATTAGGCATAACAATTAAGAATTAAGAACAAGTGAGAGCAATTCAATGAATATTTATGACCTTAGTGAATACTCAATTTAATCAACAATACCACAGCTGTCTCAGTGGCACATTAGATTCGACCTCAGTTGGATTGCCGAGTGGATACTGGTGTTTTTCACACAACACAATGTCACATCAACTGCATATACAGTAGTGGCCAAAATTGTAGAAACCTTTTGGGAAAAGTTGTATTTTTGAGGTTTGATGGCTAATAACACCACTTTTTTTTGGAGTTTCAAGATAATCCTATTCCACTGCTGGAATGGCCTGGGAATAGCCCAGACTTTCACCCAATTGAAAATCTAGGGAACCGACTAAAGAAACCTTGTTAGTCAGAAGCGACCCAGCAATAAAACCTAGTTAATAGAAGCCATCATTCAATCTCGGTTTCACATGATAACAGCTGCCATCTAAAAGTTCACTCCATGGGAAGACGTTGTAAGGCCGCCATTCATGCTAAAGGTTACCCAACGAAGGATTAACTGATATGGGGATCATTTTTGTATATCTTGTTTTTTCTATGGTGATCATTTTTTTATATCTCATTTTTTCTACATGTTTCACGTTTCTTCTTTATGCTGTAACTGCTATTCTAATAGCAAATCCTTCGTAAAAGTGATTGCATTACGTTCTTGATTAAATTATCTTTCCATTGATATATAATTTCATGGTACTACTTCAAAAAAAAAAAGGGGCTGTTATTAGCTAGTTTTAGAAAATACACTTCTCCCAAAAGGTTTCCACAATTTTGGCCACTACTGTACAAGGGCAATTGCACAGTGCTGTCAGAAAGTGGGGTTTTGCCCTGATGATGTTTGCTATTTGATTAAAGAAATTTCTGCAAGAAGACAGCCAAGCTCAGGGAGCTCCAAGGACCCCACAAGAGATCAACACTCCCACCCTCACTGATAGGCCAAACCACTTGTATGTAAACAGTGAGCGAACCCCACTGCCTTCTAGCACTGATGATGTTACCTATTTGGGTCATGAAACGTCTGCAAGAAAACAACCAAGCTCAGAAAGCACTAAGGCTCCAATAGAACAGGTTCAGTAAAAAAAAAATAATTTTAAAAGTCCAGATTAGAGATCATTCACCATGGAGAAAATCTATTTATATGGTCAGTAAGAATTGACATCGACTTGAAGGAGAGCTTGTGCCTGGTGTCAGATTCGTCCTTCGGACAAGTGTGTGTTAGCAAGACCTACTGGGGAAATTGGTGAGTTCTGCTTTTGTAAAAAAAATAAATAAATAAAGCTGACTATGGTGATTTCATGGCAACATGAAATGCTACCCATTCAGGTCTGACCCCACTTTTGTGTTTTTATCACACCGAATTCTGACTCCAGTGGAAGATGCCTGAGCTGGTTGGAAGGAGGCCCTTTGCTAGCTGATATTATTTTCCTTGTGCCTAATGATCTTTATGGGGTCACTCCTTACTTGGATGGCTTAAGAAAGGAATACTTGGTTTGTTTGTTTATTATATTTGCATCCCATCTTTATTATTTGTACAAATAATTCAAGGCGGCAAAGATATCTAACAATCCTTCCCCCTCTTATTTCCTTACAGCAATAAATCTGTGAGGTGGGTTAGGCTGAGAGAAGAAAACTGGCCCAAAGTCACCCAGCTGGCTTTCATGCCCAAGGTGGGACTAGAATTCACTGTCTCCTGGTGATTGGCTCAAAGTCACCCAGCTGACTTTCATGCCTAAGGCGGGGCTAGAACTCACCGTCTCCTGGTGATTGGCTCAAAGTCACCCAGCTGGCTTTCATGCCTAAGGCGGAACTAGAACTCACCGTCTCCTGGTGATTGACTCAAAGTCACCCAGCTGATTTTCATGCCTAAGGCGGGACTAGAACTCACACTTTCTAGCCTGGTGCCTGAACCCGTAGATTAGAGGAATTCCTGGGCTTCCAATGACATAGAATCAAATGTAAGTTGCGCTGCTCACCTTCCATTTTCTGTGCTATTACACAGGTGCTGGTGAGCGAGGACTCCGATAGTGACGGCATCGTAGCTCACTTCCCGGCCCACGAGAAGCCCATTTGCTGCATGGCTTTCAACCCCAGCGGTAAGTATTATTTTCTGGCAGTGCATTATGGATCCTTTCACTTGCTAAAAGAAATCAGGCTGAAATCTTTCCTGAAGTTTTATTTGTCTGCCAGCTGAAATAGCGGTTGAAAACAGTAAATTGGCAGCAGCGCAACCTTATTTTGTCTCTTGATATTTTGCTTTCTGGCTTGTTTTGATTCTGAACTACACAACCCATATTTCTTATCGGATCTACTCTGACCATCTGCTACAACTTCGACCATCCTGACCCCCCCCCCCCCACAAAAGAGCATCCTTTGTACATCCTTTTAACTGCAGATAGTCCTCGATTTAGGACCATAAACTGAGCCCCAAATTTCTGTTGCTAAGTGAGACAGTTAAGTGAGCTTTGCCCCATTTTACGACCTTTCTTGCCACAGTTGTTAAGTGAAACACTGCAGTGGTTAAGTTTAGTAACACAGCTGTCCCAACAGGCAGCTGGACTATTTGTTGTTTTTTCATTGAAGCGGTTTCGCTTCTCATCCAAGAAGCTCCTTCAGTTCTGACTGTTGAGAAGGGAATCTGGCTTCCCCATGGACCTTGCTCGTCAGAAGGTCGCAAAAGGTGGTCACATGACCCTGGGACAGTGCAACCGTCTTTAATACATGCCAAGCATGTGGATTTTGATCACGTGACCACAGGGATGCTGCAACGGTCGTTGGTGTGAAAAATGATCATAAGTCACTTTTTTCAATGCTGTTGTGATTTTAAACAGTCACTAAACGAATGTTTGCAAGTCTGGGATTACCTGTACATTGCAAACATTGGAAAAGGGTGGGTACCTGCTTAGTCTGGGAAGACACACATTTTGCATGTCAAGAAGTGGGCCTGGCTAGTCTAGTGAAGAGAAGGACCAGGGGAGACAGGATAGCAGTCTTCCAATATTTGAGGGGCTGCCACAGAGAGGAGGGGGTCAAGCGGTTTTCCAAGGCACCCGAAGGCCAGACAAGGAATAATGGATGGAAACTGAACAAGAAAAGATTCAACCTGGAAATAAGGATAAATTTTCTGACAGTGAGAAACAATCAACCGATGGAACAGAAGTTGCCTTCGGAAGTTGTGGGAGCTTCATCACTGGAAGCTTTCAAGAAGAGACTGGACTGCCATCTGTCAGAAATAGGGCCGTGATGGTGAACCTAGCGTAGGCATATCAGTGGAGGTCTTCCAGAGGCCAGAAACAACCCATTTACCAACTTCCAGTGGGACCGGAAGGCCCGTTTTTTGTTGTCCTCAGCCTCCAGAGCCTCTCTAGGAGTCTGGGGAGGGTGAAAACGGCCTTCCTCACCCCCCCCGGAGGTCCTCCAGAGGCTGAAAATGGCCCGTTTGCCAACGTCCGGTCCCACTTCCTGTCTCACCGGAAGTTGGCAAATGGGCCGTTTCTGGCCTCTGGAGGGCCTCCAGGGTGGGTGGGGAAGGCTGTTTTCGCCCTCCCCAGACTGCTAGAGAGGCTCTGGAGGCAGGTGAGAGAGAAAAACGGGCCTACCGGGCCATCATGTGCCAGGAGCGCGGGGAGTGCGGGAGGGGGTCACGTATGCGGGGGCGGGGCGCATAGAATTATGGGTGTGGGCATACGTGCGTGCAACCCCACCCCCCTCCTGGCACGGGATGGCAAAAAGGTGAGCCATCATTGGTGTGGGCAGGGGGTTGGACTAGATGACCTACAATAGGGGTGTCACTCAATTTCATTGAGGGCTGCATCAGGGTTGTGTTTGACCTTGGGGGCCGGAGTGAGCGTGGCCAGCTTGACACCACTTGTCTTGGGGGGGGGGGGCTGTCGCCAGAGTGCTCTGCCAGAGAAAACGGGCTCCCAAGCTGCATTTTCGGCTGGAATACCTCCTGCCAACCCTCTGCCAGCAAAAAACGGAGCTCGGGAGGGCCGCGTTTTTACTGGCAGAGGCATCGCGGGCCGGTCCTTCGCTATTTCCGGGGCTTCCCCTGCGGGCCGGATTTAAGCACCCCGCAGGCCAGATCTGCCCCCCCCAGGCCTTGAGTTTGACATCCCTGACCTACAAGGCCTCTTCCAACTATTTAATCTAAAAAAAAATATTAATATGTAAGTCGATATATCAGAAGGTATGTTGTTGAAAGCTCATATATTGGGAGCCGCTTGATCTGTCTGATGAGTTAAGAGTTTACGTAAATGTGACGCTGAGTCTTGACCAAGGCTATTAAGCAAGAGGAAGGGAATGATCCTTCTGATGGGCACCCATTTTCTGAAACCACATTTAGAGAGCTGCAGCATTAAATGTACACTGGGTCAAGATGTCACCGCCAATAAATGTAGGAAATGGGCATGAATGTCTTTGAAAAGTCAGGTAATTGAAGGTTCCTCTTCTCTGTCATTTCCCATTGGAAGAACAACGCCCCTGCCTCCCTTGGAAAGTTCACTTGATTTCTTGAGGTTTGCAGAAATATTCTCCTAAATTTAATACCACTTATCCTTTTCCACTTAAGGCTTAACCTGGAGATGTAGTTCAGCTGGCTTTTCTACTCCAATTTTTCCCAGGTGGGAGTGAGGGGAAGCCATCTGAAAGTGGTCTTTGAAGCCTCAATGACAGTCATCTCTTCTCTTCTCTTCTCTTCTCTTCTCTTCTCTTCTCTTCTCTTCTCTTCTCTTCTCTTCTCTTCTCTTCTCTTCTCTTCTCTTCTCTTCTCTCCTCTCCCCTCCCCTCCCCTCCCCTCCCCTCCTCTCCTCTCCCTTCCCTTCTTTCTCTTCTCTTCCCTTCCCTGCTGGATAAGGCTTGTGGGCAAGCAGTCCCCATGCTTTTCTCAAATGGACTGGCTAACGTCTTTGTTGGCTTCCTATGTGATATAGATGGTCCTTGATTTACAACCACAATTCAGCCTCAGACTTTTGATGCTAAGTGAAACATTTGTTAAGTGAGTTTTGCCCCATTTTACGACCCTTTCTTGCCCCAGTCGTTAAGTAGATGATTGCAGGTGTTAAGTGAGTAACACAATTGTTAAGTGAATCCTGACTTGGGGAAATGAACCCAGCAGAATGCAGAACAATCTCCATGAACGTATTCCTTCAAATGATTTTAACCTCCTGTTTCCTGCACTGGTCAAACTTGCAATGATCTTGAAGAACTTAATGGCTACGAAATTCAGTCAGTTGATTTTACTTTCACCCAAAAGGCCCAAAAGACGAAGCTGACGAAGGAGGAGGATGTTAAAAAAAAAGGCAAATAAGCTAGCATAATAATAAAGCCAATTATTTTTCACAACAGCCTATAAAATTGGTTAGGTAAAGCAGTTGGCCAAGATCATTCTGTGCTTCTGGGGGATCAGAACCCAGTTCCCTTGGGGCTGAAGTTCTTACTACTCCTAGTAGGCTATTAGACTGTTTAGACCACCTAGTGAGTCTAAAGGTGCTTTAGCTCACAGTGTGCCAGAAGCCCATCTAAAAGTTCCCAGGAGCTTTCTCCTATGGGAAGTTTTGCAAGAAATAATTTAAACCAAGGCCTTCCCCTTATTTAAAATGGTCCAAACAGTTTACAAACATTGAGGATGCTACAGTGACCTTGATAAAAACACATCTGACCTGCAAATGTAAATCCGCAAGCGTTCGTCAGAGCCAGAGGCGCCTCAGACTGCAAATTGGGAGGTGGTCAGAGACAGAAGGAATCTGCCCCATTGCGGGGTGAGAAGGGGTGGGTGGGAGAAGGCTGATTTAGGTGTTTATGAACTGGCCTCCAAGCAATTAATGTTGTACACGATGGTCTGCCCAGAATTCTGTGTGTGTGTGTGTGTGTGTGTGTGTGTGTGTGTGTATAATCTTGATAACAAGAAAGAATGGCTATCCAGTAGAATCAAATTTTCCATCTCAAACCAGACTAGACTAAACTGGTGTAGACTCCAGCCTGCAGGAACTGGATAGACAGATGACTTTTGGTGGTGTTGTGTATATGTGTGTGTGTGTGTGTGTGTGTATATACATATACATATACATATACATATACATATACATATACATATATACATATATACATATATACATATATACATATATACATATATACATATATACATATATACATATATACATATATACATATATACATATATACATATATACATATATACATATATACATATATATATATATATATATATATATATATATATATATATATATATATATATATATATATATATTTCTTCTAGCCAGGTTTTTCCTACATAACCAAGGTTTTTTGTAGCTCCAGCTCAGTAGAATCACATCTACTCAGTTCTGGGCTTTTTTCTTTTCTAACAGCTAGCAAGCTCTCACTGCTAGGTGGGAGACCTAAATAGATCCATTTCTAGCTCGTTTGCTTTCATCAGTAGGCCACACCATATCTTATGTATCCTCCCTGTAAACGCACAGTATCAATTTTCTTACTTCTTCGTAGGGTTTATGTGTGTTTTTCTTCTAGCCAGGTTTTCCCTACGCAACCAAGGTTTTTTGTAGCTCCAGCTATGGGTGTGGCCTACTGATGAAAGCAAATGAGCTAGAAATGGATCTATTTAGGTCTCCCAGCTAGCAGTTAGAGCTTGCTAGCTGTTAGAAAAGAAAAAAGCCCAGAACCGAGTAGATGTGATTCTACTGAGCTGGAGCTACAAAAAACCTTGGTTACGTAGGGAAAACCTGGCTAGAAGAAAAACACACATAAACCCTACGAAGAAGTAAGAATATATATATATATATATGTATGTAGGTCTTTGGTTATTTGGGTCTTCTCCCACGTAAAATTGGGAGAATAACCGAATAACCAAAGACCTACATACAAACACCTGCGAAAACCTGAGAAAACACACACACACACACACACACACACACACACACACACACACACACATTATTGAAGACTTTTTTTTTAGACTGGAACCGAACAAGCTGAAGATCGGCTGGTCCCCATCTGTTCCATCGGACGTGTGGCTGAATGAGTCGTTGGCTTCGTGCGGTTTGCCAAGTCTGGAGATCTAGCAGTTCTTCAACAATTCTGCTAGTTTCCCAAGTAGGCTTTGGTAGGCCTTCCCGAGAAGAAGGACCCAGTTAAGGCTTGCTCTAAAAGCCCGGTGCTACTCGATCAGTGTTGGACTTTTCATTTTCTCAGTAGAGGAGGTGGTATTCAGCCGGTTCGGGCGAAATGGTAGCGGTGACTGTGGGTGGGCTACCCGCCTACCCGCCTGGACATAGTGCCATCCTATTTAGCTATGTTTTCAAGGCTGGGCTCATGCACGGAAGGTGCATGCACATGCAGCGAGCGTGTGGAAGGCGTGCGCGTGAGCGAAGCAAGCACGCATACATGCATGAAATTGGTGGCAAGAATACGTGAAACTCACCGCTGGCCACGTTGCATCAAGAGAATTCCATTTCCCTCTCAAAAATGACCGTTTCTCCTGGTGAGAGTGACAAACGTGCACCCCCAGTTAATCTAAGCCAACCCCTAAATCTGAGGTATGTGCAAATTCTGGAAATACCAGTAGATGAGAATATTTGCAGCTCAGGGTTGAACTGTGGAGTCCTTGGTTTTCTCTGAGCTTGGTTGGTTCTTGTTTTTTTTTGTACAGATGTTTCATTACCAAACTAGTTAACCTCATCAGTGCTAGAAGAGAGGAGGGAAGGCTACTGCCACCAGTAGCCTCCCACCGGCCAGTTCGCTCCCACAGAGAGGGACTCCTCAGGGTGCCATCGGCCAAGTAATGTCGGCTGGCGACACCCAGGGGGAGGGCCTTCTCTGTGGGAGCTCCTGCCCTGTGGAACGAACTGCCCCTGGAAATACGCAAGATCTCCAACCTCCGTGTGTTTCGCTGTGTCCTTAAGACCCTGCTGTTCCGTCAAGCAGGGCTATCTATGTAAATGATTTTAAATTGGGGCTTTTAAATTGGGTTTTAAATTTGGGCCGAAATTATTTAATATTTTTAACTATTTTTAAAATTGTTGTTTGCACCTTGTGTTTTTAATTGGCTGTACACCACCCCGAGTCCTTCGGGAGAAATAATAAATAAATAAATAAATAAATAAATAAATAAATAAATAAATAAATAAATAAATAAATAAATAAGTAAGTAAGTAAGTAAGTAAGTAAGTAAGTAAGTAAGTAAGTAAGTAAGGAGGGGGAGAACAGTGCGGTTCTTGGTGCTCTCTGAGCTTGATGGTTTTTTTGCAGATGTTTCTAGGTAACTAGATGTTACCAAACTAGGTAACATCATCAGTGCTAGAAGAAAGGAAGGAGGAGGAAGAGGGGGATTCGGGGGTCCTTGGTGTTCTCTGAGCTTGGTAGTTTTCTTGCAGATGTTTCATTACCAAATTAGGTAAATAGAATTGAATAGAATAACAGAGTTGGAAGGGACCTTGGAGGTCTTCTAGTCCAACCCCCTGCCCAGGCAGGAAACCCTACACCACTTCAGACAAATGGTTGTCCAATCTCTTCAGTGTCTGAAACTAGACACTGTGGGGAATTCTGGGAATTGAAGTCCACACATTTCCAAGTGGCCCCCATTGAGAAACACTGGCCTAGAGGGAGCCGGGCATTAGTCAGTTAGTGCAAGAGCTTTTTCATGGGAAGTGTCATAGATTCCCCATCAGAGTTCCTTCTCAAACTGTTACAGGAATAGAAATAGAATAACAGAGTTGGAAGGGACCTTGGAGGTCTTCTAATCCAACCCCCTGATTAGGCAGGAAACCCTACACCACTTCAGGCAAATGGTTATCCAATCTCTTCTTAAAAACTTCCAGTGTTGGAGCATTCACAACTTCTGGTGGCAAGTTGTTCCACTGATTAATTGTTCTCACTGCCAGGAAATTTCTCTTTAGTTCCAGGTTGCTTCTCTCCTTGATGAGTTTCCACCCATTGCTTCTAGAACATCCAAAACTTTGTTCCTTTACTGGAAATTGTCCCATATGAATGAATGAGTCCCACTCTGAGGGAGCTGGGCAGGTCCAAAATATATTTTAAAAAATGATTAAATAAATAACACAAATAAATTTTGACTCCTGAAGCCATTTCAACATAGAGTTATTAGTCTTATCCTATCTTTTTGCCGATGTTCTGGAAACTCCTGACTGCTTGAATTTGGCAGGATCTATTTTCATCTGGGAATGTGGCCTTTACGAAGTGGTGACTATTGATGCCTGTTTATATAATGTCATTAGCACTTAGCCGTCAGCAATTATACAGGCTCTAAAGACTATTTTCATAGATTGTATAATAGCGCTCTCCAAAGCAATTGGGGCTGCTTGTTAAAAAGGTTTTTCCAGTGACTTTTGGGAAGTCCGTAAATAAGACATACCTTATTATGCCTGATTACTTGTTTGTTTGTTTATAAAATAGGTTGGAGCAGCTAACAATTGGAAACGTTATCAAGTCAAAAATTAGACTTAGACTTAGAATAACTTTACTGCCATTTTGAATGTACACTAATCGGCATATATTAAAATGAAATCTCGTTGCATATAGCTCTCAAAGGGTCACCAATATACATCACATAAACATGACTAAAATAAATAAATAAATAAATAAATAAATAAATAAATAAATAAATAAATACATACATACATACATACATACATACATACATACATACTTATGCATATACTCACATATATTATATGACACAGAGAAGCAACACAGTCTAGTTCGGATGTATATATCTACATGGTGAGAAAAACAAATCTTGCGAGTTTACCAGACGGACGGTCTAGGGCTATGATGGCGAACCTATGGCACGCGTGCCACAGGTGGCACGTGGAGCCATATATGTGGGCACGTGAGCCTTGCCCTAATTCAACTCTGGCACACATGTATGTGCCGGTCAGCTGATTTTAGGGCTTTCCGGGCCCACCGGAAGTTGGCAAACAAGCTATTTCCAGCCTCTGAGGGTCTCCGGAGGGGGTGGGGAAGGCTGTTTTTGCCCTCCCCAGGCTCCAAGAAAGCCTCTGGAGCCTGGGGAGGGCGAAAAAACGGACCTACTGGGCCCACCGTGCCATCGCATGTCAAAAGCGTGGAAAGTGCAGGGGTGTCACGCGCGCATGCGCGTGGGGGCATGGCGTACTGAATTATGGGTGTGGGCACACATGGGTGTGACCCCCCCCATGCTCCTCCCACTTTTGGCACACGAAGGCAAAAAGGTTAGCCACCACTGGCCTAGGGCAGTGTTGGCTAACCTTTTTGATACCGAGTGCCGAAAGCGTGCACGCACACCCATAATGCAATGCGCGTGCAAACCCACCCACCCCCGCGTGATCCTGGGGTGTGTGTGTGACCCCCACGCATTTCCCCCTGTGAATGCATGCGCATCTCCCGCATGTGCCCCGTCCCCCCGTGCATGCGTGGCAGAGACCCGAAAAGCAGCTGGCCGGCAGGAGGCACACGCACATGCGTGGCAGATCTGAGCTGGGGCCACAGCTCGCGTGCCCGCAAAGAGGGCTCTGCATGCGTGCCACGGGTTCTCCATCACGGGCCTAGGGAACAAAGGACTGGGTAGACTTGCTAGAAATACTTGGAAACCTCCTCCCAGAGGGGAGCAACCGAAACAGACCATGAAGTGGGTGCGTGGGGTCTCTAACAATGCTTTGAGCTTTTAAGGAGATTGTCTGAGAAATTCTATTCTGCAGGGAGTAAAGTGATAAAAAGCGTAGTTTTACTTCTCGGATGGATACAGTGATCTTCAGTAAACTTGTTCTTAGGTGCAGTTTAATGCTAGTTTGCTTTGAAGGGCTGTTGTGAAGATACTGTCAGGCCCAAAAGACCAGCTCCACAAGTGAAAGTTCAGTTAAACTAATTTATTACTAAAAAAAAACATGCACAGGAATCTTTTCAACTAAGCGCTTGCTAGGAGTTAGATGAGGGTCCACGGAATTCAAGGGAGGTTGGACTTAGTCCGCTTGTGACTACGAAGGGATTCCACGCTGATCCCCCTTTTGACTCCACCTCCAGGTTCTGCCACTCCTTCTCCTACAGATACTGCTGAAAATATTTTGAGAATTTCTTTTTATTTAAAACTTTGTCCTGGCAGAGGTCCAGAGAAACCGTCTCGCCCCACTAGGACTAGTCTGCCCCACTTGCTTCAGCGGAAGGACCCTGAATTCCAGCTGGTGGGATCAAAAAGAGCCTTTTCCGTCCTCTGGAATATTTTACCACTGGAATTGAGAGCTGCTCCCACTCTCCCGGGGGAAGGGAATCAATATCTGTTTTTTTCTAGAAGGGTTTGCTCGCTTTTTATATAGAACTGGCTTGCCCTGTCAGTGTTGGTAAGGGTGTTCTTGGTACTTCCTTTATTAGGCTGTTGTCTAGTTGGTAGTTCCTTGAATTACAGGGCAAGCCACTTGTACAGAAACAAAGAGTAACAGTGAGCAAACCCCACTCCCTTCTAGCTCTGATGATGTTACCTAGTTGGGTCATGAAACGTCTGCAAGAAAATAACGAAGCTCAGGGAGCACCAAGGACCCTGCAGTCCTCCTCCTCCTCCACTCTTCAAATCCCATTCCCTTCTAGCTCTGATAATGTTACCTAGTTGGGTCATGAAACGTCTGCGAGAAAACCACCAAGCTCAGAGAGCATCAAGGACCTAATGGTCCTCCACTTCCTCTTCCTCCTCCTCCACTCTTCAAATCCCATTCCCTTCTAGCTCTGATAATGTTACCTAGTTGGGTCATGAAACGTCTGCAAGAAAACAACTAAGCTCAGGGAGCACCAAGGACCCTGCAGTCCTCCTCCTTCTCTACTCTTCAAATCCCCCTCCCTTCTAGCTCTGATAATGTTACCTAGTTGGGTCATGAAACGTCTGCAAGAAAACAACGAATCTCAGGGAGCACCAAGGACCCCACACTTTAACTTCCTAGAGGGACGCTGTGTAGGATAGTAACCTGTTGGCTTTTGATGCCCCAGAGTTAATTAACCCAGTGAGCATCTCAGAGGATGCTTTGCCAAAGGCTGTTCCAAACCTGGTTTAAGCTCTTCGGGAAATGAGATGTAAGCCACAGGTGTCAGGCACACTCGCCCCAAATTCAGTCGTAGGCAGGGCACTCAGCTCTTCTATTTAACAGTAACAGAGTTGGAAGGGACCTTGGAGGTCATCTAGTCCAACCCCCTGCTCACGAGGGAGACCCGTAGTAGGGATTCGAACCGCCGAACTGCCGACCTTTCTGATCGACAAGCTCAGTGTCACTTGAGCCACCTAGTCAGGCCTTCAGAAGCGGTGGGTGCTCCATCACTGGAGGTTTTTAAGAAGAGACTGGACAACCAATTGTCTGAAATGGTAGAGGGTCTCTTCACTGAGCAGGGGGTTGGACTAGATGACCCCCAAAGGTCCCTTCCAGCTTTTTTGTTGTATTATTCTTGGCACACAGGGTGCAGTGCACAGGATCCATTCTTAGCGCCAAATTAATAATAATAATAATAATAATAATAATAATAATAATAATAATATAATAATAATAATAATAATAATATAATAATAATAATAATAACAATAATAATAATAATAATAATAATTTTATTTCTATACTGCCCTTCTCCCGAAGGACTCAGGGCGGTGTACAGCCAATTTAAAAACACAAGACCCAACAATGATTAAAAATTAAAATAATTAAATAGATTTGGCCGGTTTAAAACCCCAAAAATTTAAAATACCCCAATTTAAAATTATTATGTTGATAGCCCGGCCTGGCGGATTAAAAAATTAAAGTATGTCGTTGTGAGCCAGCCAGCCCCAACAGCTGCATGGAGTCTGTTTTCCAATTTCCCCCCTGCCTTCTTTTCCTTGTTTAGTTCACATTTATTTCACATTCAGCTCTGACTCCGAGGTCAGGATTAAAACAAACATTTTAATGGCAGCGTTTATAACGCTGGCAACTCTTGGCACCATGAACTGGACCAGGAACGGCCCCCATCAGACATTAAATACAATTCTTACTGTGTCTCCTTGCCCCTCTGCTTCCTGTAGGCCAGTGTTTCTCAACCTTGGAAGCTTGAAGATGGGTGGACTTCAACTCCCAGAATCCCCCAGCCAGCGCTGCTGGCTGGGGGAATTCTGGGAGTTGAAGTCCACCCATCTTCAAGCTTCCAAGGTTGAGAAACACTGCTGTAGACCATGAACTAACTACATTATCTGTAAATCACACAACTGATTAAAAAAATAAATAAATCTCACAATTTGGACTTTGGGATGACTGTTAGCAGAACTGGTTCCAGTTTTTTTAAAGGGGCCCTGGATGGAGAAGAATAAAGGGGTGTGTGGACATGGCTTCTTTTGGGATATTTTTAATGTATTTTATTTATTTGCATCCTGCCTTTATTTATTTTTTTACACATAAGTCAAAAGTGGTAAGCATATTCAACACACCTCCTTCCTCCTCTTTTCCCCACAACAACCACCGCCTTGTGTTTCGTGCCTAAACTGGAACTAGAACTCACCATCTCCTGGTGATTGTCCCAAAGTCACCCAGCTGGCTTTCATAGCTAAGGCGGAACTAGAACTCATCATCTCCTGGTGATTGTCCCAAAGTCACCCAGCTGGCTTTCATAGCTAAGGCGGAACTAGAACTCATCATCTCCTGGTGATTGTCCCAAAGTCACCCAGCTGGCTTTCATAGCTAAGATGGAACTAGAACTCACCATCTCCTGGTGAATGGCTCTAAAGTTATCAAGCTTGCATTCATGACTAAGGTGGAACTAGAACTCACCATCTCCTGGTTACGGGCTCAAAATCACCCAACTGGCTTTCATGCCTAAGATAGGACTAGAACTCACCATCTCCTAGTGATTGGCCCAAATCACCCAGTTAGCTTTCACACCTACGGCAGGACTATAACTCACTGCCTCCTGGTTGATTGGCCCAAAGTCACCCAGCTGGCTTTCATGGCTAAGGCGGATCTAGAATTCACCATCTCCTGGTAAACAGCTCTAAAGTTACCAAGCTGGCTTTGATGGCTAACGCTGAAATAGAACTCACCATCTCCTAGTGATGGGCCCAAAGTCACCCAGCTGCCTTTTATGGCTAAGGCGGAACTAGAACTCCCTGCCCCCTGGTTGATTGGCCCAAAGTCACCCAGCTGGCTTTCATGGCTAAGGCGGATCTAGAATTCACCATCTCCTGGTGAATGGCTCTAAAGTTACCAAGCTGGCATTCATGGCTAAGGCTGAACTAGAACTCACCATCTGGTGCTTGGCCCAAAGTCAGCCAACTGGCTTTCACACCTACGGCAGGACTAGAACTCACTGCCTCCTGGCTGATTGGCCCAAAGTCACCCAGCTGGCTTTCATGGCTAAGGCGGATCTAGAATTCACCAACTCCTGGTGAATGGCTCTAAAGTTACCAAGCTGGCTTTCATGGCTAAGGCGGAACTAGAACTCACCAACTCCTGGTGAGTGGCTCTAAAGTCACCCAGCTGGCTTTCAAGGCTAGGACAGAAGCAGAATTTACAATCTGATGTTGAATGTAGGTTCAAACACCTGGCTGCGTGCTTTTGTTTTAACTTCCGCGTCAACCTCGGGAGGAAGAGGCAGACGTTTTACCTTCCAAAATATCCATCTTCTCAGAGTCTCCTCCACTGGGTTTGTTTTCCCATCTGCTACCATTGCAGCTTTTTTTTTTTTTTTTTTTAAATTTGATTTATATGCCGCCCTTCTCCGGAGACTCAGGGCGGCTTACAATGCGTTAAGCAATAGCCTTAACTATTAACCTGATAAGGATTGACCCGCTGTCTTTGCAAATTAGTCAGCCAGGGGGAAAAAACGGTTGGGGGGGGGATTGGTGCAATTTAGCTTCACGTCGCCGTTTTCCATGTGCCAGATGTATCCAGTGGTTACATCTGCCCTTTTTAGTCCATTAAATACGATGCACACAATGCTCTGCACACAGAGCTTATTGGTTCTCACAGGAGCTGCATATGCCTTGTGAGCTGCTGTGCGTTGAAGGAAAATGTGGATAATTGCCTGTGAATTAACTTTTTTTTAACGCGATAGGCAGTCCTCATCTTCTGACTGTAATTGAGCCCCAAATTTCCGTTGCTAAGCAAGACAGTTAAATGAGTTTTGACCCATTTTACGACCGTTTTTGCCATAATGGCTAAGTGAATCATTTCAGTTGTTGAGTGTCCAGAGCTATGGTTATCCCAGATGTGCCAGTATATCTGCTCAGTTAAAAAGAACTTTTGAGAAATTCTTGCTTCAGAGTTTTTAATTGGAGAGGGGTTGTTTCTGGAACGCTGACATTGAATTAGTAACACGGTTGTTAAGTGAATCTGGCTTCCCCATTGACGTTGCTTGTCAGGAGGTTGCAAAAGGGGATCATATGACTCCGGGACACGGCAATCGTCATAAATCCATGCCAGTTGCCAAGCAGCCAAAATTTGATCACGTGACCACAAGGATGCTTCAACAAGAGCCTTGGTAGTACAGGGGTTTAAGGCACCCTGTTATTAAGGTGGTTATTAAGACTAGCTGCCTGCAATTACTGCAGGGTTCGAATCTCGCCAAGGCTCAAGGTTGACTCAGCCTTCCATCCTTTCTAAGGTAGATAAATTGAGGACCAGTTTGTGGGGGCAATAAGCTGACTTTGTATAAATATACAAAAGGATGAAGGCTATTGCTTAGCGCATTGTAAGCCGCCCTGAGTCTTCGGAGAAGGGCGGCATATAAATCAAATTAAAAAAAAAAAACAGTCGTAAGAGTGAAAAACAGTCATAAGTCACTTCTTTCAGTGCCATCATTAACTTCAAATGGACGCTAAATGAATAGTTGTAAGTTGAGGACTACTTGTCAGCTCTTTTCCAAGGCTGGTGGCTAAGGCGGGGGACGCAGACCTGGGGGTGACTCCAAAGACTCTTGCTCAGCCTTACATGCGGGAAATTGAACTGAATTTCATCGCTTTTCTGCCCCTTTTGTCATACAACCTGAAAGGATCCTGTTTAATTTCATGTCCCAATGAGGAATTTAGAACTCTTAAAAAAAAAAAGCTTTTTGCAGGCTTGTGTTTGAATCCCGAGAAGCCATTTTGTACAATCAAGATTTGAATAGATTTGTAGGCGCAAGTGACTGAAATTAGAAAAACGGGGGAGTTTGCAGTGACGGTTGGCTACTAAAAGATGTATGCCTGCTTTCCGTGGGGACTGGACACTAAAGGAGATGGCCGAGAAAAGGCTCCATTTCAACCGAGAAGCGTTTATGTCATCTTCTTGTGTATTTAACTAGCTGATTGTATAACTGAAGATTTTAGGGTTTGCAGGAGTGTCGGGCGAAACAATATACATCACTGAGGAATTGTCGGTTTGTATCCCACCTGTATCATTTTTACAAATAACTTAAAGTGGCAAACATATCCAGCACAGCTTCCTCCTATTTCCTTCAAAAAAAGCAACCTTGTGAAGTGGGTTGAACTGAGAGAGAGAGGGGGGGGGAGAAATTGTCCCCCTCAGAACAGGCTCGCAATTTGGGTGTCCTCCTAGACTCACAGCTAAGATTGGAGCAACATCTGACAGCTGTGGCTAGGGGGACCTTTGCACAGGTTCGCCTGGTGCACCAATTGCAACCCTACTTGGATCGGGAGGCTCTCCTCACAGTCACTCATGCCCTTGTCACCTCATGGTTAGATTATTGCAATGCGCTCTACATGGGGCTACCCTTGAAAAGTGTTCGGAGACTGCAGCTGGTCTAGAACGCAGCCGCGAGAGCTATCGTGGGGGCACCTAGATACATCCACATTACACCAATTCTCCGTGAGCTGCACTGGCTCCCTATTGGTCTCCGGGCACAATTCAAGGTGTTGGTTATTACCTTTAAAGCCCTACATGGCTCAGGGCCAGGTTATCTTCGAGACCGCCTTCTACCGCATAGCTCCCAGCGACCGGTAAGATCCCACAGAGTTGGTCTCCTCCGGGTCCCGTCAGCTAAACAATGTCGGCTGGCGGGCCCGCGGGGGAGGGCCTTCTCTGTGGCTGCCCCAGCTCTCTGGAACCAGTTACCTCCTGAGGTCCAGACCATCCCCACCCTATTGGCCTTCCGGAAAGCGGTGAAGACCTGGCTCTTCCAGCAGGCCTGGAGCCGTTGATCTCGCTCTTGCGATCTGGCGAGATCCGGCCATGAATGGTGTGAATGGGTTTTAATGTTTTAATGTTTTTAATTTTTAAATGTTTTTTATTAGGATTTTAAATGTATTGTGAGCTGCCCTGAGTCTCCGGAGAGGGACGGCATATAAATTTAATAAATAAATAAATAAATAAATAAATGTGCTCTTGCCCCCCCTCCCATGCAGGCCCCCACACGTGCTCCACACACTCCCGCATGCATCCTCGCCCCCGCGCATGTGTGGCAGAGATCCAAAGACCAGTTGGCCGGCAGGAGGCGCGGCAGAGGTGAACTGGGGCAACGGCTTGCATGCCCACGGAGAGGGTACTATGTGCCAGCTCTGGCATGCGTGCCATAGGTTCACCTTTACGGTTCTAGGATGTTGGCTATTCCTACCAGCTTAGTATCGTGTCTGCCTGAAAAGAAACAACTTCTTAATCATTGTCCTAGCTGTTGTAGGCCAGTGGTTAAATACCAATTTGAAGCCAGCCCCAGCTAACCTCTCTCAATGAACTATGGGTGAATTTGACAGTATAACGGAGAGGTCCCTTGTAAATTCTTTGTGTTTGTGTTGTAGAACTGCTGCTGGAGTAGGCTGATTACGACTTCCAGTGGCAGAAGCAATATTTCAGCTTTCAATTTTTAATGCCAAAGCTTAACCCGGAGCTATAAATGTTACGATGTGAGTTAAACATTAGTACAGCAGGAGATAAACATAAGTTCTTGTTTGCCACTAGCATGTCTTTCATAGTTGCTTTCGCTCAGCCGCACTGGTGTGAATAGAATCAATTCTCTGTGTTCCTTCTCTCCCCCCCCCCTTTTTTTTGTGGAAAAATAATAATCTTTTTATTCTTTCCAAGTCAGTGGAATGTTGGAAAGGATTATTGTAAAAGGGTTGCAATGGAGTCGGTCAGCAGAATCTAGATACGAATAAAATTCTCGTGTCTGTTTGATTGTTTGTAATCTTCAGTTGGATGAAATGTGGCACCAGAGGGCAACAGTTTTTGAACCAATGAACCTCAAATGGGCTAATTTAGTGTCCGAAATCCAGGACCCGTGACTCCCGTTCGATTGACAAAGTTGTGGTTGCTTCCTTTAGTCACATGGTGAACATTTTCAGTGTTCCCACTGCCAGCTTCCTACTAGGAAAGTCAATGGGGAAGACAGCGGGAAGTCGGAAATCGCTCCTGTTCTCACTGAATTTTTTGCCCCCTTATTGTTATTTTGTTTCTCTATTTAGGTAAGGAAATATCGTATATTTGAAACAATGATCCCACAAGTGACGGTTTTATTTATTTGATTTTTATCCCGTCTTTAACTACTGTATTTTTCGGAGTGTAAGAAGCACCTTTTCCCCCCCTAAAAGGGGGTGAAAATTTAGGTGCGTCTTATACACCGAATGTAGCCCCGCCCACCCACTGGCCCCCACCCTTTGGCCACTGCCTCGCAGCAGTTACCTCCGTGCAGGCAAATAGCAAGAAGAAACAGCTCCTTTCAGCTTCAGCACAGCCTAATTAGCACAAGTTGATTAGATCGGCCTCCCAACTCTCCGCTGATTTGCTCTCAGCTGTTTTGCGCAGGGCTCTGCTGCTTGCTGCAAAGAGGTAAATTGCTGGAGCAGATTTTTTTTCCCCTTGTGCTAATCAAGCTATGTTGAAAACGAAAATGAAAGTAAAGCAGGCTGTTTGCTGCAAGGAGGCAAAATTGCTCAGAGGCAGAGGCAGATTTCTTTTTCTTCTTTTCCTCACCAAAAAAGGTAGGTGCGTCTTATACTCCAGTGCGTCTTATACTCCGAAAAATACGGTACTTTATAACTCAAGGCAACAAACATACCTAATACTCCTTCCTCCTCCTATTATCCCCACAACAACCTTGTGGGTTGGGGTGGATCTTGCCCAAGGTCATCTAGCCAGCCTTCATGCTTCAGAAGGACTAGAACTTACCATCTCCTGATGATTGGCCCAAAGTCACCCAACTGGCTTTCATATCTAAGTCAGACTAGAACTCACTGTCTCCTGGTGATTGGTCGAAAGTCATTGAAACATTTGGGGAGGGTCCATTGCTTATATAACCCAGGTTTGGACGCTGACACCTCCATTGTCAAAAGGTTGATCATAGCAGAGGTGAGAGCAGTGGTGGGTTCCTCCCGGTTCGGCCCGGTTCCACCGAGCCGGTAGCGGTGACGATATGACGTCACCAAACCGGTTCTGCCCCCCCCCCCGCTTTATTCTTACCTTTTATTTGGCCCCACCCCCAATCTATTGCTGCCTCCTGAGTCCCAGCTGATGGGCTAGAAGGGAAAAAACTATTTAAACTCTTGCCGTGGGGCTTCAAAGGGCCGCCCTACAGCTGATCAGTGGTAAAAGGCAGTTTGGTGGTAGACTGGTGCCTCCAAAAACAAATGAGTAGACCGGTGCCTGCAAAAATACATGAGTAGACCGGAGCCTGCAAAAATACATGAGTAGACCGGAGCCTGCAAAAATAAATGGGTAGACCGGTGCCTGCAAAGATACATGAGTAGACCGGTGCCTGCAAAAATAAATGGGTAGACCGGTGCCTGCAAAGATACATGAGTAGACCGGAGCCTGCAAAAATAAATGGGTAGACCGGTGCCTGCAAAGATACATGAGTAGACCGGTGCCTGCAAAAATAAATGGGTAGACCGGTGCCTGCAAAGATACATGAGTAGACCGGTGCCTGCAAAAATAAATGGGTAGACCGGTGCCTGCAAAGATACATGAGTAGACCGGTGCCTGCAAAAATAAATGGGTAGACCGGTGCCTGCAAAGATACATGAGTAGACCGGTGCCTGCAAAAATAAATCGGTAGACCGGTGCCTGCAAAGATACATGAGTAGATCAGTGCCTGCAAAAATAAATGGGTAGACCGGTGCAGCTGTGCAAGCAGTTAAAAGCCTGGTAGACCAGTACCTCTGCTAAATCCTAAAGAATTGTCACATGACCATCAAGCCACGCCCACAAAATAAGCCACATCTACAGAGCCGGTAGTAAAAAATTTTAGAACCCACCCCTGAGTGAGAGATGTGTCCAGTAGATGACCCTCCATACCAGGCACAAAATATCAGGTCCACACATAGAGGTCCAATTAAATTGTTGTATTGCTACTCATGCCTGTGCCCAGGTATCTAGTCAACTAAGGGTTAGCATTATTTTGGTGCTAGATAAGGGTGAGTGGAATTCAAGGGAAGTTGGACTTGCGGCTATGTAGGGATTCTAGGCTGATTCCCCTTTTCACGCTGCCCGAGGTTCTGCCACTCCTTCCCTTACACTACCATTGACACAGAGCACATACCATTATATTTGCAAGGTGCTGGAATTATTCTGTAATGTCCCCAGGTAACAGGGTGACCTGATAGGGGTTGATGATGAGAGCCGGTGCGGTGCAGCGGTTAAGCCATCAGACTAGAAACTGGGAGGTCGTGAGTTCTAGTCCTGCCTTAGGCACAAAGCCAGCTGGGAAATCAGGAGTCCAGGCAGTTCAAGTGAATATACAGGTAGTCCTCGATTTACAATAGTCCATTTAGCAACCGTTCAAAGTTAGAACGGCGCTGAAAAAAGTGGCTTATGACCATTTTTTCATTCTTCTGACCATTGCAGCATCCCCGTGGTCACGTGATTTACATTTGAATGCTTGACAAAATGGTTCACATTTATGACGGTTGCAATGCCCCAGAGTCATGTCATCCCCCTTTTGTGAACTTCTGACAAGCACAGTCAAGGGGGAAACTAGATTCAATTAACAACCGTGTTGCTGATTTAAGAACTGCAGTGAATCCCTTAACAAATACGGCGGGAAAAGTCGTAAAACGGGGCAAAACTCACTTAACAAATGTCTCACTTAACAACATAAATTTTGGACTCAATTGTGGTCGTAAATTGAGGACTACCTATATAAGCTTATTGCAGGTTTAAGATCTCTACAAGAATCTGAACTACTAACGGTCAAAGCAAATTCGCGGTCTATAAGAGTCCATGGAATTCAAGGTGGGTTGGACTTAAAACTCTTGTGGGCATGAAGGGACTCTAGACCAGGGATCAGCAACCCACGGCTCTGGAGCCGCATGTGGCTCTTTCATCCCTCTGCTGCGGCTCCCTGTTGCTGGTCGGCTCCACAATTGATAGGACTTTTGGTTAGGACAGGTAGAGGAAAAAGGATGCCGCGCTAGGAAGAGACTCTATGGTGGGGGAACCAGCCTTCCACTTTGCAGAGGAAAAAGGACGCCATGCTAGGAGGAGACTCTATGGTGGGGGAACCCGACTTCTGGTTGGCTCCAGAATTGAATGGGGGGCTTCCGGTTAGGACCTTTGTGTCTATCTATCTATCTATCTATCTATCTATCTATCTATCTATCTATCTATCTATTTATTATTTTATTCGATTTCTATACCGCCCTACTCCCGAAGGACTCAGGGCGGTGCACAGCCAACACATCCATACAAAATTTAAAAGTAGAATAAAATCAAATTAAATAATTTTGGCTCCGACAAATTTAAAACCCCGAACTGTTTAAAACCAATTTTAAAATTGAATGTATAAAATACTAAAAGA
This sequence comes from Pituophis catenifer annectens, assembly GCF_029215685.1. Classification (NCBI taxonomy): domain Eukaryota; kingdom Metazoa; phylum Chordata; class Lepidosauria; order Squamata; family Colubridae; genus Pituophis; species Pituophis catenifer. The sequence continues at coordinate 1,899,322 of NW_027256881.1, forward strand.
TATTTAAAAATTAAAAATTCTTTTATAAAAGAGGGAGAAAATTAGGCCAGGCCCGCCTGGTGAAATAAAAAGGTCTTTAGAGCGTGACGGAAGGTGCGCAGATCTGGGATCCTCCGTATCTCTGGGGGGGGAGCTCGTTCCAGATAGTAGGTGCCCCCACAGAGAAGGCCCTCCCCCTGGGGGCCGCCAGTCGGCATTGTTTGAGTGTTTAAGGATGCCGACCCCTGCTCTAGACTGATGATGTGTTTGACTTCATCATCCCTTGGGCTCAGCCTGATCATCTCCTACACTGGGAGACCACTTGGGCCAGCCACTTTCTCTCAGCCCTAGAAAGGAAGCAATGGCAAACCACTTCTGAAACAAATTGTCAAGAAAACAGCAAGGACTTGTCCAGGCATTTTCCACGAATCGGAGGTGGAAGGAGAGAGAAAAAAAAGGGGGGGGGTTTGGAGGGTTGATGGGTAAGTCCTAAGCTTGGCATAAAGTCACATGTTCCCTTGCAATCGTTCTTACGCCAACTCCTCAAGGCTGCTATTTAAACTTGAGGCGTTTAAAAAGCGGTTGGGGATTTGGTTTTGGAGCCGAGTTGACGTGGAAACTTTTAGAATAACCGCCTTATGCCTGCTTTGCCCTGTTGCAAAGGTGAAGCAACTCGTACGCCTGGGAGATTAAACCTGCTTCGCCGCCGAAAAGCCCAACGTCCAAGAAATGCCCGTTTTTTTCATTGTAATTTGGTCAATAATTTATCTTCCCATCCACAGGCGTCACCCCCGCTGGCCAAGACTTGTGAAATGCGACACATCTACATTTTAAACAGCCATTCCTTCTTTGGCTCCCAGGGAGCTTTTCCATTCATTAATAACAGGGAAAATTAATGTTCGGCCTGCAGTAAAACAGATTAAACTGTGTGCCCCCCGAGGATGGCTGGCTGCACCTTTAACAGAGCCGAAATTCCTCTGGTTAGTTAAATGTGGCCTATTGAAATACGATGGTGGTCCAGGGTTAATCGTTAAAAGAAATCTAAATTGGAATTTTCTTCCCTAAAGTCTCTTCTCATTTATCAGAGTAGGGGAAAAAAAAACCTCGACAAGAGTGTTGAGGAGCCTCACAGATTTAATAAGCCCTGTTCTGCTGCGTTTCGTTCGTATCGCACGGTATTTTGTTTTATTTATTTGTCAAACGTACAAGATAACAGGTATAAGTATAAACATGGACATGAACATAGGAAATGAGTACAAATAAATGGGGACAGTAAGACAGGGACGGTATAGGCACGCTGGTGCGCTTATGCACGCCCCCTTTACGGACCTCTTAGGAATGGGGTGAGGTCCACGGTGGACAGTTTAAGGTTGAAGCTATGGGGGTTTGAGGCTGTAACAACAGTCAGGTAGAGCATTCCAGGCGTTGACCACTCTGTTACCGAAGTCATATTTTCTGCAATCGAATTTGGAGCGGTTTACCTTGAGTTTGCATTTATTGTTTGCCCGAATATTATTGAGGTTGAAGCTGAAGAAGTCGTTGACAGGTAGGACATTGTAGCAGACAATTTTGTGTACTATCCTGAGGTCAGACTGTAGGCGGCGCAGTTCTAGGTTGTCCAGGCCCAAAATTTCAAGCCTGGTGGCATAAGGGATTCTATTGGACTACTGCAACGCTCTCTACATGGGGCTCCCCCTGGGGTGCACCCGGAGGCTCCAGCTGGTCCAGAATGCGGCCGTGCGGGGGATTATGGGAGTGACGGGGCGCTCCCATGTGACACCCCTCCTGCGCGAGCTGCACTGGCTCCTGGTGGTCTTCCGGGTGCGCTTCAAGGCGTTGGTGCGCTTCAAAGCGCTCCATGGCTTAGGGCCGGGGTATCTACGAGACCGCCTTCTGCCACCAATAGCCTCCCACCGGCCAGTACGCTCGCACAGAGTGGGCCTCCTCAGGGTGCCGTCCGCCAGACAGTGTCGGCTGGCGACCCCCAGGGGGAGAGCCTTCTCTGTGGCGGCACCCGCCCTCTGGAACGACCTACCCCCAGAGATACGCACAATACCAGACCTCCGGATTTTTCATCGGGCCCTGAAAACTTATTTATTTCAACTAGCTGGGCTGGCTTGATCCCACAGTTTTGAGTTAAATTTTAATTGATTTTAAATTGGGTTGTTTTAAATTACGGCCAAAATATTTAATCATTTTAAACTGCTTTTAAATTTTGTATGTTCTGTTTTTATTTCGGCTGTTCACCACCCTGAGTCCTATTGGAGAAGGGCGGTATATAAATGGAAACAAATAAATAAATAAATAATAAATATTGTGGGTAGAGGACTGGAGGAGTCTTCTCGCGAAATACCTCTGGACTCGCTCAATCGTGTTAATGTCCGGTATACAGTGTGGATTCCAGGCAGACGAGCTGTATTCGAGAATTGGTCTGGCAAAGGTTTTGTATGCTCTAGTTAGCAGGTGTAACTAGTTGTAACTGACATTGTAACCAGCTTGTTGTTTTGGATTGGTGCGGATGTGTCTTGGCAGAAATGGAAAGTGGATACACTCAGAGTTACTAAGGATACAGGTAGCCCTTGATTTACAGTCACAGCTGAGCCCAAATTTTCCATTGCTATAAGTGAGGCAGTTGTTAACTGAGATTTGCCCCATTTCACGACCTTTCTTGCCTTAGTTGTTAAGGGAATCACGGCTAGTAACACTGTCATTCAATGAATGTGGCTTCCCCATTGACTGGGGATCACATGACCCAGGAACAGTACAACATACCAGTTGCCCAGCCGCTGAATTTTGATCACGTGACCATGGGAACGCTGCATCGGTCATAAGTATGAAAAATGGTCATAAGTCTTTTTTTCAATGCCCTTGTAACTTTGAACAGTCACTAAGCAAATGGTTATAAATCAAAGATTACCTATATACAAATAATATACTTGCATTCCTACCCGCGAACCTATTATATGAATTAATATGAATACTATATGAAGGGTTGTCACAGAGAAGAGGGGGTCAGTCTATTCTCCAGACCCTTGAGCAGGGGTGAAATGTAAAATTTGTTACTACCTGTTCTGTGGGCGTGGCTTGGTGATGGTGGGTAATGTGACTGGGTGAGCGTGGCCAACTTTTTTTTTAACTTTTCAAAGCATTTTTTCTAATGCTTTGAAAAGCCTCTCTGCCGATCAGGCAACTCGGCTGGGATCGTCAGAGACTTTTCAAAGCATTTTTTTTACCACCTCTTCGGCCAAGAGGTTGCAGAAAAAAATGCTTTGAAAAGCCTCTGACGATCCCAGCTGAGCCGCACGATCATCAGAGGCTTTTTTTTTTTACTTTTAAAAGCGTTTTTTGTCGGAAGAGGTTGTAGAAAAAATGCTTTTAAAAGTAAAAAAAAAAAAAGCCTCTGATGATCGTGCGGCTCAACTGGGCATGGGGGGGGGCGCAGGAATTTTTGCTACCGGTTCTCCGAACCACCCGCTGCCATCGCTAACGGATCGCGCGATCCGGTCCGAACCGGGAGCCGAGGTGGCGCAGTGGTTAGAGTGCTGTACTGCAGCTACTTCAGCTGACTGCTAGTTCAGCAGATCAGCGGATCAAATCTCACCGGCTCAAGGTTGACTCAGCCTTCCATCCTTCCGAGGTGGGTAAAATGAGGACCCAGATTGTTGGGGGCAATATGCTATTTAGTATACTGTCGATTGTTGTAAGCCGCCCAGAGTCCTCAGAGAGTGGGCGGCATAGAAATATGATTAATAAAATAAAATCATAAATAAATAAATTTCACCCCTGCCCTTGAGGGAAGGACAAGAAATACAGTAGTGGCCAAAATTGTGGAAACCTTTTGGGAAAAGTTGTATTTTTGAGGTTTGATGGCTAATAACACCACTTTTTTTGGGAGTTTCAAGATAATCCTATTCCACTGCTGGAATGGCCTGGGAATAGCCCAGACTTTAACCCAATGGAAAATCTAGGGAGCCGACTAAAGAAACTGGTTAGTCAGAAGCGACCCAGCAATAAAACCCAGTTTAATAGAAGCCATCATTCAATCTTGGTTTCACATTAGAACAGCTGCAGAACTCAAAGACTTGGTTGACTCCATGGGAAGACGTTGTAAGGCCGTCATTCATGCTAAACGTTACCAAACTAAGGATTAACTGACATGGTGAGAATTTTTGCTGTTCTGTTTCTGAACTCCATAAACCCATCCTGTATCCATAAGTTGTGGGTGCTCCAACACTGAGAAGAGATCACACAACGATTTGTATTGAAATGTTACAGGGATTCCTGCTTGAGCGGGGGGTTGGACTAGAAGACCTCCAAGGTCCCTTCAAAGTCTCTTATTTTGGTGCCTCTGACTGGCCTGTTTAGAATAGAATAACAGAGTTGGAAGGGACCTTGGAGGTCTTCTAGTCCAACCCCCTGCTTAGGCAGGAAACCCTACACCACTTCAGACAAATGGCTATCCAATCTCTTCTTAAAGACTTCCAGTGTTGGAACAGTCACAACGTCTGGAGGCAACTTCTGGTTTTAATCTTCACACAACAGTCTTGTTGACCAGGAATCTAATGTTTCTGCTGAAAGTCTTGAAGGGAGCATATGTGCCAATGTCACCATTGCCTCTGCAGGCGTTCAAGGGCATGGGAAGTTCCTCAGGAAGCGCCCAAAGTCCCTGAGATGACACCCAGTGTCCTTGGAGGACCTCCAAGGATGGTGGGTGACTATGTCTGTTCTTCTTTATCTTATCTAGAGTGTGTCACCTTGTCTGGGTGGAGCGTGCCAGTCCTTCTGGGTGGAGAAGTGGACAATGTAGCAAACATATAAATGTGTGTGTCAAAGTGTGTTCAGTGTTCTCCCTTGCTAAGGGAGAAGGCCGGTTTTAATTCAGTTGAATAAACACATAAATCGATATTTCCAGGGATGGGATTTAGCCGGTTCGGACTGGTTAGGGCGAACCGGATGCTAATTTTACATCTGGTTTACCGAACTGGTAATTTTTGAATCCCACTGCTGGGTAAATACCTGGACTCAGTCTTTCTTTATACCAAGCCACCCCTGAAACCGGCAAAACAGTCTACTACATTGCAAGGCAAGGCCCTAAATGAATCATATATTGGGAGAAGAGCTGCCTGCCTTTTGCACAATCCACTCATCAACCTGCATTTTTTTTTCGCTTGAGCATCTTGTCTTCCGAAATTAGATAATTCTGCATCAGAAATGATCTCAATGTCCCCAATGCACCAAGAGCAGAAATGTGGCAGATTACAGCGAGCTGGGCTAAAACAGCCACTCATCAGGAGGTGTCAGCTTCTGTGGATGAGAATTTGGGGCTGATGGCGACTTCTTGTTGCTTAACACAATTAATTTTGAGTACTTCCGCAGCATCCAGAGATGATGAGGGGTCCGGAGGCTAAATCGTACGAAGAACGGCTAAGGGAACTAGCAATGTTTAGCCTAAGGAAGAGAAGACATGATAGCTGTCTTCCAACGCTTGAAGAGCTGTCACAGAGAAGAGGGGGTCAAGCTATTCTCCAAAGCACCTGAAGGCAAGACAAGAAGCAATGGATGGAAGCTGGTCAGAGGGAGATCCAAATAAAGAGAAATAAAGAGAAATTTCCTGACAGTGAAAACAATCAATCAATGGAACAGTTGGCTTCTGGAAGTTTTGGGTGCTTCATTCCTGGAGGTTTTTAAGTAAAGATTAGACCAGGGGTGTCTATCTCAAGGCCCAGGGGCCAGATTTGGCCCCCAGGGTGTTTAGATCAGACTTGTGGGGGCGCCCTGGAAGCAGCAAAGGACTGGGCCGTGGTGCCTCTGCCACCGAAAACGGAACTCGGGAGGGCCACTGGCAGCCCTCCTTTTTGCTCCATTTTTGCTGGCAGAGGGTTGCAGGAGGCCGTCGCAGCCGAAAACAGAGCTCAGGAGCCCGTTTTCTCTCCCTGAGCACTCAGGCCGCCAGAGGCGCCCCCGACATGAGTGATGTCGAGCTGGCCACGCCCACCCTGGCCACCCACACCCCGCCCCGCCGAGGTCAAATACAACCCTGATACAGCCCTCAATGAAATCGAGTTTGACACCCCTGGATTAGACCATCATTTCTCTGGGATGGTATACAGGTAATCCTTGATTTACAATCATTCATTTAGTGACCGTTCAAAGTTACGACAGCACTGAAAAAAAAATGACTTAGGACCATTTTTCACACTTCTGATCGTGGCAGCATCCCCATGGTGACGCGATCAAAATTCTGACTCTTGACAACTGGCTCATATTTTTGACGGTTGCAGTGTCCCGGGGTCATGTGATCCACTTTGGCGACCTTCTGACAAGCCAAGTCCATGGGAAAACTAGACTCACTTAACAACCGTGTTCCTAACTTAACAACTGCAGTGATTCACTTAACAACCGTGGCTAGATAGCTCGTCAAAAGGGGCAAAACAGAACTGTCCTGCTTAGCAAGGGAAATTTTGGGCTCGATCGTGGTCATAAGTTGAGGACTACCTGTCAAGACTCCTTACTTGGGTAAACGGGTCGGACTAGAAGACTTCCAAGGTCCATGGTTCCTGCCAGGGTTGGGCTGCTGGAGGTTCGCAGGGGTTCGGGAGACCCTCTAGTTAAGATTCTGTGCAGTTCGGAGAACCCCCAAATCCCACTCCTGGCTGGCCCCGCCCACCCTGCCTTGCCCCTCCCAGGAGTCCCCATGTGGCCCGTTTTGGATGCAGATAAGTGCAGGGTGCACTCAGAGGCTCGGGGAAGGTGAAAAATGGGCCTACTGGAAGTTTGGGATTTCCAGCCTCCAGAGGTCCTACGGAGCTTGGGGAGGCCATTTTCACCCTCCTGGAGGCTCAAGAAAAGCCTCTGGAGCCCGGGGAGGGCAACCGCCCCCCCCCCGCCGTGGTGCAGGAGGCTGACTAGGTCATGCCCACCATGTCCACGCCCACACCCATCCAGCAACCGGGCAGGGAACCCCTTGCTAAAATTTTTGAAGCCCACCCCTGGTTCCTGCCCCCATGGTCCCAATGTACATCTGTGTCCCAAGGCAGAGTTTGAAAAGGATCGCTCTGAGAGGCCTCTGTCCAGAAAGCTTGGGACACACTGAACTCTTGACTCCCTCCCAGAGTGGCCACCGAAGGGCAGAGTAGCCTGTGTACTTATTCCCCAAATGACCACGTTTCTCGGCGGTGTAAATCCAGGGCGAGGCCTTTTCTCCTCCTGCTGACACCGATCTCTCTCCAGATCGGCAGTCCGGCAGTTAGAGAGGTGTTATAAATAGGACGTCCCGGAGAAGCTGTTTGGAGCTGGGGTTGGTTGGCTTCCCCTGTCTTCTCTCCCGCACTCTTGCTCTTCCCTTTCGGCGGCAAGGGCCCAGCTGAGATTTCCTACCCTCTAATTTGGCCTTCTTCGGTCTAACCAACTGACGCCTAGTTGAAAAGACTTATGTTACTACATGGCCACAGAAGCCAGACCATCTCCCCGCCCGCCCCGGTCCTGGAAGCTTCTCTGTGTCTCATCAGCAACTTCAATCCCCACCCTTTGGGTGGGGGGGGGGGCAACCTCATCCATCAAGCAGAAGAGGAGAGGAAGCCTTGGAGTAAACATAGAGCAGGGCCTCAACTCGGTAATCACTCACTCACGGCTTCCGCTTCCAGACCCTATAATTAGAAGTTCTTCTCCTTGGTTCTATTCCCCAGTTGACGCAAATTCCTCTTGTGGCTTGGCACCTCGTTTAGGGTGTGGGTTTGAGTTGATGGCCAGCCTGGAGTCTGGTTTAGTCTTCGGATGCTGCAGAAATAGCTCCGGAGCCACAAATCTACATCTGTGTACCGTTTTCGACACCCCCCTTCCCCTCTTTTATAAAGTTCTTTTCTGCACCTTCCCCCACCCCCCCCCCGCCCCCAACCCCCAAGTTAAATACAGCTAACCTTCCACGCGCGCGGAGCAGCCTCTGAAACACAGAGGAAGCCGTAAATTAAATCAAGGCGATTGTCTCGCTCTATCAAATGGGATATTTAGTGGGGATTTTGGGTAGCGGGTGGGTGGGAAAGAGATTGCGTTATCTTGTGCATCCACGAAAGGACATATATTTTTTTTTGGGCCTCCCAAACGGAAAGTTTTCATCTCCTCTGGGGATTGAAGGGTAAAAATAAGAACCTGCTTGCAAACGGCATCGAATGTGTCCATGTGAAAAAAGATTGACTCGGTTCATAAATCTGTACCAACTTATTTTCTTACACGATGCACGGAAGACTCTAGACACGTGATGGTGAACCTATGGCACGCGTGCCACAGGTGGCACACGGAGCCATATCGGTGGGCACGCGAGTGTTGTCCAAGCTCAGCTCCAGCATTCATACTCACACCAGCCAGCTAATTTTTGGGCCTTCCGGGCCCACCAGAAGTCGGGAAACAGGCTGTTTCTGGCCTCCGGGGGGGGGAGGTCATTTTTGCCCTCCCCAGGCTCTTAGAAAGGCTCTGGAGCCTAGGGAGGGCGAAAAAACAGGCCTTCTGTTCCCACCAGAAGTCGGGAAACAGGCTGTTTCTGGCCTCCGGGGGGGGGGGGGAGGTCATTTTTGCCCTCCCCAGGCTCCTAGAAAGGCTCTGGAGCCTAGGGAGGGCGAAAAACGGACCTTCTGTTCCCTCCAGAAGTCGGGAAACAGGCTTTTTCTGGCCTCCGGGGGGGGGGGGGGGGGCGAGGTCATTTTTGCCCTCCCCAGGCTCTTAGAAAGGCTCTGGAGCCTAGGGAGGGCGAAAAACAGGCCTTCTGTTCCCACTGGAAGTTGGGAAACAGGTCGCTTCCGGCCTCCAGGGGGAGGCCGTTTTCACCCTCCCCAGGCTCCAAGAAAGAAATTATGGGTGTGCGCATGTGCGACCGCCCCCCCCCCTTGCTCCCCCCGCTTTTGACACGCAATGGCAAAAATGTTAGCCATCACTGCTCTCGACTGACTGCAGATGTTATCGGCTAGGTTGGGACAAATGCTCCTTTGGAAACAAAAAGTTAAGAAAGTGTGAGAGATTGAATTTGGATGAATCCCTTCGTCACCATGTCAGAAGGAGGAGGAGGAGGAGGAGGAGGAGGAGGAGGAGGAGGAGGAGGAGGAGGAGGAGGAGGAGGAGGAGGAGGAGGAGGAGGAGGAGGAGGAGGAGGAGGAGGAGGAGGAGGAGGAGGAGGAGGAGGAGGAGGAGGAGGAGGAGGAGGAGGAGGAGGAGGAGGAGGAGGAGGAGGAGGAGGAGGAGGAGGAGGAGGAGGAGAAGGAGAAGGAGAAGGAGAAGGAGAAGGAGAAGGAGAAGGAGAAGGAGAAGGAGAAGGAGAAGGAGAAGGAGAAGGAGAAGGAGAAGGAGAAGGAGAAGGAGAAGGAGAAGGAGAAGGAGAAGGAGAAGGAGAAGGAGAAGGAGAAGGAGAAGGAGAAGGAGAAGGAGAAGGAGAAGGAGAAGAAGAAGAAGAAGAAGAAGAAGAAGAAGAAGAAGAATTATTTGGGGTTCCAACTCGACCACAAGAATGAATAAAAATGAGATCCAGGCAGCTGTGAGGAAAGAAGTCATATTCATTCCTAAAAGCCAAACCGTTTGCATTTAGGGGCAAGCTGCAGAGAAATGGGGTACAGCAGCAGATTTTTATAGGGAGAGCTTGGGCGAGGTGTCATTGTACTGATCCTAGGGTGACCCTTGACGAGCGTGTATATGTGTGAAAAATTGTCATAAATAACTTTTTCCAGGGCCGTTGTAAGCTGAAGACTACCTGTACTGTTTAGGAATGGAGTGTGTATCAGGTGAGTTTCAGCAGGTTCTGACCAGTTCTGGAGAACCAGTAGCGGAAATTTTGAGCAGTTTGGAGAACCGGTAGTAAAAATTCTGACTGGTCCCGCCCCCATCTATTCTCTGCCTCCCGAGTCCCAGCTGATTGAGAGGAAATGGGGATTTTGCAGTAATGTTCTGCCCCAGCTCCGGATTCCCAAGGATTGTGACACACACCAACGGTCCTTATCAAAGTTATAACGTACCAAGAATAAACAAAGTCCGGCAAAGGTTGGCAACCAGCCCAGAAAACAAGATTCGATAAGACACTCACTTTCCAAAATGCTCTGTAATAATTACACGTTGTTTCCAGTAAGAAATTACTAACTGCGTGTGACTTAAATAGGCTAAGGGAGTGGCCAATTATCCTCAAGCCTTACTCTCGAGGAGACCTCCTCCTCCTGAGTAGCCACTCCTGCCTTTTGGCAGCCCTGCGTGCTCGAGCATTGAGGAGAGGCTCCTCCACTTCGCTCTCTCCACTTGAAGGAGCCTCTGGAGGTTCTGAAGGCCCAGGCTGAGTCTCTGCCTCTGGCACCACATCCTCTTCAGCCTCCTCGCTGTCCGACGCGAGAGCCAGCTGCGCAGGCTGCTGGCGCAACACCACACCAGCCTCCTCGTCGTTGGGATCAGCCACGATCCGTGCAGGCTGCTGGCAGGCCACAACAGTATGTGTATCTTGATTTTCCCTGGATAGCACTAGCACTTAGACTTATATTCAGCTTTTCAGTGCTTTACAGCCCTCTGTAAGCGGTTTTACAGAGTCAGCCTCTTGCCCCCAACAATCTGGGTCCTCAGGATGTGAGTTACCTAGTGCACATATAGATGTAACAACAGGGAAAAGGAAATATGATCCATACAATTAGAATGAAAATATATTAGAGCTCGCAAGAGTCAGCTGTTATTTCACAAAAATGTTCCCTGGTGCTAAATCCCATAACTCTGATGGTTGCTTATTTGCTTGCAAACATTTCGCTAGGGGTCCTTGGTGCTCTCTGATCTTGCTTGTTTTCTTGCAGACGTTTTATTACCCAAACTAGGTAACGTCATCAGTGCTAGTGATGTCACCTTAGTTACCTACTAGCACTGATGATGTTACCTACTTTGGGTAATGGAACGTCTGCAAGAAAAGAAGCAAGCTCAGAGGGCACACCAAGGACCCCTCGTGTCAACCCTGAGCTACATAAAGATTCTCCTTTATTAGACATTGCATTATCAGCTTCAATAATATTATCTGTGCTCTTAGCACCCGCGATCACTGATGTTGTTACCTCGTCTGGTAATGAAACGTCTGCAAGCAAACCACCCAGCTCAGAGAGCACTAAAGGCTCCACGCCTCAATATCTGAACTACAGGTGTTCTCTTCTTTTGGTACCATAAGTTCTTCAAGGGAAAATCGGTACTTCAGCTAAAGGTTGACTCTGGTTTGATAGATGGAATTTCCGAACGTGGCAAAATTTGATTGTTAGCTCCATTATTCCATACCGGGGGTGTCAAACACAAGGCCCCCGGGCCGGATGCGGCCAGTGATATGGTTGGATTTGGCCAGCAGGACTGTCCTGGAAAATGTAAGGGGTTGCCCACATGGCTTCGGCCCAGTCTACCTGGTGCGAAGAGGAAACATGCCAGTAGTTTCGGAAGTGGCATCAAGATGGCCACACCCACCCAGTCGGCCACACCCAGTGAGTGGCGTCAAGCTGGCCACGCCCACCCAGTCGGCCACATCCAGTGAATGGTGTCAAGCTAGCCACACCCACCGAGTCAGCCACACCCAATTAGTGGAGTCAAGCTGGCCACGCCCACCCAGTCAGCCACACCCAGTGAGTGGCGTCAAGCTGGCCACACCCACCCACCCAACCACACCCAGTGAGTGACATCAAGCTGGCCACACCCACCCAGCCGGCCACACCCAGTGAATGGCGTTAAGATGGCCACACCTACCCAGTCGGCCACGCCCCCCCCCTGCCCCCCCCCCCCGAGATCAGCTACAGGCCAGATGCAGCCCTCAGTGAAATTGAGTTTGACACCCCTGTTCTATACTGCAAGGGGTTGACTGTGCTCAGAGGTCTACAGCTTGCAATTTATTTGTTACTGCCATAATATCATATGTGAATAGGCCTTTAATTGTCCCCTCACGCAGTTCTTTTTCTTGCAGTATATAGGAAGGTTTAAAAAGGCATCTGGAAGGAAACACCAAGTTGATTTCAGATAACTGTGATTCATGTAGCAGGAAGGGGGTATTCATTCAATAGGTGACTTATACTGTTATACCAATAGTGTGCATTTTTTTTTTTCTAATGAGGCCCATATTCTATCACAAGTAATTTGTTAAAGGCAGCCTAGTAGTGGGGGAAATGAAGCAAATAACAAGACTAGCAAGAGCCATACATGGGCACAAAATACCTATATTTTTTTCAAGTTTCCTATAGAGGAGGCTTCCGAGTAAGAACCTCTGGCAGGTTGGACGTCTCTGTGAGCAGGGACAGCACCATGGTGAAGATTGGAAGCTGAGCCAAAACGTTCCGGCGGATGAAATCCTCTCTCTGGAAAAGGAGAGGTTGGGAGATCGCCCACTTGCGCTCTAGACAGCTCTGCTTGTGAGGAAACCGTAGGAATTGAGTTTCTTGTGGTCGACTGTGGGTTGAGCGGCTTGCGAAGTAAGGGATTACCATCACACTCAAAACCACTGTGTAGCCTTTATGGACATTTGACCCTAATTATTTTATACAATTAATTTATGACTTAAGCGCGATCTTTCGACAAGCAGAAAAGAACACTTGGTAAGTTGCCTATTTTTGGGGGGGAATTACTATCTTCAACTTAAGAGCTAAAATGCTTAAATGTCGGAGATGACCAGGCTGTGCTCGAGGGAGGGGTCAAGCAGGTCATCAGTCTTGAGTCTCTTCATTCCCACAAGAGAACTACTGTACGTCTAGCCCACCTAGAATCTTAGCTACTGCTCATTTGCTTTGACTTTTAGTCATTTAGATTCTTGTAGGGAGTGTTAGCAAGCAATAAACTTTTATTCATTTGAACCACCTTGACTCCCGATTTCCTGCGCTTGACATTAACAGGATGGTGATTTAAGAAAGTTTTAAACGGATAAAGGAGAAATGATTTTTAGAAAACAGAATACTTTTTTTTTTCTTTGACATAAGTCCCTTTTGAAAATAGTAAAATTAACTAGACAAACAGGCTGGACCTTCATGAGAATACGGACTGCTTATTATTAAGGAAAGTAGATAATTGATGGATTTTACAAAATACGATATGGGTCGTATGAGCCAGGCTGCGTGATTGTACCTACGGAGAGTTAATTGGAACTAAAATATTAAAGACAGACAAGCAAAACAAGAAAAAAGAGGAGAAAAGCTTTCTTTTTACTTTCTTTTACTTTTTACTTGCTTTTTACATACTACTTTCACCTTGGGGTCATAAATATTACAATGGCAACTGTAGGAAGAGTGGCAGAATCCAGGGACAGAGTCAAAAGAGGGATCAGCTTAGAATCCCTACATAGGAACAAATGGACTAAGTCCAACTCCTCTTGAATTCTGTTGACCCTTATCTGGCACCAAAATAGTGGTGTAAATTTAGCTGAGTAAAATCCTGTGCGTAGGCCAGGAATAGTAATAAATCAGTTTAATTGGAAATTCATGTGTGGTCCTGGTCTTTCCTGCCTGACTTGCAATCAAAGAAAAATAGGAGAAGGAAGGAGAGGTTCATTAGAACAACTTACAGATAAGGACATCACCCCAGATTTACTGTTTGAGGAAGTTGGTAAAAGAACAAGGCCACATGTGGTTCTAAGATCACAGGTTATCCTTTAGATCAGGGGTGTCAAACTCAAGGCCTGGAGGGGCCAGATCCGGCCCGCAGAGTGCTTAGATCTGGCCTGCGGGGCTACCGTGAAAACAGTGAAGGACTGGCCAGAGGTGTCTCTCTGTCCAAAATGTGGACTTTGCTGTTTTCAAAAGGATAGCCTTTGTCTTTTAAATGCAGATGGACTGATGAATCTTGTCCTGATGGGTTTGGTCTCCTATGTTGTGCCATGCGCTTGTGATGTGGTTGTTTTGTTTCCCCAATGTACAGATCAGCATATGGCTCACTCATTGCACAGCATATACCATGTTGCTCAGTTTGTGTCTGGGTGGACATTCCCTGGTCTTGCCTTCATCCACTGGAGAGAATGGATCCCCCCAGCTCTGCCTGGGCCACCACAGGTGCCACCGACACAAGTGACATCAAGCTGGCCATGCTCACCCTGGCCACGTCAATTCCAGCTGTGCCCACCCAGCCCCCCGAGGTCAAAAACAACACTTGCTTCTCATCCAAGAAGCTTCTTCAGTTCTGACCTGACGGTCAGGCTGGAGGATATATTCCTTGACCGGTTATCTGGTCTTTGGCATTCTCTCTGAGAGCCATTGAGGCCACTTGGAGGTTTATCTATGCTCCCACAGTCACCCGAATCAGAATACAAATGTGTGTAGAGCCTTTTTGGAACTGCGAAAGGACTGTGCTGTACACAGGTGGTGTGGACAGGTGGAGACTGAGAATCTTCATGGACATTTACACCATTAGTAACTCAATGTCAGCACTCTTGAGTTAGATCCTGTCTGTCAGTTTCTTCCTCCTAGTAGCCCTCAACTTCAATCCCCATGAGTTAGACATTGGTCCGCCACCTTCAGCGTTGCTACTGACCGATGGCAGCTTCCTTTTGTTTTTTGTTTTAATCAATCATTTAGATTTACCAGGCTGTCCAAATTGACACTAACTCTGGATGACACAACAAATAAAAACACACAGAACAGCCTTTCCCAGTGCTAAGTTTAAGATGCCAGGAAAACATCGAGCATAGGAAAGAAAAGTTTCAAATGTCTATGGAGTTCTCGGCCATCCAGGTCGTGGTTGTCCCAAAAGTCCTTTTTTTTGAAGAGGCAACTGGACTTTCTGGTTTTTCTTTGAAGACGTTTCGCTTCTCATCCAAGAAGCTTCTTCAGCTCTGACTGAACACGCAGACATAAATTGAGCAACATTGTACATGCAGTACAATGCAGTGAGCCATGTGTAGATCTGTACATTGGGGAAACAAAACAACCACTTCACAAACGCATGGCATAACATAGGAGAACAAACCCATTGGGACCAGATTCAGCAGCCCATCTGCATTTAAAAGACAAAGGCCACTCTGATGATCCAAGCTGAGTTGCCTGATCGGCAGAGGCTTTTTTTCACCTGTTTCTCTTAACTTCTATGGATAAGATAAAATCCCATTTTGTTGCCTAGGAAAGAGGATTGATATGGACAGATCTAGTGGTTTCATAAAAGACCCCATTTCTTGCTTCTCAACTGTCTCAGATTAGAATAAAATAGAATAACAGAGTTGGAAGGGACCTTCGAGGTCTTCTAGTCCAACCCCCTGCTTAGGCAGGAAACCCTACACCACTTCAGACAAATGATTATCCAACATCTTCTTAAAAACTTCCAGTGTTGGAGCATCCACGACTTCTGGAGGCAAGTAGTTCCACTGGTTCATTGTTCTAACAGTCAGGAAATTCCTCCTTAGTTCTAGGTTGCTTCTGTCCTTGATTAGTTTCCACCCGTTGCTTCTTCTCCTGCCTTCAGGGGCTTTGGAGAATAGATGGACCCCTCTTCTTTGTGGCAGCCCCTGAGATACTGGAACACTGTTATCATGTCTCCCCTAGTTCTTCTTTTCATAAGACTAGATATATCCAGTTCCAGCAACCGCTCAGGTTCTATAAATTTCATTTTAATGTATGCCGGTTAGTGTACATTCAAAGTGACAATAAGGTTATTCTAAGTCTTATTCTAAGTCTAAAAAAATGGATTGACTGTGTCCTATTCAACGTAAGGCTCTTTTCACCATTAATTATATACACCAAGGCTGGGCAAATATGGCCCCTTTACAACCTCTGGACCTCAACTCCCAGAATTCCACACTGCCTCAGGAATTCTGGGAGTTGAAGTTCACAGGTTGTAAAGGGGCCATAGTTGACCACCCCTGATATAGATCCTCCCTTCCATTTATAGAGGTACCGTCCTCGCCTTACAATCATTTGTTTAGTGACTGTCTGAAGTGAACAGTGGCACTAAAAAAGTGACCTATGACCGTTTTTCACACTTACAAGCTTTGCAGCATCCCCCACATTCTCATGATCAAAATTCGGATGCTTGGCAACGGACTCATATATATGACGGTTGGAGCATCCCTGGGTCACACGATCCCCTTTTGCGACCTTGTGACGTGCACAGTCCACAGGGAAGCCAGATTCACTTAACAACCATATTAACTGACTGAACAACTGCAGTTGTTCATCTAAAAATGCGGCAAGAGAGGTCGTAAAATGGGGCAAAACTCACTTAACAACTGTCTCCGCTTACGAACTTTGGGCTCAATTGTGGTCATAAGTTGAGGACTACCTGTACACAATGCAGAATGTCACAATGGGAATTTAGGGGAAAAAAAAACACCTTTGGAGAATGTTTGATATCGATATTGTAGCCGTAATATTTTAGCTGCAAAACGTGTTTGGAATTGTCAGACGTTCTCAAATTTTTTCTGGCTAGAAATTTTCCTGTATTTTTAATCCTATCCTAGCAACGTTTTGAAGGACATCGAATCTCCCTATCCCCAAAATGTTTTTCTCCAGGTTTTCTTTCTTTCTTTCATTTTGCTTAGGTCAAAGCTAAGCTGGTGCCCATATGGACGTGATCTTTAAAAAAAAAATAATAATAATGGAAGAACTCAAAACGCCTGCCTGGTGGGTGGCATTCCAGCATGGCGGCCCTGAAGAGGGTGCAGTTTTTTTAAACGGTCTGCCAAACTCAGCGTGAAGCACTTTGCAAATGGAAAGTAATGCCCGGACAAACTTCCTGTGGTTTACCAATGAGTAAAAAGAAGCAGCACGTCTTGGCACAAACCCCTTGGCAGTAATGAAGGAACATACTTCATTAACTGGTTGCACCGGTGTGTGGGTAGCATGTGAGAATTATTCCCGGGCTAGCTCAATGCATAAAATCTCTACTGTCAGCCATTTACAAGGTGTCTACTTCAAGTCTGCCCTTTCTTCATTGCCTGGTCCATCGTGGAAAGCCTGCAATTTATAGAACTGTGATGGCAAGCCTATGGCACGCGTGCCCCAAGTGGCACATGGAGCCATCTCGCCTGGCTTGCATGGCATCATCCCTTCTTCTTCCGGGTTTTTGGCATGATGATCAGCTGGCCTTTTTGCCTGTGGCAATGCCGGAAAGTAGCAGGTCTTCCGTTTTCCTGCGTGAGCATGTGCCCCAGCCAGCTGATCGTCACGTGCGCATGCACACCAGAAATCCAGAAGAGTAGCTGGCTGAAACCAGTGGTGGGTTCCTCCCGGTTCGGCCCAGTTCTCCCGAGCCGGTAGCGGTGAGGATATGATGTCACTGAACCGGTTCTGCCCTCCTGCGGCCCCCGCAGCCCCCCACCCGCCGCGTTATTCTTACCTTTTATTTGGCCCCACCCCCAATCTATTGCTGCCTCCTGAGTCCCAGCTGATGGCTAGGAGGAAAAAAACTGTTTAAAACTCTTGCCGTGCGGCTTCAAAGGGCCGCCCTACAGCTGATCAGTGGTAAAAGAAAACAAATGAGTAGACCGGTGCCTGCAAAAATAAATGAGTAGATCAGTGCCTGCAAAAATACATGAGTAGATCAGTGCCTGAAAAAATAAATGGGTAGACCGGTGCCTGCAAAAATACATGAGTAGACTAGTGCCTGAAAAATAAATGGGTAGACCGGTGCCTGCAAAAATACATGAGTAGACCGGTAGACCAGCTTTGCAAGCAGTTAAAAGCCTGGTAGACCAGTACCTCTGATAAATCCTAAAGAATTGTCACATGACCATCAAGCCACGCCCACAAAATAAGCCACGCCCACAGAACCAGTAGTAAAAAAATTTTAGAACCCACCCCTGGCTGAAACCAGAAGTTCAGTAGCTGAAACTGGAAGTTTATTTTCAGGGGTTGCAGTCCAGGTGCCCGCGAGCGAAGCGCGAGCGTGCACAAGCTCTCCCTTTTCGGCACTCGGTGTCAAAAATGTTCGCCATCACTGTTACAGAGCCATGATGGCGAACCTATGGCACGCGTGCCACATGTGGCATGTGAAGCTGTATCTATGGGCACGCGACTGCTGCCCTAGCTCAGTTCCAATGCAATGTGTGCGACAGCCAGCTGATTTTCGGGCCTTCCGGGCCCGCCAGAAGTTGGGAAACAGACCATTTCCTGCCTCCAGAGGGCCTCTGGGGGGGTGGGGAGGACGTTTTCACCCTCCCCAGGCTCCAAGGAACCCTCGAGCCTGGGGAGGGTGAAAAACGTCCCTCTGGGCCCACCGGTAATCTTTTTGCCGTTGGGTGCCAAAAGCATGGGGAGCATGGGGGAGTCGCGCACGCATGTGCAGGGGGGGGCGAGGGGATTGAATTACGGGTGTGGGCACACGCACGCGCGACACCCCCCCCGTGGCCCCCCCGCTTTTGGCCCGCGACGGCAAAAGTGTTCGCCATCGCTGTTATAGAGGATTCTAAGAATCGTTGTAAATTTTGCTGTGGGTTGGAAAGGGCAGGTAAATGTACCTAGAATATAGAACATAGAATAATAGAATTGGAATCTCCAAACTTTCCTAAGAGGCCCTGCCGGGCAATGTTTCTCTTACTAACTTGCCTATCATGATGGATGTTATTGAGCAGTGTTTCTCAACCTTGGAAGCTTGAAGACGGGTGGACTTCAACTCCCAGAATCCCCCAGCCAGCAGCGCTGGCTGGGGGATTCTGGGAGTTGAAGTCCACCCGTCTTCAAGCTTCCAAGGTTGAGAAACACTGTTATTGAGGGACGTTCTTGGATTTAGTTCAAAAAACCCCCTCCAACCTTTGGCTTCCATGGCTGTGGCTATTTTGACTGGAGCTTATGGGAGCTGTAGTCCAAGTTCCTCTGAAGACATCCAGCTGTCCTTGCTCAGGTAGCCCGGGAGACATGCTGCCAAGCAGTGAATTTTTTTATTTTTTAAAAAAGAGTCAGTCTTGGCTGCAGCATGGAGTTGTACAGGACTCGGGCCAATCAATCATCTACAAAGCTTTCTGTGTTTGCAGCTTTCACATTTTTATCAAAGTCTAATGGCTTGTGCTATTTCTTCTCTCGTACTCCCACTTCATTCCCTTCACAAAAGAAGTTAGGCCTGCAAGCTTTAAATCAGCTTTATTAGGGTTTTTATTTTATTTTTTTTTCATCCCTGCATTCCCTTTACTGGAGAGGAGCTCATTTAACATAATGGCTCTTAACTTCTGAGCAAATATACCTCATAAACAAGATGAAGGGAACGAACTCTCCTTTGAGCAAGTTGCAGAAGATAATAGCCATAGGCACGTAGCTCCCGATTTCCAACGATTTGCAAACAAAGATTATTTCTTGGTGATTCCCTCCATTATTATATGCTGGGGGAAAGTTCCCCTAAGGATACCGTACAACCTTGACTTTACACTCATTCTTTTAGTGACCGTTGGATTACAGGAGCACCGACAAAAGTGACTTACGGCTTTTCCACACTTACAACCGTTGCACCAGTGGGTGAAATGTAAAATTTGTTACTACCGGTTCTGTGGGCGTGGCTTGGTGGTGGTGGGTAATATGACGGAGTGGGCATGGCCAACTTTAAAAAAAAAACTTTTAAAAGCATTTTTTCTACAACCTCTTTGGCTGAAGAGGTTGTAAAAAAATGCTTTTAAAGCCTCTGACGATCCCAGCTGACTTGCCTGATCGGCAGAGGCTTTTTTCCTTTTAAAAACATTTTTTAAAAAAATGCAGAAAAAAATGTTTTCAAAAGCCTCTGATGATCCCAGCTGAGCTGCGTGATCATCAGAGGCTTTTTTTTTTTCACTTTTAAAAGCATTTTTTCGGCCAAAGAGGTTGTATAAAAAATGGTTTTAAAAATAAAATAAAAAAAAGCCTCTGATGATTGCACGGCTCAGCTGGGCAATGCAGGGGGGGGGGCAGGGATTTTTTTTTTTTTTAATTTTGATTTATATGCCGCCCTTCTCCGGAGACTCAGGGCAGCTTACAATGCGTTAAGCAATAGCCTTCATACTTTTGTATATTTATACAAAGTCAGCTTATTGCCCCCACAAACTGGGTCCTCAATTTACCTACCTTAGAAAGGATGGAAGGCTGAGTCAACCTTCCAGTGTCTCAGGGGCTGCCCCAAAGAAGAGGGAGTGAAGCTATTCTCCAAAGCACCTGAGGGCAGGACAAGAAGGAACAGGTGGAAACTAACCAAGGAGAGAAGCAACCTAGAACTAAGGAGGAATTTCCTGACAGTCAGAACAATTAACCAGTGGGACAACTTGCCTGCAGAAGTTGTGAATGCTCAAACACTGGAAGTTTTCAAGAAGAGATTGGACAACTATTTGTCTGAAGTAGTTTATAGGGTCTCCTGCTTGGGCAGGGGGTTGGACTAGAAGACCTCCAAGGTCCCTTCCAACTCTCTTGTTCTGTTCTATTCTATCCTATCCTATTCTAAATTGCTCTTCTGTTCTGTTCTGTTCTGTTCTGTTCTGTTCTGTTCTGTCCCGTCCCGTCCCGTCCCGTCCCGTCCCGTCCCGTCCCGTCCCATCCCATCCCATCCCATCCCATCCCATCCTATCCTATCCTATCCTATCCTATCCACAACCGTGTTATACAAACTGCAGCGATTTGGCTAACAGCTGGAGCAAGAAAGGTCGTAAAGTGAGGCAAAACTCACGTAACAACTTAGCCACAGAAATTTTGGCTTCAGTTGTGGTCATAAGCGGAGGGCTACCTCTCATATGAACAATGGAATTAAAATACCTTTTTTAGTTTAGTTGTTTAGTTTCGTTTACTTTATTGTCATTGCACATGGTTACAATGAAATTCAATGCCGTCTTCAGTGTACAATTAAAACTGTAAAAATAAAAACACAAACATACATCCTTTACATTCTATATAATTGAAATTGAAAACCCCGATATTGCACTATACCGTAGTATTCAATACGGTTATTGTATTTTATACCGTATTATAAAGAAAAAAAAAACCTTTTGCCAATGATTTAAAAGTTTGTGTATCTATATTTTTCTTGACTGTACACTGCCTTGAGTCCTACGGGAGAAAGGCGGTATAGAAATATAATAAATAAATAAATAAATGAATGAATGAATGAATGAATGAATGAATGTAGATTTCTGTTCATGTTCCTTTTTTTCCCCCCACACGTTGGAGAGGAACCGATGCAACCGAACCATACGTTGCTGGAGCCCCACTCCACAACAACACACAGCCTGCCATGTGCTTTCTTTCTCACGTGTCCACTTTTCTCTCTTTTTTCCCCCCCATTCAGGCATGCTCCTGGTCACAGCAGACACCCTGGGCCACGATTTCCACATCTTCCAAATCCTCACCCACCCCTGGTCGTCTTCTCAAAGCGCCGTCCATCATTTGTACACGTTACACCGCGGAGAGACCGAAGCCAAAGTAAGTGGCCGAAGGGACCGGGGTGGGGAGGGGAAGTGGGGGGGGTGGGGAGAAGCAGGAGGCTTCTGTCTCAAATTGGCAAGGCAATCGGAGATTCGTCGTGGGTGTCCGTGAAAACTGCTGGCCTTGCAGTCAAGTCTGAGGAAGGCCACTTAGCAAAGGTTCATATGTTTCTGTAAACGATTCATCTGCTTGTGGTTTTCTTCCTTTTCTTTTTTCTTTTTTTCTTTTTTTTAAACAAGAGGATAAAAGGCGGCTGAGTTCGATCTTAAATCAAGGAGCCAACAGTTTGCCAAATATTATGAGCCACGGTGGCGCAGTGGTTAGAATGCAGTACTGCAGGCTGCTTCTGCTGACTGCTGACTGCCGGCTGACTGCAAATTGGCAGTTCGAATCTCACCAGGTCGACTCAGCCTTCCATCCTTTCCGAGGTTGGTCAAATGAGGACCCAGATTGTTGGGGGCAAGAGGCTGACTTTGTAAACTGCTTAGAGAGGGCTGTAAAGCACTGTAAAGAGGTACATAAGTCTAAGTGCTATTGCAGGCAAACTCTGCCCACTGTCAGGAGTTCGATCCTGACTGATTCAGGGTTGACTCAGCCTTCCATCCTTTCCGAGGTCGGTAAAATGAGGACCCAGATTGTTGGGGGAAAGATGCTGACTCTGCAAAACCGCTTAAAGAGGGCCGTAAAGCACTGCGAAGCGGTATATAAGTCTAAGGGCTATTGCTATTATGACCATTGCAGCATCTCCACAGTCACATGACCAAAATTCGGTTGTTTGGCAACTGGCTTGTATTTGTGATGGTTGCAACATCCCAAGGTCATGTGACCTCCATTTGCATCTTTCCCAGCTGGCTTCCGAAAAGCAAAGTCAATGGGAGAAGCTGGATTTGCTTAACAACCCTGTGAATCGCTTAACAACTGCAATGATTCGCTTAATAACCATGGCAAAAAAAAGGTTATAAAATCAGACTTGACTCACTTTAACAACTGCCTTGCTTAGCAATGAAAATTCTGGTCCCAATTGTAGTCATAATTCAAGGATTACATACGACCCTTAATAGCTTACATACCTTGTACAATGCAATATTGCTGTCGGTACAAAAGTAAAAAGAGATTAAATATTTGAAGGAAAAACATGGAGGGAATAACACAGTTGGAAGGGACCTTGGAGGTCTTCTAGTCTAACTCCCTGCTCAAGCAGGAGACCCTATAACATGTCAGAGAAATGGTTGTCCAATCTCTTCTTGAAAACCTCCAGTGGTGGAGCACCCATAACTTCTAATGGCAAGTTGTTCCACTGGTTAATTTTTCTCACTGTCAGAAAATTTCTCCTTATTCTGAGTTACTTCTCGCCTTGGTTAGTTTCCATCCATTGCTTCTTGCCCTGCCTTCAGGTGCTTTGGAGAAGAGGTTGGTCCCCTCATATTGGTGGCAGCCCCTCAAATATTGGAAGACTGCTATCATGTCACCCCTATTTCCTTAACAGAATAACAGAGTTGGAAGGGACCTTAGAGGTCCTCTAGCCCAACCCACTGTTCTAGTAGGAGATACCATGTCAGACAAACGGTTGTCCAATCTCTTCTTGAAAACCTCCAGTGATGTGGAGCACCTACTATTTCTGGTGGCAAGGAGTTCCACCAAT
The DNA here is from genome assembly GCF_029215685.1 of Pituophis catenifer annectens. Classification (NCBI taxonomy): domain Eukaryota; kingdom Metazoa; phylum Chordata; class Lepidosauria; order Squamata; family Colubridae; genus Pituophis; species Pituophis catenifer. The sequence goes on from NW_027256881.1 coordinate 1,922,254, forward strand.
TAATTGTTCTCACAATCAGAAAATTTCTTCTTGGTTCTAGGTTGCTTCTCTCCTTGATTAGTTTCCGTCCGTTCCTTCTTCTTCTCCCTTCCGGTGCTTTGGAGACTAGATGGACCCCCCCATCTTCTTTGTGAAACCCCCTCAAATATTGGAAGACTGCTATCATGCCACTCCTAGTGCTGCTGTTATCCCTTACTGATGGTGTCATACATTGCAATCTGTACAAACCACTCTGTGGGAGTTAAGCCACACTGGGATCATGTTAATTTCACTTCTGAACATTGCACTTCCGAAGTGCAGTAATACTTTCCTCTTGGCTATAAACCAGCTCCGAGTCTCCTTAGACTTCTCACGTTCTCCCCCCCGCCCCCCGAGTTGGAATTTTAACTCCCATAACCTGTGGGCAGCACAATGTTTGACCAGCTGGAAGGAGGCTGGTAATAACTTAAAGCTGTACAGAAGAGCCTTTTGTTTCAGAATTCAGTCCTAAAATACCCACTTGGGGAGGTTGAAAGCATTTCATGCTTTATTATATAAGATTTTTATTTCTTTTGGCTGTTTATAAGCTGCTGATCAAGATAATCCTCCGATAGGATAGGATAGGATAGGATAGGATAGGATAGGATAGGATAGGATAGAATATAGAATAGAATAAAATATAGAATATAGTTGTATATGGAAGGGAACGGAACAGAACGAAACAGAACAGAACAGAAGGTAGGGTAGGGTAGGGTAGGAAAGGACAGGACAGGACAGGACAGAATAGTGGACAGGACAGAACAGAACAGAACAGAACAGAAGGTAGGGTAGGGTAGGGTAGGGTAGGACAGGACAGGACAGGACAGGACAGGACAGAGGACAGAACAGAACAGAACAGCACAGGAGTAGGATAGGGTAGGGTAGAGTAGAGTTAGAGTTGAGTAGAGTAGAGTAGAGTAGAGTAGAGTAGAGTTGAGTAGAATCTGAATAGGAATAGGAATAGGAATAGGAATAGAATACAGTTGGAAGGGACCTTGTAGGTCATCCAGTCCAACCCCCTGTTCAAGCAGGAGACCCTGTACCATTTCTGACAGGTGGCTGTCCAGTCTCTTCTCGAAAGCCTCCGGTGATGGAGCACCCACGACTTCTGAAGTTTTGTTATATTATTATATTCTGATTTCCTTCTGGGGGAATGTGCAGTAAATAAAGATATAATCCTGTAAAGTCACAATTAAAACAAGGAAACAAGAGCAATAAGAGTCAACCGTGAGAACCCCCCTCACAGTCAAAACAAAAGAAAGCAGAAACCAAAAACAGAACGATAAGAGGGTTTTTTAAAGCTCTGAAGTGAGGTACAAAATCCCAGAAGGAAGATCATTGATGTAGTAAGTAACGTAGAACCAAGTCTTCGACATTCAGATTGTCTCCCTACTTAAGAAAGACTGTATATTACATGTTCAACTTTGGGTGAATTGGCATTTGAAAATGCCAATGGAAGAGAATACTTGTAGCTCCGGGCTTTCCGTGCTTGGTTGATTTCTTGCAGATCTTTCATTACCCAACTAGGTAACATCATCAGTCTAGAAGGGAAGATAGGTTTACACTCTGTTTATATTCAAGTGGCTTGTCCTGCCAGTGTTAATGGCAGTGATCTTGGTGGTTCCTTGACTAGACTGATATTTACTGTTAGGTTGTTTGTCCTATGGAGATTCCCAGTCATCCAGGACATGGTTGTCCAAAGGTGCTTTTTTTCAAGAGGCCACTGGACTATCTGGGGTTTTTTTTTGAAGACATTTCGCTTCAGACATGGGCTACCAATATAATAATTTTAAATTGGGGTATTTTAAATTTCTGGGATTTTAATTTAAGCCTAATCTATTTAATGATTTTAAATTTTAATCGTTGTTTTGTTTTGTGTTTTTAAATAGGCTGTAAACCGCCCTGAGTCCTTCGGGAGAAGGGCGGTATAGAAATGAAATAAAATAATAATAATAATAATAATAATAATAATAATAATAATAATAATAATAATAATAATAATAATTAATTATTAAATAATAATAATTATTTATTGGTTAATCTTTAGTGAGATTCACAGCCTTTGAGGCTGGTTAATAGCTCAGCAGCTCGAGTCCTAACCAAGGACCTAGGAACTGTTAAGGTATCGTCGGAGGATGTAAGCTGTTCCGAGTAAGGTGGTTTTTTGTAGAGTCAAAATGTTCAAGTCCGGCAATTTTAGAATTTCTAAATAGCGGGGTAGCCCTTTGGGTATTGCTCCAAGGGCTCCAATTACAATCGGGACAACACACGATTTCTTTTTCCACAGTCGCTCAACTTCAATTTGTAAGTCCCGGTACTTTGTGATTTTTTCTTGCTGCTTATCTTCAATTCGTGCATCACCAGGTATTGCAATGTCAATGAACCAAATTTTTTTCTTTTTTTTAATAATAATAATAATAATAATAATAATAATAATAATAATAATTATTATTATTATTATTATTATTATTATTATTATTATTATTCTCATCATCCAAGGAGCTTCTTCAGCTCTGACAGGATGGTGCGGAACGGAAGGATTTATATTTCTTGCAAGTGGCTAGTCATTTGCATCCTTTTAGAGAGTCTTGGAGGCCGCTTGGAGGTTTGTCTGTGTCCTCAGAGTCACCTGAATGGCGCAAATGGGGGTGGAGCCTTCTTGGCTGCAGGTTGTTTGCAGACTACAGGAACCATTCGTGCTTCAGTTTGAGATGCAGACCATACAGGCTCATCCCCAACAGCCTGCGCCTGTCACAAGGGGCAGAAGGCAGAAATCATCCTGCAGCCAAGAAGTCTCCACCCCCATTTGCACCACTCAGGTGACCCTGAGGGACACAGACAAACCTCCAAGTGGCCTCAACGACTCTCTAAAAAGAATGCAAATGACCAGCTGTCTGCAAGGAGTAGAAATCCTTCCATTCCTCCACCCTCCAGTCAGAGCTGATGAAGCTCCTTGGATGAGAAGTGAAACGCCTTCCAAGAAAAACCAGAAAGTCCAGTTGCTTCTTTAAAAAGTTGCCCCTTGGGTGTTAGCTTGCTTATCTGAGTTGATAGTTCCTTGATTGAGATGCATTTACTTCTTGATAGTTTATTAGTTTGATTTTGATTTATTATTTATTAGTTTGATTTATATGCCGCCAGGGTGGATTTGATTTAAATCGAGTTGATTTAAATCACAATTTAAATCATGATTTAAATCACTAGTAAAAAGGCTTGTTTTAAATCAACTCGATTTAAACCATAATTTTTAAAGAGCAACTGTCATCTCTGCTCCTCCTTTGACCCACTGTTGACTCACCGATAGTCCCAGTGTTGCAGAATATACAGCCTCGTGCTACATAACTAAGCTCCGTTTCATGCTGAAGAAACTAAATTATTTACGTATCTTAAATAGAAAACTATCTTACGATAGATTTTTGCCCCAAAAGTTTTTTATTAAAATAAATTCGATAAAAATAAAAAAAATCCGATTTAAATAAAAAAAATCTGATTTAAATAAAAAAAATCTGATATTTTTGATTTTTTAAAAAAAATCCATTGATTTTTATCCATCCTGTATGCTGCCGTTCTCCGGAGACTCAGGGCGGATTACAATGCGTTAAGCAATAGCCTTCATACTTTTGTATATACCTGCTTAGTAGGGCTTTCAGCCCCCCCTAAGCGGTGTTCTTTTTTATACAAAATCGTCTTATGGACCTCACATTCCGGGTCCTCATTTTACCTACCTCGGAAGGATGGAAGGCTGAGTCAACCTTGAGCCTGGTGAGATTTGAACTCTCACTAATTGCAGGCAGCTGGCAGCTAAATACTACTTTAACAGTAGTTTAGTCCACTGCACCACCAGGCTCCTGTTGGTGTAGTAGTAATCTGGTTGTTAATCTCTGCTTCTCTGGGTGTTGATTGCTGGTGAAACGACAGAGTAAGCCACTAATTCATCAAAAGAGAGCAAACCCCACTCCCTGGTAACCCTGATGGCATTACCTTGTTGGGTCATGAAACGTCTTCAAGAAAACAACCAAGCTCAGAGGGCACCAAGGACAGCCTTTGAAAATGCTAGATTTGGGTTCGATCTCGTATATGAACAAGTCACCTTAAAAAAAAAAAAAAAACCCTGTTTATTGTTAGTGTTTGGTTTGGCTTTCTTTTTGTTACGCCGGTCGAGTCACAAGGTCCCTCTTGGCCAATCAGGAACATTTCGTGAACATCCTCATAAAGTCACTTGGGGCGAAAGAAGTCAGCTGAGGTTGCCTGCGCACAAGACAAAGGCAACGCGTGTCTGAAGGGAGGATGAAAAACCAACAAGGGGAAGGGAGATTTATTGGCCTGGCTTGACAAAAGTTACACGGTGGGTTTGGCTTGGTTCTAATTTATTTAAATATATGCAATTTTAAGCTGGCTCAGACTCTGGAGCAGAAAGCAAACTTTATAACCATAACGGAGAAAAACAACGGATTGCAAAAAAATGTCTGAAAAAAATAAATAAATTAAAAATAAAATAACCCAGCCAGGTTGGCACCCTTGGGCACAAGGCATCGCCTGGATCTTACAGCCCCTTGGCATCCCGAAGTCGGCTGAGAGCAAGGCCAAATTGGGGGGTTGGGGTTGCCAAGGCTACCCTATCATTTTGAACATTTCCGTAATTGCACGGGTGTGTTTTTAGCTCTTGCATGTTAACAGAGGTACCTCTATTTTGGCAGTGAGAAAAACAATGTCTGGAGAATCCTTTGTTCCCGAAAACTGCTTCCGTAAATTGCTCTTTGTTGTCGGAGGAGGGTTGTTGTTTTTTTTTTTTTTAAGGGTGGGTTTTCAGTCTGCAACCCCTTAGTTATCAGCCCTGGATTTTTCACGTTCCACAGCCTGTAATTCTTAGCCCTTCTAAGACGGATGTTATTTTAATTTCCATTTCTACTCAAAAATTAGGATTAGCGCCGCTTTACAAAGCCTCAGTAAGACCGCACTTGGAACGCTGCATCCAGTTTTGGTTGCCACAATAGAAAAAAGACGTTGAGACTCTGGAAAGAGTGTAGAGAAGAGCAACCAAGAAGATTAGGGGACTGGAGGCTAAAACATATAAACCAGTGGTCCCCAACCCCCGGTCCGCGGACCGGTGCCGGGCCGTGGAGTACCTGGCACCAGGCCACGCAGCGGCCGGGGGACATAAACGCTGCAGCGCAAAGGCTCCTGGGCCGTACGCAATGGGCCGTGCGCAAAAGCTCCTGGGCCGTGCCCCCACCCCTGCGCGCGCTCAGCGGGCCGCGGCGATAAAAAGGTTGGGGACCACTGATATAAACAACAGTTGCAGGAATTGGGGATGTCTAGTCTAAGGAAGAGAAGGACTAAGGGAGGCATGATAACATTCTTCTGTATTTGAGGGGCCGCCACGGAGAAGAGGGGATCAAGCTATTCTCCAAAGCACCTAAAGGCCAAACAAGGAATAATGGATGGAAACTAATCAAGGAGAGGAGCAATCTGGAATTAGGGAGAAATTTCCTAACAGTGAGAACAATTAACCAGTGGAACAGCTTGCCACCAGAACTTGTGGGTGCTCCATCACTGGAGGCTTTTAAGAAGAGATCGGACAACAATTTGCCTGAAATGGTATAGGGTCTCCTGCAGCGGTGGGTTTCGGATTATGTTACTACCGGTTCACCACGCGCACGCATGCTTGCTTTGTGCACCCGAGCGCCTGGTTTGCATGTGCGCCTGCCTTCCACACATGCGCCCAGCCTTCCGTGCATACGCTTTGCTCGTGCCCAGCCACAAAACGTGCCTAAATAGATGGCATAGAGCCAGGCGTGGGTGGGTAGGCCCATCCACGATTTCCGCTACCTGTTCAGGTGAATTGGTCCGAACCGGCTGAATACCACCTATGACCGTGATGGCGAACCTATGGCACGCGTGCCACAGGTGGTACACAGAGCCGTATCTGTGGGCACACGAGTCTTGCCCTAGTTCAGCTCCAGCACACATGCGTGTGCCGACCAGCTGATTTTTGGCCCTTCCGGTCCCACCGGAAGTCAGGAAACGGGCTGTAGGGAAGGCAGACTCCTAGAAAGCCTCTGGAGCCTGGGGAGGGCAGAAAATGGGCCTAGTGGGCCCACCGTGCCATCACATGCCAAAAGCGTGGGGAGCATGGGGGGGTCACGTGTGCATGTGTGGGAGTGCGGGGTGGGGGCATTGAATTATGGGTGTGGGCACGCATGTGCGTGACCCCGCCCCATGCTCCCCCCGCTTTTGGCACACAACGACCAAAAGGTTAGCCATCACTGACCTATGATCTCCTGCTCAGGCAAGGTGTAAGACTAGATGACCTCCAAGGTCCCTTCCAGTTACGTTATTCTATCTAAGTAATTAATGTTTTAAATAATTACAATTAATTAATTAACCCTAACTCTTCCGTATCCCTCTCCTTTCTTTTTTTTTTTTTTTTAATTTGATTTATATGCCGCCCTTCTCCGGAGACTCAGGGCGGCTTACAATGCGTTAAGCAATAGCCTTCATTCTTTTGTATATTTTATACAAAGTCAGCTTATTGCCCCCACAAACTGGGTCCTCATTTCACCTACCTTAGAAAGGATGGAAGGCTGAGTCAACCTTGAGCCTTGGAGAGATTCGAACCAGCAGAAATTGCAGGCAGCTGTGTTAATAACAGGGTGCACTAAACCCCTGTACTATCAAGGCTCTTCCCTCCCTCCCTCCCTCTCTCTCTCATACACACACAGGTCCACAAATATGCACAGCTCAAACTCCCCAGTCCTTGTTTCTTAATTCAAAGCTAGCAGGTTACAGTGAGTCAACTGCTTTCCTTTACCCAACAGCAGAAAGTAGTTTTCCAAGTTAAATAGAATTGTGGAGTCCTTGGTGCTCTCTGAGCTTGGTGGTTTTTCTTGGAGACGTTTCATGACCCAACCAAGTAACGTCATCAGTGCTAGAAGGGAGGTGAGGTGCATTAGGCCTTTTCTTTCCCCTAGCACAACTCCATCACAGATAAGTTTCAATTGACATATAACTTTTAAGAAAAGGTATTGAGACCAGTTTTAGATATGCGTGGAGCAGTGTTTCTCAAGCTTGGCCAGTAAGATGGGTGGACTTCAACTCCCAGAATTCCCCAGCCAGCATGGAGTTGACGTCTGCCAATCGTAAACTGGCCAAACTTGAGAAATACTGGTATAGAGCCTCATGCGGGGAAAAGGAACCAGAAGTGAGATGGGGATGACTCCCCATCTCTATTCTGTTGCTTTTTATTGGCAGCTGCTTCACTCCAAGCCCCTCTAGGCCAGGATGATGTTCCGTCCCCCTTCCTCACACAGGCAAATGTAATACCAAGCACGCCTGCCAATATTTTATTAGGTAAACAGATTAGAATTCTTGGCAGACCAAGGTTTTGGCAGCAAACTGCCGAATGCCTGCCAAGACCGTTTTCACTCCCATAAAGCAGAAGAGGACTTATCTTCAGTCCATTCCAGGAGCAACAAATTATCCACGAGACAAGAGTTTAGTCAATGTTCAGTCCAAAATATATCCAAGCCGAATTTCAGAGATCACAATGTGACTTTCAGGGTTTAACTTTGTCTGTCACAAAGCCTGAAGAGCAATCCCACCCACTTTTATTCCTGGTGGGGCGTGGCTCCGTGACTTAGCTCAATCTCTGGCCCTCCCATGCCTCTTCCGTTGCTGCGCACGCTTCTCCCTCCGACACTGCCTGGGATCAAGCCAGGATTCATCATCCTCGCTCCCTATCAATTGGTGCTCCGATATGCCTTCCTCCTGGCACCTCCCAGGCTGTTCTTCTTGGCCTTCGGATGGAACCTGAGGCATTGCCAGAGAGGAGGGTCCTGGAGAGGGAGGCCTTGTCAGTTCCTCCCCATCACCTTCTGAGTCCTCTTCCTCTGTTAGGGCAGGCTCGGGAGTCGGGGTCACAACAGATGATCAGGATGCCATCTGAAAACTTTGAACACTTTATTTTATATCAGGAAAAGACTAGAGCAGTGATGGCGAAAGGTCGCTCGGAAATCGCACGCACGCACGCACTCACTCATCAGGGCCGCACTCCAGAAAAGCCGAACTTCCAGGTTCTAGCATGGTTGCTCACCCGACGATCAGCTGACCAGCACGCATGCGCAGGCCGGTTTTCAGCATTGCCACACGTGCAAAAGTATTGCGCTCTGGAAAAGCCAAACTTCCAGGTTCTAATGCGCATGCATGCCTGACGATCATCTGGCTGTTGCACATGTGCAGGCCAGTTTTTGGCACTGCCACGCAGACAAAGATACCGTGCTCCGGAAAAGCCGAACTTCCGGGTTCTAGCGCGCATGCACACGTGCCCATAGAGAGGGCCTACTCAGGGTGCCGTCGGCTAGACAGTGGCGGCTGGCGGCTCCCAGGAGTAGAGCCTTCTCGGTTGGGGTGCCCACCCTCTGGAATCAACTCCCCTTGGAGCTCCGACTAGCGCCTGACCTTCGCACCTTCCGCCGGGAATTAAAAACTTGGCTTTTCAAATCTCTTGACCTGGTCTGATGACGGGGTTTTAAGGGTTTTAATGGGTTAATTTTAAATTTTTTAGATTTTAGTCTTTATTTTTATTGTGGCTTGTGTTTTATTGTTGTGAGCCGCCCTGAGTCCATTGTGAGATAGGGCGGCATATAAGCCGAATTAAATAATAAATAAATAAATAAATAAATAATAAATAAATAAATAAATAAATAAATAAATAAATAAATAAATAAATAAATGAATGAATAATAAATAAATAAATAAATAATAAATAAATAAATAAATAAATAAATAAATAAATAAAACACCTGACAATCAGCTGGCCAGCGCACATGCGCATATCGGTTATGGCACTGCCACGCATGCAAAGGACAGCTGACCATCATGCATGCATGTGTGCCAGAAACCCAGAATACAAAAAGGCAAGCCTGCGCATGCCAGGCGATATGGCTTTGTGTGCAACTTTGGGCACGCGTGCCAAAGGTTTGCCATCACGGGACTAGAGAAATGCAGCTAGAGCAGCGGTGTCAAACTGGATTTCTTTGAGGGCCGGATCAGCATTGTAATTCTCCTTCGCGGGCCACTGGGGGGGGGCAGGCCGGGGGGTGGGAGACAAGACGGATGCTTCCTGCAGCACCCTGCTGGCCAAAACGGGGCATGGGGGGGGCGTGCGTGGGGGCCCCATGCCCCGTTTTGGCCAGCAAAGTGCTGCAGGAGGCTTTCCAAGCCAAAAATGAGTGCACAGGGGCGGCATGAGCCCCCCCATGCCCCATTTTCACTGCCAGAGACACCGCCGTCCGGCCCTTTGCTATTTCCAGATTTAAGCATCCCTCAGGCTGCATCCAGCCCACGGACCTTGAGTTTAACACCCCTGAGCTACCCTGTTTCCCTGAAAATAAGACCCAACCGGAAAATAAGTCCTAGCATGATTTTTCAGGATGCTCGTAATATGAGTCCTACCCCAAAAATAAGCCCCAGTTAAGATTGTCAGCCAGAGGGGTGCATTTAGTACCGTATTTCCCCCAAAATAAGACCTAACCAGAAAATAAGCCCTAATGCGTCTTTTGGAGCAAAAATTAACATACGACCCCATCTTATTTTCGGGAAAACATGGTAGAGACTGGCTGAGCTGAGCCGAAATAAGACATCGCTGTTGCTTTTGAGTGGCTGAGTCCAGCGGGAAAGTCCGTGGGCTTGGATTAAGCCCCCGAACCCCTCGTTGATATTTCCATGCTTTTATTTATTTATCCGTCTATATATGTGAGGTAGGGGAAGGCGACGCACTCCCTCCGCCCCCATATAACCCATTAGCCCTGCCAGCAAATCAATCTCCCCACTCCTGCTTTGGTGCCGCACGTCCGTTCGTCCATCTCTTCTTCCCTTGGGTGTCGCCTTTCTTGTAATCGACATGGGAATAAAACTTTAAATAGCGGTTTCTCAGTGTACTCAGGCTTGTGTTACTCAATCGGTCTGTGATTACCCAAGTGTCCGTTTTCACTGATGTTTAACGGAAAAGGTGATTCTAAAATAGGCAGTGCCGTATGGGCCAAGGCGCGTCTTCGGTAACGCAGAGAAAAAGCCGGACGGTTTAAAAATAACATTTCCCGAATTCTTGATAGCTGATGCGCAGGGTTGTTGTTGTTGTTTCTCTCTTTAAAGGGGTTTGAGCTAAGGGTTTTAATAATGGCCAAATTGCTTTAATTTATTTTAACGGTTTTTAATTTTTGTGATGGGTTTGTTTTAATATGGCTGTACACCGCCCTGAGTCCTTCGGGAGAAGGGAGGTTTAGAAATGTAATAAAATAAAATAAAATAAAATAAAATCAATCTCCCCCACCCCCACAAAAAAAAAAAATTAAAAAGGAAGCATTTACACCTGAAAATATCAGATGTGGCCCTGAGCTAAATTTTTTCGCAGCCTTTCAGAGGGACTCGGCTGAGAGCGTCAGTAAATTACATCCCTTGACCTGGGTTGCGCATTGCGTCATCGGAATCCAACTATTCTAGAGGGCACAAGAAAAAGAAAAGGGTTAGGCTTTACAGATTGTTGCTCGTAGACCCACAGAAGATTACCTGAAATAGGGACATCTAGAACGAAACCTGCACAATGTCAGCCAGAGAGCATCAGTCTTGGCTATTTTGTCCTGGCTATTTGCAGAACATGTATAAATTCAGAAACCCCAGGCACCTATTGACCCGAGTAGTTCCCTCTCTGGGGCAGTTGCAAAGGTTGTGGGTTTTGTATGTGTTGACACACACACGTGGGAAAGGATGGGACTTCAACTGTGTGGTCACAAATGCCAACTTGAGTCTTTCAACCTCCCTGGGGACATTCCTAAAGCCAGCTCTGTGCCCCCTTTTTTTCAATGTTTACTCGATTTATTTCTTTATATCCTGCCTTTATTATTTTTACAAATAACTCAAGGCGGCAAACATACCCAACACGTTTTCCTCCTCCTGTTTTCCCCACAACAGCAAAAGTGTGAGGTGGGTTGGCTGAGAGAGAAAGACTGGCCCAAGGTCACCCAGTTGCTTTTCATGCCTAAGGCAGAACTAGAATTCACCCTCTCCTAGTGAGTGGCCCAAAGTCACCCAACCAGCTTTGATGGCTAAGGCGGGACTAGAACTCACCGTCTCCTGGTGATTGGCCCAAAGTCACCCAGCTGGCTTTCATTCCTAAGGCGGGACTAGAGCTCACCGTCTCCTGGTGATTGGCTCAAAGTCACCCAGCTGGCTTTCATTCCTAAGGCGGGACTAGAGCTCACCGTCTCCTGGTGATTGGCTCAAAGTCGCCCAGCTGGCTTTCATTCCTAAGGCGGGACTAGAACTCACCGTCTCCTGGTGATTGGCTCAAAGTCACCCAGCTGGCTTTCATTCCTCAGGCGGGACTAGAACTCGCTGTCTCCTGGTGAGTGGCCCAAAGTCACCCAGCTGGCTTTCATGTGTAAGGCGGGACTAGAACTCACCGTCTCCTGGTGATTGGCTCAAAGTCACCCAGCTGGCTTTCATTCCTCAGGCGGGACTAGAACTCGCTGTCTCCTGGTGATTGGCTCAAAGTCACCAGCTGGCTTTCATGTGTAAGGCGGGACTAGAACTCACCGTCTCCTGGTGATTGGCTCAAAGTCACCCAGCTGGCTTTCATTCCTAAGGCGGGACTAGAACTCGCTGTCTCCTGGTGATTGGCCCAAAGTCACCCAGCTGACTTTCATGTGTAAAGTGGGACTAGAACTCACCATCTCCTGGTGATTAATCCAACTCACCCAGCCAGCTTTCATGGCTAAGGCGGGACTAGAATTCATGATCTCAAACTATCTCTCCATCTCCTGGTGATTGGTCCAGCTGGCCTTCATACCTAAGGTGGGACTAGAACTCACCATCTCCTGGTGATTGATCAAAAGTCATCCAGTCTCTTGCCTAAGGCATGACTAGAACTGACCCTCTCCTGGTGATTAATCCAATTTACCCAGCCAGCTTTCATGGCTAAGACGGGACTAGAACTCATGATCTCCTGATTTTTAACCTGGTGCTTTAATGACTAGCTCAAACTAGCATTGCTTTCCCCTAAACCTGATACTTCCAACACTTTCTCTCTTTATTCAATCTCCTTGGTCTGTGTACGTAAAAAAATGTGCATCCAAAAAGAAAATAACCAATCATTATATCAAAGAGGGTTTTATGTTCTGTAGGTGTCTTCTGCTGTGTAAAATCTAAGGAGGAGGAACATTTGAATTCTGAAGTGGAGATGAATTTGTAAAGGCTTTTTTTTTTCTTTTTTTTTGGTAAACCGACTCTCCATCACTGTGTTAGCAGGAGCTGACATTTCTAGAGCAGTTTACAAATCAGGCAAAAGGATGAAATTCCAAACCAGCTACCTTTTCTCACTACTGTGCTTCTCGGGTTTGTTTATGGACACAGAATGTCTTCTTTTCATTTCGGGGCTGGCAGGTTATGCCCACCTTTGATGCTCACACACACACACACACACACACACACACCCTTCAACATAATGAAATCACAGAGAGGCCAAATTTTTTAAAAAAAATGAAATGGGGGAATAAAGCAAAGAAGAAAGGTAGCCATGGGTGGGAAAAGGGCAGTTTTCCAGCTCTTGGAAATAAAACCTTGAAAAGAGTCTTGGCCTTCCTGCACAGGGAGATACGTAAATGATAATATATTTATGTAAAGTCATAAAGCTTTTCCGCTGGGTTTTGGGACCCCAATTTATGAGGGGGCAGATGGCAAAAACCTGGTCCTTCTGGAAATTCTAGGGCAGGGATGGCTAACCTTTTTGGCATCGCGTGCCAAAAGCTGGGGGAGTGCGGGGTAATCACGCGTGTGCGTGCCCACACCCGTAATTCTAGGTGCCCTGCCCCCCCATGCATGGGCACGCAATCCCATGCTCCCCCCCCCAGTTTTGGCATGTGACAGCATGGTGGGCATGGTAGGCCCGTTTTTTTTGCCCTCCCCAGGCTCCAGGGGCTTTCTAGGAGCCTGGGGAGGACGAAAACAGCCTTCCCCACCCCACCGGAGGCCTTCCAGAGGCCGGAAACAGCCCGTTTGCCAACTTCCAGTGGGCCCAGAAGGCCCAAAAATCAGCTGGCCAGCACGCACAGGCATGCTGGAGCTGAGCTTGGGCAACGCTCGCGTGCCCAACGATATGGTTCCGCGTGCCACCTATGGCACGTGTGCCATAGGTTCGCCATCACGGTTCTAGGGGAATAGGACCAAATCAATTTGATGTAGTGATTAAGGTGCTGGCGACAGGAGACTGTGAGTTCTAGTTCCGCATATTAGGTGTGACAGCTGGATGGGTGACTTTGACCAATCACCAGAAGATTCTGAGTTCTGGTCCCGCCTTAGGCGTGAAAGCCAGCTGGATGATTTTCGGCCAATCACCAGGAGACTGGGAGTTCTAGTCCCGTCTTAAGTATGAAAGCTTGGCTGGGTGACTTTGGGTCAGCCTCTTTGTCATCTCAACCCACCTCACAGTGTTGTTGTTATGGGGAAACGAAGGGGAGGAAGACGTGCTGGATATGTTCCCAACCTTGAAATATTCATAAAAAAAAAATAAAGGTGGGATAAACATCTAATGAGCAAATAAACGCAATTGCTGTATTATGTTTCCACAAGGTGAAATAGACAGTAGACATTAGCAAATAAATAGCAATTGTTTATTTGTTCATCCAGCTATTTTGGACTCCAGTCACTAGTGTGACCTGCCTAACATCCATTTGCTCTTACGTTTGATCTCGGTGACATTGGCAGGCGATTTTGTTTCGTTGACTTGGTAGCATCTTAAAATATAAAAAATAATAATTAAAAATAAACAAAACAAAACCAACCAACCAATCAATAAAGGAGAATATTTGTAGCTCAGGGTTAAACTGTCCGGTCCTTGGTGCTGAGGTTGGTCGTTTTCTTTCAGACATTTTATGACCGAACTAGGCAACATCATCAGTGCTAGAAGGGAATGGGGTTTGCGGAGAAGAGGAGGAGGAGGAGGAGGAGGAGGAGGAGGAGGAGGAGGAGGAGGAGGAGGAGGAGGAGAAAAAAGACTGGGGGGGGGTCTTTGGTGCTCTCTGAGCTGTGTTGTTTTCTTTCAGGCATTTCATGACCCCACTAGGCAACATCATCAGCGCAGCACTGCAGGGAGGACTGATGATGCTACCTAATTTGGGTCACGAAACATCTGCAAGAAAGCAAGCAAGCTCAGAGAGCACCAAGGGCCCCTCAAATTAAAAAGAAAACAAAAAACAAGCAAACCCAAATGCCAGATTCGATGGACCACCAAGTCTTTTTCAGCCATCGGTTTTCGTATGTTTCTATGAACAGTATGATTAAGATCCTCAGAGGGGGAAAAAAAAAATCCTAAGCTTCCCCAAAAATAGCCGTACACAGGGGAAAAAAAGGGGATGAAAAGAAATTCCTTTTGATCTTGAAAGGCATTCACGCCATTTAATGCAGTATCTCGGGAAACATCACAGGCTTTCAGAAAAGCTTCCTGCCTTGTTAAAATATTAGTCTTCTTTCTGGAAATCGGAATGGCTTGGATGGTCAGCCGAGTTCAACCGTCCTTACTGTCTCCTAACTGGAGCAGGAAGCTGTGAGGAGCTGGTCTCCCAGCGCTTAAATTAGTGTGATTTGGCCCCAACCCTGGGAAGAATCAGAAGCTGAAATGAGCTCAGATGCTTTCAGGACCTTCTCAGGGTAGCGGGATTCTCCATCCTCGAGCCCCACAACTCAAGAGGTTCAACCAATACCGAAAAGAGATTTGACGTTGACAAAACCCAATCTGATCTTAATCGGAGATCTACAGCCAACAGCATCGCCTTCTTCACAAACACCTTTGGAGGCTGAGAAAAATATTGATTTGGTTCCGGAAAATTTCCTTTACTTCAACTGCTACCAGATGTGGAACAGCAGCCCAGGCATCAAGGAACCGGTCCAAAAGAAATACCAAATTGATCACGCCAGGGATGCTGGCTTTGGAATCCGAAGGCTGGCTTGCTTGTTGGTGTAAGCAAGAGTTCTTCGAAACTCTGAAAATAGAGCCGGTTTGGTCTAGTGCAGGGGTTCCCCAAACTCTGGGCCGTGGACTGGTATCAGGCCGTGGCCCTTTGGAAACCGGGCCGTACAAGCAGCGGGCGAGAGAGCAAAGCTTTATCTGCGCATGCATGGGATCTGGGTTGCGCGTGAAACCATGCCCTCTCCCCTCCGGTCTGTGGAAAAGTTGTTTTCCATAAAACTGGTCCCTGGTGCCAGAAAGGTTGGGGACCGCTAGTCTAATGGTTAAGGCAGCAGGCTAAAAAGAGGGAGTCCTGTGAGTTCTAGTCCCGCCTTAGGCATGAAAGCTGGCAAGGTGACTTTGAACCAATCACCAGGAGACTGAGTGTTCTAGTCCCTCCTTAGGCATGGAAGCTGGATGGATGACTTTGGAGCCAATCACCAGGAGACTGAGTTTTCTAGTCCCGCCTTAGGCATGAAAGCTGGCAAAGTGACTTTGAACCAATCACAATGAGACTGAGTATTCTAGTCCCGCCTTAGGCATGAAAGTGTTGTGGCTTCATTGCCTGAGCCTGGGCTATCAACAGATGCAGACTCTGAGAGTGAGGGAGAGGAGTTGCCAGGGCCTCCCTCTCCAGGACCCTCCTCTCTGGCAATGCCTCCAGAGGATACCGAAGGCCAAACGATAGGCTCAGAGCCAAGCACGTCCCCGCAGCCACAGGTGGACAGCGATGAAGAAGATAAGTGCTGGCTGGACCCTCAACAGAGGCGCAGGGAGAAGCGTGCACAGCAGAGGGGAAGGCGTGCCAGAGATTAGCTGAGTCACTGGACCACACCCCACAGGGTATAAATGTGGGTGTGGTGGCCGGTTCAGTTTGTGACGAGCAAAAACTGGAAATACTCCATGATCTCTGCGTTACTGGACTTTGCCTGCTTTATCGGACTGCATTTGGATTAATCCTTGTATTGTTGAAAACTCTGCCTGTTTTATCGGAATGCTTGCAGTCTAATCTTTGTTTTGTGTGAGTAAAGTCTGAATTGGCAGCTAGCCACTGGGTTGCTGCCAGCTTTATCTTCAAAGAGTTTTGTCGTGTGGCTTATTAACTCCGGGCCGTCTGTGGGGGTACGTGTGGGGTACGGGGACAGAACAGAAAGCTGGCAAGGTGACTTTGAACCAATCAGCAGGAGACTGTGAGTTATAGTCCCGCTTTAGGCATGAAAGCATGAAAACTGGATGGATGACTTTGGGGCCAATTACCAGGAGAGCGAGTGTTCTAGTCCCTCCTTAGCCAAGCTGGATGGATGACTTTGGAGCCAATCACCAGGAGACTGAGTGGTCTAGTCCCGCCTTAGCCATGAAAGCCATCTGGCTTACTTTGGCCTAGTCACTTTCTCTCAGCCCAGCCCACCTCACAGGGTTGTTGTTGTGGGGAAAATAGGAGGAAGACAGTGTGTTGGATATGTTCGCCGCCTTGAGTTATTTGTAAAAATAATAAAGGCAGGATACAAATAAATAATAGTAATAATAAAGATAAATGCAGGTTGCAAGTCCTCGGTCCAAATTAGTGCATTCTGCTGTCCTAGAAGAATTCCTTCTTTGGAAACAAAAATGTTGAGAGGATCAGTCCAGAGGACCAAATGTATTTGCATTCCTTTTTAGTGAGATCCCTACTCGTGGTTTACCCTTTAGGAGTTGTTAGTCCCCATCGAAAACAATTCGGATAACTGATACAGCTGATCCCGAAGTGTCAAGTCTTGGCATATAAAACGTTCTCATTGAAAGAAGTTTGAAACTGGAAACATTGGAATCTGAGATCTTCCGAATGGAAAGCATATTATCTACATGACAAAATATTACAATTAATGAATGACTCCTACTTTTGTCATACAAATGCCGGACTACAGAATACAATCGAAGCCTTCCTGAACTCAGATCCAAGAAGTTCACCATCGGATTGACTTAAAGGAGCCCTTTTCTTGACGATCAAGCCAGGTTTGCATCATCAAAATAAGATGATGGGTTTATAATTTGCATGTAAAGGTAGAGGTAAAGTTTCCCTGTCAGTCATGTCCGACTCTAAGGCCCAGTGCTCATCTCTGTTGCTTGGCTGAGGGAGCCCGCGTTGTCTGAAGACAATTTCCGTGATCACGTGGTCAGTATTATACGCCAAAAGCGCACAGAAGGCTCTTACCTTCCCACCAAAGTGGTACCTGTTTATCTACTTGCATTTGCACATGCTTTTGAACTGCTAATGGGCAAGAACTGGAGCAGGAACAGGAGCTCACCCCTGTTGCGCTGTACTCGGGACTCGAACCCAGGCTGTCAGCTTTCCAGCTGACGAACTCAGTGTCTTTAATCGCTGAGCCATCGCGCCCCTTAATTTGCATATACCCAATGTCGGAATGAAATTTTGTTCATTTAATGAGAAATAAAATGGGGACATAGTGTCACTCACTCTAGTAATGAAGAGCAGACGTGTCACTGAAGACCCAAAGTTTCTGCTTGTCCCATGTGATTGGATAGAGTCAGTGATTAAAAACTAGGAAGGAAGAAATGGACTTCCGGTGTCATAGCACTTACTCTCTGGAACAGTATTTTCCCCCAGGGATTCAAATGTAAGTAAACCCTTAAATGCTGGCTCTTCCCCCGGAGCCTTGGACTTGAGTAGTTGGCAGGCCCCTTATTGGATGGATGCTCAGAATAACAGAATAACAGAGTTGGAAGGGACCTTGGAGGTCTTCTAGTCCAACCCCCTGCTTAGGCAGGATACCCTACACCACTTCAGACAAATGGTTATCTAATCTTTTCTTAAAAACTTCCAGTGTTGGAGCATTTACAACTTCCGGAGGCAACTAGTTCCACTGGTTAATTATTCTCACTGTCAAGAAATCTCTCCTTAATTCCAGGTTGCTTCTCTCCTTGATTAGTTTTTTTTTTTTTTTTAATTTGATTTATATGCCGCCCTTCTCCGGAGACTCAGGGCGGCTTACAATGCATTAAGCAGTAGCCTTCATCCTTTTGTATATTTATACAAAGTCAGCTTATTGCCCCCACAAACTGGGTCCTCATTTCACCTACCTTAGAAAGGATGGAAGGCTGAGTCAACCTTGAGCCTTGGAGAGATTCGAACCAGCAGAAATTGCAGGCAGCTGTGTTAATAACAGGGTGCACTAAACCACTGTACTATCAAGGCTCTAGTTTCCACCCATTGCTTCTTGTCCTGCCCTCTGGTGCTTTGGAGAATAGCTTGACCCCCAAATCTTCTTTGGGGCAGCCCCTGAGATATTGGAAGACTGCTATCATGTCTCCCCTAGTCCTTCTTTTCATTAAACTACAGTCTAGTTTGTCTAGTTACTAGACAAACCCAGTTCCTGCAACTGTTCTTCATATGTTTTAGCCTCCAGTCCCCTAATCCTCTTTGTTGCTCTTCTCTGCACTCTTTCCAGAGTCTCCACATCTTTTTTATATCGTGGCGACGAAAACTGGTTGCAGTATTCCAAGTGTGGCCTTACCAAGGCCTTATCAAGTGGTATTAACATTATCAGTGGCATTTTTTTTGGTATCGCTTGGTATAGCATTGTTTTAAATTGTCTTATATGCTGTCCTGGATCATGACGGAATAGGGCAGCCTATGCTTTTCACAATAAATAAATAACCATTCGTTTAAGACACATCTTATCCGTCCTTCTGGTTCTTGATCTCCAAACTGGGCAGGCCTTCAAACAGAAGAGGCTTTAAGAAAAATGTCTTCTGTGAAGTTTCGACATATGGCTGCCCAAGCTGTTCTCTTTGAAAATAATTAAAAGAGTGGTCAGATTCCTTCTCCCTCACCACCAAGGCCATTATCTGATGAGAAGACGCAGCTGCTTCATCGCCTTCCTTTCATATGTCTTCAGCAGATAGTGGTTTACTAAAATAACCATCATCAGATAGGGTTGTTTCCAGGATCTGCTTGGCTCCAGCCTCAAACTTGGGTTCACCTGACCAGACAGAGGAGGCTGCTGCAGGCCGGAACAAACAATTAATTAGCATAATTCATCAAGTCTGTTTGCAGCTGCTTACAAGACAAGACCTTGGTAACAGAGACAAGAGCTGAGGTTGCTCTCAACTCCCACCACGTCGCCCTTTGGACTGCTGAGAAATTGCAAAAGAGGCAATCGTTTCCTAAAAGCGTCCGTGCTGATTGGTGGAATCCAAACCTACTGATTTCTGTGCAGGGGTGGGCTTCAAAAATTTTAGCAAGGGGTTCTCTGCCCCGATTACTTAGTGGGTGTGGCCATGGTTGGCGTGGCCTAGCTGGCCTCCTGCACCACGGCGGGGGTGGGTGGGCGTTTTTGCCCTCCCCAGGCTCTGGAGGCTTTCCTTGAGCCTCCGGGAGGGCGAAAACGGCCTCCCCAGGCTCCGGAGGCCCTCTGGAGGCCTGAAACGTTTGCAGCCTCCCTGAACGTCTGGTAGGCCCAGTTTTTTACACTCCCCGAGCTTCCATGTGCGCCCTGCACTTACCTGCATCCATAACGGACCGCGTGGGGACTCCTGGAGGGGCGGGATGGGCGGGGCCAGCCAGGAGTGGGATTTGGGGGTTCTCCGAACTGCACAGAATCTTAGCTAGAGGTTCTCCCGAACCCCTGCGAACCTCCAGCAGCCCACCCCTGCTTCTATGTGTCCCTGTGTCACATTTCCTTACCTACTTCGTTTCCCTCTTATGTTTAGTTACTCATAGACCATAGAATCAAAGGGCTGGAAGGGTCCTTGGAGGACTTCTGCTTCGACACTCTGCTTTGAACATGAGACCTTATGCCATCCTGGTCAAAAGGTTGTCCAATCTCTTCTTGAAAGCCTCTAGTGATGGAGCATCCACAACTCCAGGAGGCAAACCGTTCCATTGATTAATTGTTCTCAGTGTCAGAAAATTTCTCCTTAACTCTAGGTTGGTTTTTTCCTTGGTTAGTTTCCATTCATTGCTTCTTGTCCTGCCTTCAGATGCCTTGGAGAATACGTTGACCCCCCCCCTCTTCTTTGGGGCAGCCCCTCAAATATCGGAACACTGCTATCATGTCACCTCTAATCCTTCTATTCATGAAATTAGACCTACCCAATTCCTGCAACCGTTCTTCGTCCATTTTAGCCTCCTGTCCCCTAATCCTCTTTGTCGCTCTTCTCTGCACTTTTTCCAGAATCTCAACATCTTTTTTTTATATTGTGGCAACCAAAACTGGATGCAGCATTCAAAGTGTGGTCTTATCAAGGCAATATAAAGTGGTATTAACGCTTCACGCGATCTTGATTCAATCCCTCTATTAATAGTTCATATACCATCCCACTCACTTACAAGGTGACTCTGGCGGGCTCACAGACCCTAAACAGATAAATATAGAAAAACAATTAACTTTTTAAAAGCCAGTTTGATCTAATGGTTACGGCAGCAGCCTAGAAACCGGGAGACTGTGAGTTCTAATCCTACCTTAGTCATGAAACCCATTTGGGTGACTTTGAGCCAGTCACTTTACAACAGTGGTGGGTTCCTCCCGGTTCGGCCCAGTTCTCTCGAGCCGGTAGCGGTGATGATATGATGTCACCGAACCGGTTCTGTCCCCCCCGCCCCCCGCGCCCCCCACCTCCCGTGTTATTCTTACCTTTTATTTGGCCCCACCCCCAATCTATTGCTGCCTCCTGAGTCCCAGCTGATGGCTAGAGGGAAAAAAACTGTTTAAACTCTTGCCACTGGGCTTCAAAGGGCCGCCCTACAGCTGATCAGTGTTAAAAGAAAACAAATGAGTAGACCAGTGCCTGCAAAAATACATGAGTAGGCCAGTGCCTATAAAAATAAATGGGTAGACAGGTACAGCTCTGCAAGCAGTTAAAAGCGTGGTAGACCAGTACCTCTGCTAAATCCTAAATAATTGCCACATGACCATCAAGCCACGCCCACAAAATAAGCCACGCCCACAGAACCGGTAGTAAAAAAGTTTAGAACCCACCCCTGCTTTACAAAGTCTTAGTATGGCCACACTTAGAATACTCCATCCTTTTAGAATAGAAATAGAATAACAGAGTTGGAAGGGACCTTGGAGGTCTTCTAGTCCAACCCCCTGCTTAGGCAGGAAACCCTACACCACTTCAGACAAATGGTTATCCAACATCTTCTTAAAAACTTCCAGTGTTGGAGCATTCACAACTTCTGGTGGCAAGTCGTTCCCCTGATTAATTGTTTTAACTGTCAGGAAATTTCTCCTTAGTTCTAGAATAGAAATAGAATAGAATAGAATAGAATAGAATAGAATATCTGAAGTTGGAAGGGACCTTGGAGGTCTTCTAGTCCAACCCCCTGCTTAGGCAGGAAACCCTACACCACTTCAGACAAATGGTTATCCAACATCTTCTTAAAAACTTCCAGTGTTGGAGCATTCACAACTTCTGGTGGCAAGTTGTTCCACGGATTAATTGTTTTAACTGTCAGGAAATTTCTCCTTAGTTCTCTAAGTTGCTTCTCTCCTTGGTTAGTTTCCACCCATTGCTTCTTGTCCTACCCACCAGTTCTGGTGGCCACAATATAAAAAGATGTTGAAAATCTGGAAAGAGTGCAGAGAAGAGCAGGAACTGGGAATGTCTAGTCTAATGAAAAGAAGGACTAGGGGTGGCAGGATAGCAGTCTTCCAATATTTGAGGGCTTCTTACAAAGACGAGGGGGTGAAACCCTTCTCCAAAGCACCTGAAGGCAGGACAAGAAACCTCTCGGCTGGATCTTCCCTTCACAAGCTTCAGTCCATTCAAGACAGTCCCCAAGTTCATTTAGTGACTTTTCAAGCGGCACTGAAAAAAAAAGTGACTTGATTGTTTTCCACACTTGTGACTGCTGCAGCATCCCCGTGCTTGGGTGATCAAAACTCAGACGCTTCGTATTTATGACTGTTGCTGTGTCCCAAGGTCACGTGATCCCCTTTTGCGACCTTCTGAGAAGCAAAGTCCATGGGGGACGCCAGGTTCACCTAACAACTTCAGGTTACTAACTTATCAACTTGCAGTGATTCCCTTAACATCGGTGGCAAGAAAAGTTGCAAAATGGAGGCAACGCTCACTTAATAAATGTCTCGCTTAACAACAGAAATTTGCGACTCAATTGTGGACGTAAGTCGAGCACTACCTGTACTTCTTGTCCTGCTGTCGGGTGCTGTGGAGACGTTTCCACAGCCTCTTTTCAGGGACAGCCTCTGAAGTACTGGAAGATAGCTATCGTGTCCCCCTGGGAATGGGCCAACTCGCCACAACCGACTCGCTGCAAGACAACTCATTGTGGGCAGTGGTGAAATCCAATTTTTTTTACTACCGGTTCTGTGGGCGTGGGCGTGGCGTGGCTTGGTGGGCGTGGCAGGGGAAGGATACTGCAAAATCTCAATTCCCTCCCCACTCCAGGGGAAGGATACTGCAAAATCCCCATTCCTTCCCCACTCCAGGGGAAGGATATTGCAAAATCCCCATTCCTTCCCCACTCCAGGGGAAGGATACTGCAAAATCCCCATTCCTTCCCCACTCCAGGGGAAGGATACTGCAAAATCCCCATTCCTTCCCCACTCCAGGGGAAGGATATTGCAAAATCCCCATTCCTTCCTCACTCCTGGGGGAAGGATACTGCAAAATCTCCATTCCCTCCCCCCCCCGGGGCCAGCCAGAGGTGGTATTTGCCGGTTCTCCAAACGGCTCAAAATTTCCGCTACCGGTTCTCCAGAACCTGCTGGATTTCACCCCTGATTGTGGGACGATCTAACAATTCTCTTTAATTATTTAAAACAAATAAACACTCTTTTCATTTTTGCCATTCACATTTCATTCTGTCCCTCTTTTTTAATGATTCTATGCCACCGTTTCTGTGATATTAGTTTCTCCTGCAGCGAGTTGGCCGTGGCAGGTTGGTCATGGCGGGCTGGCTGAGGCGAATTGTCCTAGACCAGGGGTGTCAAACTCAATTGCATTGAGGGCCACATCAGGGCTGTGGTTGACCTTGGGGGGGGGCTAGGTGAATGTGGCCGACTGGGTGGACGTAGCCAGCTTGACACCACTCCCCAAACTGCTGGCATGTTTCCTGTTTGCATTGGGTAGACTTGGCCAAAGTGATGCGGGTAGATCGGGCCGAAGTTGCACAGGCCGGCCCCTTACATTTTCCAGGATGGCCCTACAGGCCGGATCCAATCACATTGCGGGGCAGATGCAGCCCACGGTCCTTGTGTTTGACACTCCTGTCATAGACCCATTGCCCCCTAACCCTTCCCTTGGTTAGACTAGACCAGGGGTCGGCAACCTTAAACACTCAAAGAGCCACAAAGGTCCTAACCGGAAGCCCCCCGTTCAATTCTGGAGCCAACTGGAAGTCCAGTTTCCCCACCATAGAGTCTCCTCCTAGCACGGTGTCCTTTTTCCTCTACCTGTCCTAACTGAAAGCCCTATCAATTGCGGAGCCGACTGGCGACAGGGAGCCACAGCAGAGGGATGAAAGAGCCACATGCGGCTCCAGAGCCGTGGGTTGCTGACCCCTGGACCTAGTTCTCATAACCGCTCATTGTAACAGTTTAGCCTCCAGACCCATTATTACAGCAGTCCCCAATCTTTCTGGCTGTGTGGACCGTGATGGGGAGGAAAGGATGGTTTCACGTGCGTGCCCGCCACTTGTGCAGATGGAACTTTGCACACTCACCTGTTGCTTCCACAGTCCAGTTCCCTATGGTCCATGGACCAAGAGGGTTGTGCACCCCTCTCCTTATCGTCTTAGTTGCTCTTCTCTGTGCTCTTTCTGCATTTTGTTTTTGTTAGGAAATGAGTATTACCTACCTTGTTGGGTTGGCAATATATAAACCATCACTATAGCTTTAAGACTGCTGTATTGCATCATACTGCGTCCTGATTGGTCAGCTCTGTAGCCAATCTCCTTAAGAGGAAGCTAGAAACATGGTTTGTTTCTTCTTTGCTGTTCTTGCTCTCTGATATCTCTGTATGCTACTGTTTGCAAATCCAGAAGAACTGTTTATTGTGAATGACTAGGACGACTGGTAAGAAGACTTTGTTATTGGATTATCCCTGGACTGTCATTTTGCTATCTCCTGCTTTATAAGTGTATGACCTGGACTGTTTATTAGACTGTGCCTTACTATTTCCTGAAAGTAAACACAACTCAGTGTATCTGTGTATTGGCTGTGTTTATTCGTACCTACTCTCAATCGCTTTCAGGTACACACCCTTGCTACTCAAAGGTTACTCTGCGAATTCCTTAACAGTTTTGCACCGTGGTGACCAGACCTGGACTCAGTATTCCATGTGTGGCCTCACTCATGTGGCTCGAGAGGGATAGCACACACTTCTGCTTGTGTGATCTGCTTTATATAACAATTAATTCAGCCCCATCCTGTTGAATCTGTTTAGGGAGTTTGGCAGCTCCTAGGAATTTCATCCCAGTGATGTATTTAAAAGCCTCCTTGACCTCCCTTCCGATCTCCCCCACAAAGCATCAGTGTAAATACATAGGGAATAAAAAGCCCTGTTGCATTTTTAGTCTCCAAACAGAACCTCACACAGTTTAACAACAAATGCAGAGGGGATGTTATAAATAAATACACTGCTTGGTACATTAGCCCACAGGATGAGCAGAAATTGGATGGGCTTAGCATAAATAACCTGGTTATTGGGGGCAAGTCATTGCCCCCCACGGAGAGGGCTCGCAACTTGGGCGTCCTCCTGGACGCACGGCTGTCTTTAGAAGAGCATATGACGGCCGTGGCCAGGGGGGCTTTTTATTAGGTTCGCCTGATACTCCAGTTGCGTCCCTTTCTGGATCGGGACTCCTTACGCACAGTCACTCAAGCACTCGTCACTTCCTGCCTGGACTACTGCAACGCTCTCTACATAGGGCTCCCCTTGGGGTGCACCCGGAGGCTCCAACTGGTCCAGAATGCGGCCGCACGGGAGATTATGGGAGCGACGGGGTGCTCCCATGTGACACCTCTCCTGCGCGAGCTGCACTGGCTCCCGGTGGTCTTCCAGGTGCACTTCAAGATGTTGGCAACCACCTTTAAAGTGCTCCATGGCTTAGGGCCGGGGTATCTACGAGACCGCCTTCTGCCACCAATTGCCTCCCACCAGCCAGTTCGCTCGCACAGAGAGGGCCTCCTCAGGGTGCCGTCCGCCAGACAATGTCGGCTGGCGACCCCCAGAGGGAGAGCCTTCTCTGTGGTGGCACCCGCCCTCTGGAACGACCTACCCCCAGAGATAGGCACAATACCAGACCTCCGGACTTTTCGTCGGGCCCTGAAAACTCACTTATTTCATCTAGCCGGGCTGGCTTGATCCCATCCGTTTCGGTTTTAATTTGAAATTAATTTTAACTGGGTTGTTTTAAATTGTGGGCCGACATTATTTAATATCTTTTAAACTGTTTTAATTTTTGCATGCTGTGTTTTTACTTTGGCTGTCCACCGCCCTGAGTCCTGCTGGAGAAGGGCGGTATAAAAATCAAATCAAATAAATAAATAAACGTGAAAAAGCCACTAATAGGATCCTGCATTGGTGGTTCACGCAGGGGTGAAATGTAAAATTTGTTACTACCAGTTCTGTGGAGGTGGCTTGCTGGGGGAGTAATGTGACTGGTGGGCGTGGCCAACTTTTTTTAAAAAAAAACTTTTCAAAGCATTTTTTCTAATGCTTTGAAAAGCCTCTGCCGGTCAGGCAACTCAGCTGGGATCGTCAGAGAGGCTTTTTAAAAAATACCTGTTGAGTTGCCTGATTGGCAGAGAGGTATTTTTTTAACAAAAAAATTTACCACCTCTTCGGCCAAGAGGTTGCAAAAAAAAAAAAAAAAGCTTTGAAAAGCCTCTGATGAGCCCAGCTGAGCCGCGTGATCATCAGAGGCTTTTTTTTTTTTATTTTACTTTTAAAAGCATTTTTTCGTCGGAAGAGGTTGTAGAAAAAATGCTTTTAAAAGTAAAAAAAAAAAAAGCCTCTGATGATCGTTCGGCTCAGCTGGGCATGGTGGTGGGGAGGGGGGCGCAGGGATTTTTGCTACTGGTTCTCTGAACCACCCGCCGCCATCGCTACCGGATCGGGTGATCCAGTCCGAACCGGGAGCATTTCACCTCTGGGTTCACGCCATGAGTGGCAAATAACACTGCACTGGTAAGATCACACGTGGCATACTGCATCCAGTTCTGGTCACCAAGGTACAAAAAAGAAGTCAAAACTCTAGAAAGCGTGGAAAGAGGAACGGAGATGATTAAGGAGCTGGAGGCCAAAACGTGTAAAAAACGTTGGTAGGAACTAGTTATGTCTAGTCTAACGAAGAGAAAGACTAGGGGTGACATGATAGCAGTCTTCCAATATCTGAGGGGCTGCCCCAAAGAAGAAGGGGGGGGTCAACCTATTCTCCATAGCACCGGAGGGCAGGACAAGAAGCAATGGGTGGAAGTTTATCAAAGAGAGATCCAATCTAGAATTAAGGAGACATTTCCTGACAGTGAGAACAATTAATCAGTGGATTGACTTCTCTCCAGAAATTGTGGATGTTCCATCACTGGAGGTGTCAAGAAGAGACTGGACAGCCATTTAGACTAGAATACAGCTGGACGGGACCTTGGAGGTCTTCTAGTCCGACCCCCTGCTCAACCAGGAGACTCTGTACCATTTCAGACAAGTGGATGTCCAGGGGTGGGTTCTACTTACCTTTACTACCGGTTCGCAACGGTATGCGCAGATCGCCAATGACGACATCCAGAGCAGTGGGTGGGGCCTCCCGCCGGTTTTACTACCGGTTCTTGCGAACCGGTCTGAACCGGGGGCAACCCACCACTGGTGATGGCGCACCCACAACTGCTGATAGCAAGCCGTTCCACCAGTTAATTGTCCTCACTGTTACGTAGTTTCTCCTTAGTTCTAAGCTGCTTCTCTCCTTGGTTAGTTTCCACCCATTTTCTTGTCCTGCCTTCAGGTGCTTTGGAGAATAGTTGACCCCCAAATCTTCTTTGTGGCAGCCCCTGAGATATTGGAAGACTGCTATCATGTCTCCCCTAGTCCTTCTTTTCATTCATAGAATGAAATTCGCATTCATAGAAATGCGATAAATTAAATTAAATTAAAGTAGACATACCCAGTTCCTGCAACCGCTCTTCATATGTTTTATCCTCGAGTCCCCTAATCGTCTTCATTGCTCTTCTCTGCACTCTTTCTAGAGTCTCCACATCTTTTTTACACCGTGGCGACCAAAATTTTGGTGGACCCCTTTTCTTTGTGTCAGCCTCTCAAATATTGCAATATTGCATATGTCCCGGATGTCATTAGGGTCTCCTGCTTAAACAGGGGGTTGGACTACAAAACCTCCAAAGTCCTTTCCAACTCTGTTATTCTGCATTGTTTGTGATATTTGTAGGTAACAAAAAGGTCCACATCGCTTGTGTGAAAGAAAGGGGGAAACAAATGCTTCCTCCAATCTCTGGCCATGACACCCCAAACCAAAGCTGAGTACGAGAAGCGCATATGGTTTGTGAATCATCCTGTCCTTGGCTCACTTCATCCGGTGTTTGTTGTTGAGTAGTTGAGGATCGGT
Organism: Pituophis catenifer annectens; assembly: GCF_029215685.1. Lineage (NCBI taxonomy): Eukaryota > Metazoa > Chordata > Lepidosauria > Squamata > Colubridae > Pituophis > Pituophis catenifer. Next base: position 1,949,847 of record NW_027256881.1, read on the forward strand.
TCATTTAAGACATTAAGGCTTATCTTCAATTCCTCCCAGGAGTTCACTTACTCTGGAGATGAATAGGGAAGGAGGACCACGGCTGCTGGCTTCCCTCCAACCTACACATTTATAATGCATGGTTTGAAAACGGCCTCTGTGTCTGCACCGTTGTTAGAGACACATAAAAGCCCCTTTCATGCTGCACGCCGTACACATGGACTCCGGACCAGTGGGCCCTCCCTTTGCACATGTTCACCATGTGTTCTCCGAAAGGCATCCTAGCAGGAAGCGGAGGTCCAAATTTATTGGTGAAGAACCTTTCAGTGGTCTCTTAAGTTGGCCCACCAGCCGACCGCCTGTCCTTTGATCTCGGGAACGCGAGAGGGTGGGCTGGAAAGCGTTGAAAGACAACAAATTTAGGGGATGTAAGGTGGTTGGCTCGCCAATTAAGAACTCCATTAATGGGTTGTACGTGGCTCATTTTCTTCCAGCAGGGAGGGAACCCGGAGTCAGAGGGACAGGCTGGTTTCGATCCCTGTCGCTCCACAGCACTTCGCTGCAGAAAGCGATAAAGAATTCTGCAGAGGTTTTTTTTTTCTCCCCTCCCCAGCTCCCGAAGAGCAAAGGATTGGAGCAATCCACAAATTCCCACCTTCTCCTTTAAGATTGAGATTAGGGCTGTCCAGCCTTGGCAACATCAAGGCTTGTGGACTTCAACTCCCAGAATGCATGGCTGGCTGGGGAGTTCTGGGAGATGAAGTCCACACATTTTAAAGTACCCAAGGGCGAGGAACGCCGCGCTGATAGAATCCTTTATAGCAGGGGTCTCCAACCTTGGCAACTTTAAGACTTTTTGGGCTTCAACTCTGGGAGTTGAAGTCCACAAGTCTTAAAGTTGCCAAGGTTGGAGACCCCTGCTTTATAGGACAGTTTCGAAGATTGAGGTTTTTGAGCAAATGTCTTGGTCGCCGAAATTCTGGCATCACTGGAGGATGTTAAGATTGGCAGTTAATTTATTTATTACTTTTTTTACACTGCCCATCTTCCCTATAAGGTGACTCTTAGCAGTTGGGGTGTGTTTTATTGGTACTGATACAACTCGTTCGGCTATCCTGTGAAGTAAAAAGGGGCCACATATTGTTCGCCACCTTCAGTTATTTGTAGTATCTATCTGTCTGTCTTTTTATCTGTCCGTCCATCCATCCATCCATCCATCCATTTGTAAAATTAAAGGGGGAAATGAATGAATGAATGAATGAATGAATGAATGAATGAATGAATGAATGAATGAATGAATGAATGAATATCGGGCGGAAAAGTGCCAGAATATGGGGGCTCACCATGTCCAGTTGGGTGGGTGAAGAGAAGGACCACGGGAGACAGGATAACCGTCTTCCAATATTTGAGGGGCTGCCAGAGAGGAGGGGGTCAAGCTATTCTCCAAAGCACCCGAAGGCCAGACAAGGAACAATGGATGGAAACTGGAAAAGGAGAGATTCAACCTGGAAATAAGGAGAAATTTTCTGACACTGAGAACAACCAACCAATGAATGGAACAGAAGTTGCCTTCAGAAGTTGTGGGAAAGCCTCCATCACTGGAGGCTTTCAGGAAGAGACTGGACTGCCATCTGTCAGAGATGGTGTAGGATCTCCTGCTTGGACGGGGGGGTTGGACTAGATGACCTACAAGCTCCCTTCCAATTCTGTTAATTTGTAAATCTAGTTTTGTCTGTCCTTAAAGGGGTGGGAATGGGTTGCTTGAAAAAAACCTAAATCCTCTCTTGGCTTTGTCTCTCAGATACATAAGAGATCGTTATATAAGCAAAAACTTCTTGGTTTTTGATAAGAAAACACTTGCAGGAAAGAATTAGCCAGTTTAGTCTCTTTAAGTATCCTTTCTGCCAGATCGGAGGATAGGTGATGTTTTATTACTTGATAAACCTGATTCCTTGTCATTCCTCGACTGTGTAGGGCGGGATATTTTTAAGCCACAGAAAAGAAGCAGAAATCATCAAAGAGAATATTTGTAGCTCAGGCTTGAACTGTGGGGTCCTGGGTGCTCTCTGAACTTGGTGGTTTTCTTGCAGACGTTTCATTACCAAACTAGCTAACGTCATCAGTGCACTGATATTACCTATTTTTGGTCGCGAAACATCTGCAAGAAAACCACCGAACTCGGAGAGTATCAAAGACCCCAGAAACATAAATCATGCACAAGGCTTTAAATTAAGAGGTTGAACATTGAAACCAAGGGAAAATTCTTTGCCTGGGATTAAGTTGTAAATCACGGATGAGGAAGCTGTGGTCGTTAGGATGATCCCAGACTACATCTGATATAATTCCCAACCATTTCCGTTACTAAAATGGGAATAAAGTTTTAAGATCGTCTGAGTCACAGCTTCCTTCTCCTTTCTGTAAATATGACTCTTTTGTTTCATATATAAACCTTCTAATCTGCATGGATAAAATGTCCCGCCGACACATCATGATAAATGCAAAACTATTTGATAATGAAAATCCCACACCCTTAATAAGCACGAAGCTGCTTAAAGCAGAGAGAACATATCTTATTAATGGGGCAATCCAAGCGTAGTGATCATCTTCAATATTAATTATTTCTTTCAATGTATTTCTGCAGATTTAGGGGGTCCTTTTCTACATGCTGATGCTTGTCTATTAGGGAGTGTACAGCTAGTCCTTGACTTACAACAGTTCATTTAGTGACCGTTCAAAGTTACAACGGCACGGAAACAAGTGTCTAATGACTGTTTTTCACACTTAAGACTGTTGCAGCGTTCCCACGATCACATGTTAAAATTCGGGATGTTTGACAACTGACTCCCAGGTTCACGTGATCGCCTTTTGCGACCTTCTGACAAGCAAAGTCAAGGGGGAAGCCAGATTCCCTTAACAACCGTGTATATTAACAACTGCAGGGGTTCACTTAACAACCATGGGAAGAAAGGTCATAGAACGGGGCAAGAACTCCCTTAACGAATGTTTCACTTAGCAATATAAATATTGGGCTCAGTTGTGGTCGTACGTCGAGGACTACCTGCATTTCTGCAGATCCTTTTCTGCATTCTGCTGATGCTGGTCTATTAGGGAGTGTATCTCTGCTGGCTTTCATCACCTGTATCCGCTACTAAAAAAGGAAGAACGTTGGATCTGTTAATAGGATCTCTCTCCCTTCTTCAAGCCAATCTCAGCCTTGGCTTTTCCTTGCCACAAAGCTCACGTTTCTCTGTCAATATGTTTCTCATTTAAATGCTATACATTTAAAGCATGCTTGGAGAGTTTTAGGAGGAATGGATATCTATCTATCTATCTATCTATCTATCTATCTATCTATCTATCTATCTATCTATCTATCTATCTATCTATCTATCTACATATGAAGGTAGGTAGGTAGGTGGATGGATGGATGGAAGGATGGATGGTAGGTAGGTAGGTAGATAGATTAGATGGATGGATGGATGGATGGCTATGGAAATGTGGTTAGAATGCACTGGTTAGAATGCAATATTGCAGGCTAATTCTGCCAACTGCCAGCAGTTCGATCCTGACCGGTTCAAGGTTGACTCAGCCTTCCATCATTCTGAGGGCGGTAAAATGAGGACCCAGATTGTTGGGCGCAAGATGCTGACTCTGTAAACCTCTTAGAGAGGGCTGTAAAGCACTGTCAAACGGTAGATAAGTCTAAGTCCTATTGCAAATTGCTTTGTGTATGTATCAATGGTGGGTTCCAACCGGCATTACCACCGGTTCTCTTCGTGCACACGCTTTGCGCGCGATCGCCACGCCCATGCTCGCTTTACTTGCATGCGCGCCAAACCTGCACTCTGTGCAAGTGTGTTAGGTATCTGCCCAGCTGAGGTGCGGCAATCCACTCTGCCACGCCTATCAGCTGGGCTAAAAAAGAAGAAATAAAGGTAGGAATAACACGGGAGCGGGTGGGAGGGCCCAGCTCCCAAACAAAGAGAATTGGTTCGGTGACATCACATCGTCATCGCTATCGGCTCGGCCGAACTGGGCCGAACCGGGAGCAACCCACCACTGGTGTATGTGTATGTGTATGTGTATGTGTATGTGTATGTGTATGTGTATGTGTATGTATGTGTATATGTGTAGGTGTATGTGTATGTGTATATGTATGTATGTGTATGTGTATGTGTATATGTATGTATGTGTATGTGTATGTATATGTGTATGTGTATGTATATATGGGTTTTCTATCGAAGCAACCTGGTCTACCCAAATTTCCCCTTTCAGCCCCAATTCCTTAGGCTTTCACGACAAACTATTTTGTGTTAAATTTATGTTTACCGACAAAGAAATAAAGGGAGACTAGTATAGATCTATTTCAAGCTATTTAGCTCTCATCAGCTAGCCATACCCTTTCTGGGATTTGAACCCAGGCTACTTGCATATTAGGTAGATGTATTGACCTCTAAGCCACAGGTTCTATGTATGTGTATGTATATGTATGTATATGTATGTATATGCATATGTATGTATATATATATATATATATATATATATATATATATATATATACACACACACATACTTACATACTGTATATTCATAATTTCTTTGCGATGTGGCATGGATTCGGAGAGTTTTAGGAGGAACGTATTACACACAAACTCACACACACTGTATGTTCATAATTCCTTTGGTGGTGTGGCACGGCTTCAGAGCCTGTTGAATTGAGGCGCTATTTTGGCTTGGCAAAATCCTCTTGGGCTCGCTTTATCGTGAAGTGGAAGAGGCATCTCCGTTTGCCTCTTTCAGGGCTTGGATGCCCTTTTCTCTTAAATAACCCACTGTGGAAAAGCCATAACTGCCGGTGGCAGTGTTAACAGCGTCCCCACTGCCTTTTTGTCTACCAGGAAGGCTCCTTGATATCGTAGGACCCTTAAATTAAAAAAAAATCATAAGTGTTTTCCAAAAACATATTTTCTTTTCCGGAAAGTTCTTTTGGCAATTGTGCGATTTTCCCCTCACATTGGAGAGAGATCCAGTATCCTCGACCTGCAGGATTGCCAAATGCGGGGCGAGATGATTCTCTTTTTATTTTTGGTTCTAGCTTTTTTTCCCTTCCTAACCCCGCTTTGCAGAGTCTGTTGTTAAGTGAGACATTTGCTAAGTGGGTTTGGTCCCCATTTTATGACCATTCTTGCCACAGCTGTTAAGTAGATGGCTGCAGTTGTTCAGTTGGTAACTCCGTTGTTAAATGAATCTGGCTTCCCCGCCTGACTTTGCTGGTCGGAAGGTCGCCAAAGGGGGGACCACGTGACCCCAGGACACTGCAACCGTCATAAATTTGAGTCAGTTGCCAAGTGTCCGAATAATTTTGATCACATGTTCATGAGGATGCTGCAAAGGTCACAACTGTGAAAAACGGTCGTAAGTCACTCCTTCCAGTGAACAGTCACTAAATGAACTTCTGTAAGTCGAGGCCTACCTGTATAACTTTACTGATTGTCAGGTTGTGAGTAGAAGCGTGTTATGAGTCAGCCTTGACAATAACCGAATAACAAAGTTGGAAGGGACCTTGGAGGTCTTCTAGTCCAACCCCCCTGCTCAAGCAGGAGACTCTTTCAGACAAATTGTTATCCCAGGGGTCAGCAACCTGCAGCTCCGGAGCCGCATGCGGCTCTTTGGGCCCTCTGCTGTGGCTCCCTATCAGGTGATTACCACCACTGGCTGGCCCCGCCCCTCGCCCTCCCCTCCCAGTCACTCCTCGCCTGGCCTGAGAAGGTAAGGACGACAGGTGGGGGATGGAGAAGCAGCCAGGGCAGAAACAGAGAGATACAGATAGAGGGGGAGAGAGAGAGAGACATAGAGAGATACAGAGAGAGAGGGAGGGAGGGGAGAGAGAGAGAGATGTCAAAAGAATTTCATGGCTCCCAGTGTTTTTTAACAACTGGTTCTCTGCCCTAATGACCGGCCGGGTAGGCGTGGCTGGGGTGTGTGTCATGTGACTGGTGGAAGTGAGTGATGTCGAGTTGGCCACGCCCACCCAGGTTTTGTGGCTCCCGGTGTTTTCTTTTCTATGGGTTATCCAACATCTTCTTAAAAACTTCCAGTGTTGGACATTCACAACTTCTGGAGGCAAGTTGTTCCACTGATGAATTGTTCTAACTGCCAGGAAATTTCTCCTTAGTTCTAAGTTGCTTCTCTCCTTGATGAGTTTCCACCCATTGCTTCTTGTCCTGCCTTCAGGTGCTTTGGAGAATAGCTTGACTCCCTCTTCTTTGGGGCAGCCCCTGAGATATTGGAAGACTGCTATCATGTCTCCCCTAGTCCTTCTCTTCATTAAACTAGACGTACCCAATTCTTGCAACCGTTCTTTGTATGCTTTATCCTCCAGTCCCCTAATCATCTTTGTTGCTCTTCTCCTCACACTTTCCAGAGTGGAGATGGAGGCAACTCCTGGTATCACCCAATCCTTTCAGGATACTGATGCATTTCGTTGTGTGAGTCAGACATTTGATGATGAGGGGACTGGAGGTTAAAACATGCGATGAACGGTTGCAGGAACTGGGCCTGGCTAGTCTAGTGAAGAGAAGGACCAGGGGAGACAGGATAGCAGAGATCCAATATTTGAGGGGCTGTCACAGAGACGAGGGGGTCAAGCTATTCTCCAAAGCACCTGAAGGCCAGACAAGGAACAATGGATGGAAATTGACCAAGGAGAGATTCAACTTGGAAATAAGGAGGAATTTTCTGACGGTGAGAAACAGTCAACCCATGGAACAGAAGTTGCCTTCGGAAGTTGTGGGAGCTTCATCCCTGGAGGCTTTCAAGAAGAGACTGGACTTCCATCTGTCAGAAATGGTGTAGGGTCTCCTGCTTGGATGGGGGGGTTGGGCTAGATGACCTCCAAGGTCCCTTCCAACTCTGTTAATCTGTAAAAAAAATATTTATAGACGGGCACCGAATCCATCAGAAAATGTGGCTTCACGGAGGGAGACTTGAGGCTTCATCATCCCCTCGCTATTTTCCGACTGCCACATTTTCCAAATCAAGTTACAGCTTCCCAGATTTGAACCTCTAAGAAACCTTCATTTTTTTCAGCCCATTGGTTGGCTGGGAACGATCTGCACGTTTTTGTGCAACTTCATTCAGAAAAACAAAACAAAAGAAAAAAAAAGTTCAAAGTCCTTCCTCCTTTGGGAAGAGGGGAAGCTCCCCTCGCCTTTAATTTCAGAACCACATCCAAAACTTTGGGGGAGAGATCTGTTATTTTTGCTGGTGATTATTTACCTCTCATTTTTCATGTTTTCTCGGGATGAAAAAACAAGCAAGCATCTAATCCTTAGCTGGCCTGTTGTAAAAACCAGCATCCAGAGCCAAATTCTATTAAAAAAGATTTCGGCAGGCTCCTGTGGGTTTTTTTTTTTTTGCGGCAATTTGTGTTGCCACAACAACCTTGTGCTGTATTGAGCTGGGCCCTTGATTGAGCTGAAAAATGTTTCTAAGCCCTTCTAAAGTTATTGGGTTGCTGTATTCGGTATTAAAAATTCTCAGCAAACCTGGCTTGACGTTAATAAAACTTTTGACCCCAAAGTTTAAATCTTAACTTTTGACCCCCTTCTGCTCTTAATTAATAAAATATTCCTCCCTCCCTGGTATTTTTCTACACAGGAGGAAGGAAAGGTTTCCTAGGGAGTATAGGTAATCCTCGACTTAAGACCACAATTGAGCCCAAAACGTATGTTGCTAAGCGAAACATTTGTTAAGCGAGTTTTTCCACAGTTTACAATTTTTCTTGCCACTGTTGTTAAGTGAATCACTGCAGTTCAGTTAGTAATACGGTTGTTAAGTGAATCTGGCTTCCCCGCTGACTTTGCTTGTCAGGAAGACGCAGAAACGGATCATGTGACCCCGGGATATGGCATCCGCCATAAATATGAGTCAGTTGCCAAGCGTCTGAATTTTGATCACCTGACTATTGGGATGCTGCAACGGTCGTAAGTGTGGAAAACGGTCGTAAGTCCCTTTTTAAGTGCCATTGTAACTATGAACGGTCACTAAATGAACCGTTGTATCAGTGCTGTATTCCTGCAACTCCATTCTGACTTTTGACATTTCAGCAGCCGTTGGCTCCATATCTTCAAGGATAACTTTTGCGAGAATTCTTAACATCCTTTTCATATACAGGTAGTCCTCCACTTACAACCATTCCTTTAGTGACCATTGATAGTTACAGCGGCAGTGAAAAAAGTGACTTATGACTGGCTTTCATACTGACGACCGTTGCAACCCCATGGTAACGTGATCAAAATTCCGATGCTTGGCAATTGATTCATATTTATGACGGTTGCAGCATCCCGGGGTCTGTTGTGGCCCGTCAGCGGCCTGTGCAGCTCACAGCTGATTCCGACAGCGAGGAGGCTGGTGTGCAGCATCAGCAGCCTGTGCAGCTGGCACTCGAGTCAGACAGTGAGGAGGCTGGAGAAGATGTGGTGCCAGAGGTGGGGATTCAGCCAGGGCCTTCAGAATCTCCAGAAGCTCCCATAAGTGAAGAGGAAGAAGAGGAGGAGCCTCTTCTCGATGCACAGGTGTGCAGAGCTGCCAAAAGGCAGGAGTGGCTCCTCAGGAGGAGGTCTCCTCGAGAGTAAGGCTTGGGGCTAATTGGCCACTCCCTTAGCCTATTTAAGGAGGAACGCCAACTGAAGCAATTTGCAGGGAACAACTTCGTTCAATCTCCTTCGTGCCTTGATTTTAGTTCTCTGCAAATTGCTTCTGGGCTTTCTGCCAACCACAGTAAGATTAAGATTATTTATTCTTTGGATTCTTGTAGGCTGTTAAGAAAGTTCATTAACAGCCTTTGTTTGGAAAAAAAACTGATTTAATTTAGTAAACTAACGTGTGTACAGACTTTGTGTGTGCTGCGTTCTTTGGGGTCCGTAGCTGGGGCAGAACAGGGTCACCCGATCCCCTTTTGCAAAGTCAACAGGGAAGCCAGATCCACTTAACGACCGTCATACTAACTTAACAACTTGCAGCGATTCACTTAACAACTGTTGCAAGAAAGGTCGTAAAATGGAGCAAAGGTCACTTAACAGCTGTCTGGCTGAACGATAGAAATTTAGGGCACGATTTGTGGTCGTCCCCCACATGATCAAAATTCAAGAGCTTGGCCATCAGCAGGTATTTAAAGTTTGCAACCTTCAAAGCAGCTTGGCTTTCAACAAGCAGAGCCCATGGGGGAAGCCGGATTCTCTTCACGGCTGCGTGATTCGTTTAACAACTGCAGTGATTCGCCGAGCAAACGTGGATCATAAAATTTGGCATGGCTCATTTAAGAACTCCTTGCTTAGGAACAGAAAATCTGTTTCCCGATTGTGGTTGTAAGTCAAAGACTACTCGTAACCTGCACAAACTTTTTTGTGAGAAGCAGGCTAGCGAGGGAGGGGACGCACTGATGTGGAGTGGATTCTAGCATTGATGATGTTATATAGTTGGGTATTGAAACGTCTGCAAGAAAACAAGCAAGCTCAGGGAGCCCCAAGGACTCCACAGGCTTCCTCTTCCTCCTCCCTTTCCTTCTCTTCCTCCTCTTCCTCTTCCTCCCCCGTCCGTCTCCTTTTCCTCTTTCCCATCTTCTCCTTCTCTTCCAATTCACAACCCCCCTCTCTTCTAGCACTGATGTTATCTAGTTGGGTATTCAAACGTCTGCAAGAAAATAACCAAGCTAAGCGTCCACCAAGGACTCTTCAGTCCTCCTCCTCCTTCTCCTCCCTCGCTCCCTCCCTCCCTCCCTTCTAGCACTGATGATATTACTTAGTTGGGTAATGAAACGTCTGTAAGAAAATCACCAAGCTCAGAGAGCATCAAGGACTCTTCAGTCCTCCTCCTCCCCTTTCCCCCTCCCTCCCTCCCTCCCTCCCTTCTAGCACTGATGATGTTATTTAGTTGGGTAATGAAACGTCTGTAAGAAAATCACCAAACTCAGAGAGCATCAAGGACCTTTCAGTCCTCCTCCTCCCCTTTCCCCCTCCTCTCCCTCTCTTCCACTTCAACAAACCCCCTCCCTTCTAGCACTGAAGTTCCCTAATTGAGTAATGAAACGTCTGCAAACCCCCACTCCCCCAAAAAACCCCCAACCAAACTCAGAGAGCTCCCAGGACCACTCATTTCAGGGGTGAAATCCAGCAGATTCTAACAGGTTCTGGAGAACTGGTAGCGGAAATTTTGAGTAGTTTGGAGAACCAGCAAATACCACCTCTGTTTGGCCCCAGAGCGGGGTGGGAATGGAGATTTTGCAATATCCTTCCCCTGGAGTGGGGAGGGAATGGGGATTTTACAGTATCCTTCCCCTGCCACACCCACCAAGCCACGCCCACAGAACCGGTAGGGAAAAATTTTGGATTTCACCCCTGCCTCATTTCAACCATGAGCTACAAATATTCCGTGTCAGCATTCTGATGCTGCCATAAAAAGGAGGAGACGAGGCTTGACTTTTCACCTACTTATTTTCTCTGTAGATAATATCCCCTAGGAGATGGGATGGGAGGGAGACATTCCTGTGGGCTGAGGTCAGAAGCTGGGGAGACTTGACTTGGAAGATGGCCAATGAGAAGATGAGAATTGGGGAACGGAAAGGGAAGGGATTGGGGGGTCATAGGGTTAGTATTGGCTACGACGAAGTCGGGGCCAGATCTGTCGTACTCAATAAATGGAATATTTCAGCAAAGATTAATTGTTTGGGAGTGCAATTTATTTGAGATGACATTGAAACCTGACATTCCGCTTGATCGATTCGCCTTCATATTTTATACCCGCCCCACATGACATCCTCTCGCCCCTGTTCCTCTCTCCAGGTGCAAGACATCGCGTTCAGCCACGACTGCCGGTGGGTGGCGGTCAGCACCCTCCGAGGCACCACCCACGTCTTCCCCATCAACCCCTACGGAGGGCAGCCCTGTGTTCGGACGCACCTCTCACCCCGGGTCGTAAACCGCATGAGCCGCTTCCAGAAGAGCGCGGGGCTGGAGGAGATCGAACAAGAGCTGACTACCAAACAAGGAGGGCGCTGCAGTCCCGTGCCGGGCCTTTCCAGCAGCCCATCTGGCTCCCCTCTCCATGGTAAGCCCCCCTTTGAAAAACAGATGCGGAAGAATCGTTTGTTGGTTTGTTTAAATTTATGATGGACTCCCTCTCCTATAGATTGCCTCCAGAGGTTGTGAATACTCCAACACTGGATGTTTTTAAGAGGATGTTGGATCGCCATTTGTCTGAAGTGGTGTAGGGTTTCCTGCCTAAGCAGGGGGTTGGACTAGAAGACCTCCAAGGTCCCTTCCAACTCTGTTGTTCTATTCTATTCTGGCCGACTTAACCAATGCAAACACAAAACAATGACAACGACACAAAACGAAAACATACTACCCCAAAGATAACCAGGATTAAAACAATCAAGACCCTTAGTGGCGCAGCAGACTAAAGTGCTGTTAAGTAGCACCAGCTGCCTGCAATTACTGCAAGTTCAAATCTCACCAGGCTCAAGGTTGACTCAGCCTTCCATCCTTCCGAGATAGGTAAAATGAGGACCCGGATTGTGGGGGCAATAAGCTGACTTTGTATAAAAAAGAACACCGCTTTGGGGGGGGGGGGCGAAAACCCTACTAAGCAGGTATATACAAAAGTATGAAGGCTATTGCTTAATGCATTGTAAGCCGCCCTGAGTCTCCAGAGAAGGGCGGCATAATCAATCAATCAATCAATCAATCAATCAATCAATCAATCAAGGATCCACACATCAACCAAGACAGGAGACCAAAATTATGTCTTAAATACAGGTAGTACTTAAGTACAGATAATGCATGCATACACATTTTGCGTGTCAATGCTACGTGTCAATATCAATCAGAATAGAGTTGGAAGGGACCTTGGAGGTCTTCTAGTCCAACCCCCTACTCAAGCAGGAGACCCTAGACCATTTCAGACAAATCTTCTCCAGTCTCTTCTTAAAAACTTCCAGTGATGAAGCACCCACGACTTCTGGTGGCAAGCTGTTCCATTGGTTAATTGCCCTTACTGTTAGGAAATTAATTCCAGGTTGCTTCTCTCCTTGATCAGTTTCCATTCATTGTTTCTTCTGGTCCTGCCTTCAGGTGCTTTGAAAAATAAGTTGACCCCCTCTTCTTCTTTTTGGCAGTCCCTTAAATACTGGAATACTGCTATCATGTTCCCCCCTAGTCCATTTCTCTAGACTGGGCATACCCAGTTCTTGCAACTGTTCTTTCATATGCTTTAGCCTCGGAGCCCTTAATCATCTTAATTGCTCTTATTGAGGTTTTCAGGCAATGGGGGCAAACTTGAACCCAAAGTGGATTATGGTTTACTACGTGTCAACTTTTTTTTTTAATTTGATTTATATGCTGCCCTTCTCCGGAGACTCAGGGCAGCTTACAATGCGTTAAGCAATAGCCTTCATCCTTTTGTATATTTATACAAAGTCAGCTTATTGCCCCCCACAAACTGGGTCCTCATTTCACCTACCTTAGAAAGGATGGAAGGCTGAGTCGACCTTGAGCCTGGCGAGATTCGATCTTACTTTAATTGCAGACAGCTGGTGTTAAATTACAGTGCTTCTGTCTGTTGAGCTAAACTTGTAGGCTTCTTGCTCTGTCCTCCAATCCTATTCCGCCCGCTGCCAGGAGTTCGATCCTGACTGGCTCAAGGTTGACTCTGCCTTCCATCCTTCCGAGGTGGATCAAATGAGGACCCAGATTGTTGGGGGCAACATGCTGACTCTGTAAACCGCTTAGAGAGGGCTGTAAAAGCACTGTGAAGCGGTATATAAGTCTAAGTGCTATTGCTATTTGTTATACCCTCCCTAGTAAACAAATTTAGAAATCAAGAGCAAAGAGTTGACTTGTTTGTTTGTTTGTTTATAAAACTTCTGTGCCACCCGTCTCGCTGATACAGCAACTCTGGAGGGCTGATAATATAATAAGAAATAATAGTAATAAAAAAATCTGCTAGTAAAAAAGTTAAAATTAGAAAAATTGAATAAAAAAGCTAATAGAAGTGAATGAAGAACCTCGGGTTCTTGTGTCCAACGTAGATCGAAGTTAGCTTCGGAAACGTAGATGTTCTTAATAGATGCCATTAAACATTAATTGCCCATCCATAAAACAGATATCGAGAGCCTGCTCTTAGGTTTTATTTTATCGGCCGCTTTGTTAGCATGTTTGAGGTGGTTACCTCATAGCCCTATTGCTTGCCAGTCAGAGATGGATGTTTAAGCGACTTCCTGTAAATAAAGGTGGCTGATTTTGCAAGAAGGCTTGAAAGACAAATTCAAAGAAAAGACGAACGCAAAGGACCGGTTGGATCTGTTCAGACGTTCTTATCGTTATTCCTGGGCTGCTTTCAAAATAGTGTGATTGAACAATGGGACTATTTCTGAATAGCTTTGGTTGAATGCAGCCACTTGCTCGAGAATTATCATTCCACTCCAAGTACCGTAAGCCAAGGTTATATATAAATTGTGCAAAGATACAGGATTTCCCATTTATATACTTTTATTCCGCCTTTTGCTATTTGTGGAGAAGGATAACAATAGCTACAGGGATTCTTCTCCTACCCATAGAATAGATACATATTCCATTATTTAACTTTTACTGTTTTTTCCTCCACTTCCTCTCCTTTTCAAATATTGGGTTGCTAACGCAAGGACCTGCTGTTTGTCCTAAATGTGCCGTGTATATTATTAATAAAATAAAATAAAAATAGATTCTGGTTCATTAAACAAAATGGTTAGCTTGCAAAACTTGTGGGTTTTTTTTTGTTTTGGCATAAGTGTCTATGGAGATTCTCCGTCATCTAGATCATGGTTGTCTCAAAGATGCTTTTTTTTTTTCCCCAAGAGGCAACTGGACTTTCTGGTTTTTCTATGAAAGACATTTTGCTTCTCATCCAAGAAGCTTCTTCAGCTCTGACTGGATGGTGGCATCTTTGAAATGTTCTGGCATAAGCTTTGTGGACTAGAATCCACTACAGCAGATGTATGAAATGGTATTTTCATTAGGGAAAAGAGAGAGAGAAAGAGAGAGAGTAGCAGGCAGACAAGGAAGGAAGGAAGGAAGGAAGGAAGGAAGGAAGGAAGGAAGGAAGGAGAAAAAGTGTGTGAGAGAAAGAGAGATAAGAAGAAAGAAATAGGGAAAGAAACAGGGATGTGGGAAGGAGCAGACAGAAAGAGAGACAGAGAGGAGAAGTATTCTTAACAATGATGAAGATTGTTTTCATTCATTTCTGGTGCCAAGAACAAAATTTACTTCATTCAGCTTAACTTCATTCAGCTTAACTTCATTCCATGAGTCTAATCACCTTGTTGAGCTATTTGTAACTGACATCCAGTTTGTGAATGAAAAGGTAAAGGTTCCCCTTGCACATATGTGCTAGTCGTTCCTGACTCTAGGGGGCAGTGCTCATCTCCGTTTCATAGCTGAAGAGCCAGCGCTGCCCAAAGACGTCTCCGTGGTCATGTGGCCGGCATGACTCAACGCCAAAGGCGCACAGAACACTGTTCCCTTTCCACCAAAGGTGGTCCCTATTTTTTCTACTTGCAATTTTTACCTGCTTTCGAACTGTTAGGTTGGCAGAAGCTGGGACAAGGAACGGGAGCTCACCCCGTTACGCAGCACTAGGGATTCGAACCACTGAACTGCCGACCTTTTGATCAACAAGCTCAGCGTCTTAGCTACTGAGCCACCACGTCCCTTTTGTGGATGATAAATCCTGATAAAATGTGAACGTTCTCCTTCAGGTTAGATTTGAATGCCAAGTAACCTCACGGCCACCTCCATATAGTTTTACATCCCCAGTGCTGAAGCGGTTTTCCATTTTCCTTCTTCTAGTGTGTCTGTTGCTTTCCAGTCTAGCTGAAAGGTCTTGGTTGCTTCTCACCCAAGTATTAACCAAACCTGAAATGCTTTTGCTTCCAAAATCAGTGAAGTCACCTTGGAGGCTGCTGCTTCAATGGGCTGGACCTCAAGATTCACTGTGAGAAAAACAGACCTCCCAAACCTATTTGTTCCTTAAATGGCCTCCTTTTTGGTGGCCCCAAAAAAAACATTTTCATCCTCAAAACCTGTTAAAAGTATCAGCCGTGGAGGCTTCTTCTTCTTCTTCTTCTTCTTTTTTTTGACGTATTAAAGGAGCCAACAGATCCCTTTTCAAGGTAATCAAACAAGATTTCTTTTCTCTCGTTTATCCCCAATAGTCTTTACAATTAATTACCACTCAGCCATCAAGTGCGACATACTTGAAACAGGCACAAGGGTTGCCTTAAGGTGATTTTAACACATCCAATCATTTTTTACTCCTGACATCACAGAGTGGACAGGAAGGAGGGATCAGTGTCTTCAGCTTTCATCCACGGTGGGGTCTGCTTTCTGTCAAGGGGAAGTACAGTAAATTGTTGCCTTTATTGGCTTTCCAAGCACATAGGGAAGCTTTGCCTCTGTAAACAGATGCAATGGTTGGATAGCGAAGAATTGTCTGAGAAAGTTTCGTTTGGATTTGATTAACGTGAGCCAACTTTTCAGGGGTGGAATGAGGGCCCTTGCAAAACCGGTAGAAGCTATGCAAAAAAATAGTTCATCTATTGCATCATTGGAAGGGGCCTTTAAGCCAAAGTAAGGGTCTACATTTAGGCAAGAAAAACGAAATGCACAGGTACGGTATAGATGGTACATTGCTCAATAGTACTAACTGCAAGAGGGTTCTTGGAGTCCTAGTGGACAACCATTTAAATATGAGCCATCCGTGTGTCGCAGCTGCCAAAAAAGCCAACACAGTTCTAGGCTGCATCAACAGAGGGATAGAATCAAAATCCTGTGAAATGTTAATATCACTTTATAATGCCTTGGTAAGGCCACACTTGGAATATTGCATCCAGTTGTGGTCACCACGATGTAAAAAAGATGTTGAGACTTTAGAAAGGGTGCAGAGAAGAGCAACGAAGATGATTAGGGGACTGGAGGCTAAAACATATGAAGTACGGTTGCAGGAACTGGGTATGTCTAGTCTGATGAAAAGAAGGACTAGGGGAGACATGGTAGCAGTGTTCCAGTATCTCAGGGGCTGCCCCAAAGAAGAGGGAGTCCAGCTATTCTCCAAAGCACCTGAGGGCAGGACAAGAAGTAGTGGATGGAAACACATTAAGTAAAGAAGCAACTTAGAACTAAGGAGAAATTTCCTGACAGTGGGAACAATTAATCAGTGGAACAACTTGCCTCCAGAAATTGAAAATGCTCCAACACTGGAAGTTTTTAAGAAGAGATTGGACAACCATTCGTCTGAGTTTCCACATATATACCCAGTCAGTGCAAGAATCCAAGTTAAAATATTCCCTACAAAAAGCAATAGCACTTATATACTATGTCACAGTGCTTCACAGCCCCCTCTAAGTGGTCCCCAACAATCTGACTTCTCATTTTGCCGACCAATTTACTGTTCCAAATATCGGAAGACTGCTTTCGTGTCACCCCTAGTCCTTCTGTTCTCTAGACTAGACATACCCAATTCCTGTAACCCTTTTTCGTATGTTTTTGCCTCCAGTCCCCTAATCATCTTTGTTGCTCTTTTCTGCACTCTTTCCAGAGCCTCAACATCTTTTTTTAAATAACCTGGTGACCAAAACTGGTTCAGTGGAGGTTCTAGGTTAAGAGATCCAAGGACGATTGGGCTAGTTTAACCAGAGAAACGCGAGATATAAATATGGTAAAGAAATTGAAAATGGATAAATATTTTCTTGGTCTTCACCGAAATTTATCGTTAGCTACTTTTGGAAAGAGGATGCCGGATAGGATGTCCCTTCTACCAGAGCAGATCCATCAAGGGCAGTTTTCAAGTTCCTATTGCTCATGGATGTTAGGAGTGGATGGAACCTCCATGTTCAGATATTATATAGCTGTAATGTTGACTGCTGATGCCCAAAGGAAACCTTTGTCTTCCTGTCTTGGATGTGTTCTTCCTGAAGGCATCTGGCTCCTGTTCTGGGAAACAGGATGTTGGCCTCCATGGACAGCTGCTTTGTGTCTTGAGACTCGGAAGAGCTGCTGGCCTTTTGCCCATCAGGTTGGGCTCCTGCCATGTTTCTGGTGACACCAAGTTGCCTTGCCATCTCAACTCAAGTCTAGGATCCCAAGAACCAAGATCTCTAGACCCAGTCAGGATGTTCTTGTCATGTTTTCTTCCTCCCCCTTCTTCCTTTCGTCTTCTGGATTCAGCGGGGAAGCCACGTATTTATGTTTTCTTCTCAGGCCATCTCTAAATTGTTTACTTGTGCAATATAAACCTTTTATGGGGAATGGGGATCCATTGGACAATGAATGAATCATTGTTGGCGCTGTCCTCATTTGTCTTCTCCGGGCAGGAAAATGGTAAAGGAAATGGTTAATAGATATCTGATGATAAGAGATAACTTCCTTGCACCCGTTAAAGCCACCCTGGCTTCTATTTCATTGTTTGGACTGATTTAATCCCACCCTGATATGGTGTCTGTGTGGGATTTGGTGGGATTGTCAAACTGGATTCAGGGTCAGTTTCAAGGCCAACGAGCTAGTCCACCGTTTCTCAACCTTATCAACATTAAGATGTGTGGACTTCAACTCCCAGAATTCCCCAGCCAGCTATGTAGGATTCTGGGAGTTGAAGTCCACTCATCTTAAAAGGTGCTATGGTTGAGAAATGCTGAACTCGTCCTTCTGTGAACTAAAACGGTTGTACAGATGGGAAGGGCCAATTTTTGTGTCCTAAATTCCCATAATGAACAATGACAATGGGAACAATTAACCAGTGGGACGACTTGCCTTCAGAAGTTGTGGTTGCTCCATCACTGGAGGCTTTTAAGAAGAGACTGACCTCTTCCAACTGTTGATAACTGTGTTGTTTTCCAGATTTGCTTTTATAGTTTGGTAAAACTTTTTGTGCCTGCCCTGTTTCTATCAATATTCCAGAAAGTTCCTGTAGTTTTCTCACATGGTAATGACCAGAGTAGAGGTTCTTTTAAATGGGGAATTTCTTAGATATTGACAGTTCTGCTATATAAGTAGTCTTCAACTTACGACGACTCCAATTGAGCCCAAAATTTATGTAGCTAAGTGAGAAATTTGTTAAGTGAATTTGGCCCCGTTTTATTTTATTTTATTTTATTTTTTAATTTGATTTATATGCCGCCCTTCTCCGGAGACTCAGGGCGGCTTACAATGCGTTAAGCAATAGCCTTCATTCTTTTGTATATTTTATACAAAGTCAGCTTATTGCCCCCACAAACTGGGTCCTCATTTTACCTACCTTAGAAAGGATGGAAGGCTGAGTCCACCTTGAGCCTGGTGAGATTCGAACCTGCAGAAATTGCAGGCAGCTGTGTTAATAACAGGGTGCATTAAACCACTGTACTACCAAGGCTCTTTTACGACTTTCCTTGCCACATTTGTTAATTGAATCATATCAGTTGTTAAATTAGTAACACGGTTGTTAGGTGAATCTGGTTTCCCCATTACCAGAAAGTCGCTAAAGGGGATCATACGACTCCGGGACACTGCAACCATCATAAACGTGAGTCAGTTGTCAAGTATCCAAATGTAAAAAAATGCTGCGTCGGTCGTAAGTGTGAAAAATGGTCATAAGTCACTTTTTCAGTGCTGTTGTAACTTTGAGTGATCACTAAGTGCACTGTTGTTTAAGTTGAGGTCTACCTGTATAGAACTTCAGAGTTGTCCTCCACCTGTCCATCGGTCTCCTTTAGCATACCAGCTGGAACTTCCTCGAGAGCGTGAAGATCATAGAACAGTGTTTCTCAACCTTGGTAGCTTGAAGATGGGTGGCTGCTGGCTGGGGGATTCTGGGAGTTGAAGTCCGCCCATCTTCAAGCTACCAAGGTTGAGAAACACTGTCATAGAACATAGAATCATAGGCCTGGAAAGGACCTCAGAGGTCTTCCAGTCCAACCTCCTGCTCAAGCAGGAAACTTTTTACCATTTCAGATAACTACCCTATTTCTCCAAAAATAATACAGGCTCTTATATTAATTTTTTCCCCAAAGGATGCATTTGGAGGAAATATGGTACTAAATGCACCCCTCTGGCTAACAATCTTAACTAGGGCTTATTTTTGGGGTAGGGCTTATATTACGAGCATCCTGAAAAATCATGCTAGGGCTTACTTTCTGGTTGGGTCTTATTTTTGGGGAAACACAGTAGTTGTCCCATCTCTTCTTAAACACCCCCAGTGTTGGAGCAAGGAAGGAGATCTTATCCAATCCTGGTCAAAGAGTTGTCCAGTCTATTTTTGAAAAGCTCCCATGATGGAACAGTCACAGCATTGGGAGACAAGCTGTTCCACTGATTAATGGCTCTCACTGTCGGGAAATTTCTCCTCAGTTCCAGGTTGCTTCTCTCCTTGATTAGTTTCCATCCGTTGCTTCTTGCCCTGCCTTCAGGGGCTTTGGAGAATAGGTTGACTCCCTCTTCTTTAGGGCAGCCCCTCCAAAATTGGAAGACTGCCTTCGTCCTTCTCTTCTCTAGACTAGACATCTCCAATTCCTGCAACCGTTCTTCATATGTTTTATCCTCCAGGGCCCTAATCATCGTTGTTGCTCTCCTCAGCAGTCTTTCTAGGGCCTCAGAGTCTCTGGATCTCTGATAAGCTTTTCCATCTGTTACTCCTTGTCCTGCTCTCAGATGCTTTGGAGAATAGGTTGACCTCCTCTTCTCTAGGATAGCCCCTCAAGTACTGGAGGAAAATCGCCACGAACCCACAATCCTTCTCTTGAAAAGGCTAAACGTACTTACCCCGTTTCCCCGAAAATAAGACCCAACAGGAAAATAAGCCCTAGCATGATTCCCCCCCCCAGGATGCTCGCAATATAAGCCCTACCCCCCCAAATAAGCCCCAGTTAAGATCGTCAACCAGACGGAGGCGTTTAGTACCGTATTTCCCCCAAAATAAGACCTAACCGGAAAATGAGCCATAATGCGTCTTTTGGAGCAAAAATTAAGATAAGACCCGGTCTTATTTTGGGGAAAACACGGTAACTCTATCTCAACAATTCATCATATGATTTAGCCTCCAGCTCCTTTATCGTCTTTGTTGCTTTTCTTCACGCTCTTTCAAGGATCTTTAAGAAGATAGTTTTTCTGTTCCTGTTTCCATCTTGTTACAAGATCCCTTTTCCCCCCTCTTCTAACAAGCTTAAGCTTTTTGAAATGTTGTCTTTCTTGGCTTTAGCTTCTCTTCTTCGCTTGGCAATTTTCACGGTTTGTTCTGATATCCGTTTTCTTCTGTTCCTTCATCTCCGGCAGTCTTTTCTTTTCTTTTCTTTTTTTTCCTTTTCACATTCCTCTCGAACAACTTTGATTCCTCTCCATAGTTTCTCTGGTTTTCCACCCATGAAGTTCAAGGACTTCAAAGTGATTCCTGATGTTCTTTTCTGAAATGATGATTATAAGGTCAAGATCATATTGTGAAACTCTGGTTGGCTTTCTTCTCCTTTCTCCTTTCTCCTTTGGCTTAATTTGGAAATTGCACACGAACAATTTGCGATTTGTTCCACACTCAAGTCCCTGGCTGGGTCTTTACTGTTAACTGAATTGTTCCATCTCCTCTTACAAATAACACAGGCGTTTCGGATAGCTGTTTTCACTCCATCTGTTGATGTGCGTGTACATAAGCATTACTTTCGTTACTGGAAGACTCTGTAAGCAATGAAGAAACCATTGGATTGGCTCAGACCTTCCCCCAAAGGTGCTTTTTCAAATGGCAACCGGTCTTCGTTTTTCCTTGAAGACGTTTTGCTTCTCATCCGAGAAGCTTCCTTCAGTTCTTTGGGGGAAAAAATCATCTTTGGAGACAACCATGACCTGGATGACTTGACGATCTCCGTCGACACTTAAGATCTTCTCCTGCTTCACTGCATTTTTGTAGGCTTTATAATCAGCAGTGTTTTCCGACGTTGGCATTCCAGTCTCCGATGGAAGATCAAACGGGAAATTCTTGCATGCTCTTTGATGAACTTGATCATAAAACTTGCCTACCTTCTCACCTTCCTCATCGAGTCTAAGTTGGAGCCCAAACTTGCATAATTGTCATATTAAGGGGTTGTCTGCAAAGTTGAATTGATACGATTTAGTCATTGATTGCATTGCAGCTGATGCTGCCGTTCTCGGTATATCTTTCCTAACTCTAAAAACGATGTTGCGTTTTTGTTTTTTACATGTCCTGATGCAATGTCCAAATGCAGTCTATTTAAATTCACCGATGTGCAAGAGGGGAATGTGCAGTGGATTCGTTCAAGGGTACCTGTATATACACCTGGTGGGCTTCATCCTTCTCAGGAACGCCTCCCCTCTCCGCCCCTACCATGATGAGGCAGCATAGAAAGACTAAATAATAATTCTCAAGTAATGAAATTGACCAGATTTTATCCAGGTCCAGATTAAGGATCTCCCTGTTTATTTTTTCTTTCCTCATTTTAAACAGGCATTCACAGCAAGACAGATTATCCATCTGTCTGCCTGTCCGTCCATCCGTCTGTCCATCCATCCACCCATCCATCCTCCCACTATCAATGTCTGTCTGTCTGTTTATCTATCTATTCAACTACATCCATCCATCCATATTTATCTCTGCCTGCCTGTCCCTCTATCTGTCTGCCTGCCTGCCTGCCTGCCTATCTATCTCTATTCATCTTCTATCGTCATCTGTCTGTTCATCCGTCCGTCTGTCTGTCCCTCTATCTATCTATCTATCTATCTATCTATCTATCTATCTATCTATCATCTATCTATCTCTATCCATCCTCTATCATTTATCTGCCTGCCTGCCTGCCTATCTATCTATCTATCTATCTATCTATCTATCTATCTATCTATCTATCTCTATCCATCTTCTATCATTTATCTGCCTGCCTGCCTGCTTATTTGTCATCACCTATCCATCCCCCCCTCTCTCTCCATCACAACATCTGTGATATGGGTGTCTCTCTCTCTCATCATTGCAACATCTGGAATATCACCATCACATTATGTCCTGTAGCTATCCTGCTTATGGGATCCTCTGGTGCCGATGCACAAGTTCTTTGAATTTTCACGACGTGTTTTTCAGTTTTTCAATATGTGGATCTTACTAAAAAAAAAAAAAAAAAGGTGGTTGTTTGTCTACAGCTTCTCGAGTGAATTTTAACCCTCTTCAATAATGCGCTACTTTTATTTAGGGGCTAAGTACCATTGAGGACTTTTTCTGAAAACTAAAAAAAAAGACTAGGGATTTATTTTTTTAACATGTTTTGTAAATTAAGTATTTTTATTTTTACTGGAACGGGAACAGCAAGTTTAATCTTCAGCCCGTACTGCGGAATAATTCTTTTGAATCATTTCACCAAATTTCCTGTAAAGCGAGGAGGAATCTTTTGCTCACCTGTTTGTGTTGATCTGCCCCAAAGGTGCTTTTTTCCCCCAAAAGGCAACTGAACTTTCTTGGGGGTTCCCCCCCCCTTTAAAAACATTTTGCTTCCCATCCAAGAAGCTTGAGATTCTCCATAGAGATTTGTGTGATGTGTCGGAGAGGAAAAAAAATACCGAGAGAGCGAGAAAATGAGGACAAAATCCAGAAGTTTGATAAACATACAAATCTCAGCAGGCCTGCAGTGTCTCTCTCTGTCACTCCGCCCAAATTCCCATCCTCTTCTAGCACGATTCCTATGGGAAAGCAGGCTTAAAAGCTTCTGTCCCGTGCCTGGAAAACAGATCGGCTTCCTCATTTAAGTAACATTCACTCACACCACCACCTTTGTAGAACTTAGCAGAGACAAATCATTATTGCAAAAAAAAAGAAAAAGAAAAAAAAAGAACAAGAGCATAGCAGAAATACCAGAAAATTAGCTTATTTCCCCCCTTCCCCTCTGTTGCATTGAATATCCAAACCGGTAAAAAACAGTTACTTGGTTGAACAGTCCAGGGAGATCTGTCTCCAGCCTTTTTTCATTGGATCTCCTCTTGCATTGTTCACCGAAAGTTTGAGAATATCGTTTGGTTTTGTCTCCTTTTGACAGTGGCACTAGTCCAGTTTTGGGCTGAACCCAGGGGTAAAATCCAGCAGGTTCTGACAGGTTCTGGAGAACCGGTAGTGGAAATTTTGACTGGTTCGAAGAACTGGCAAATACCACCTCTGGCTGGTCCCAGAGTGGGGAGGGAATGGAGATTTGGCAGTATCCTTCCCCTGGAGTGGGATGGGAATGGAGATTTTGCAGCATCCTTCCCCTGCCACGCCCACCAAGCCACACCCACCAAGCCACGCCCACAGAACCAGTAGTAAAAATAATTGAATTCCACCACTGGCTGAACCCCCCTCTCCCTCCCCCCCCAAATCCTCCTACTTTTAGCAGACGTGTTCCCTGCCTTCCCAACTGGTCTATTAAAAACTCCTTTGAGCTTTTAGACATGTCAAGAGTGTGGAGTGCAGTCCAAACATCACTTACCAAATATTTCCATGATGGATAATATTTCTATAATTGCATAGCACCTTATCATGCATGCAGTGCCATATGCATGCTGAAGCGGTCCTGAGCCTCCAAGAAGTTTTTTAATCCCATAAGAGGAACGTAAAATAATAGGGTTGGGAGGGACCTTGGAGGTCTTCTAGTCCAACCCTCTGTTGGACTAGAAGGAGACCCTATACCATTTTGGACAAGGAGACCCTTCCAGACAAGTGGTTATCCAATCTCTTCTAAAAACCTTCAGCGCTGGAGCACCCACAACTTCTGGTGGCAAGTTGTTCCACTGATTAATTGTTCTCACTGTCAGGAAATTCCTCCTTAGTTCTAAGTTGCTTCTCTCCTTGATTAGTTTCCATCCATTGCTTCTAGTCCTTCCTTCAGGTGCTTTGGAGAATAGTTTGACTCCCTCTTCTTTTGTGGCAGCCCCTGAGATACTGGAACACTGTTATCATGTCTCCCCTAGTTCTTCTTTTCATCAAGACTAGACATACATACCCAGTTATCTCACTTCTTCCTTGTGCGTTTAGCCTCCACATCCCTTATTATTTTTCCTGCTCTTTCCTCTACTCTTTCTAGGGTCTCAACATCTTTTTTTTGTATTGTGATGACCAGAGCTGAAAATATAAAGTAGTCATGGTCTTTGTTCATACAGTACAAGATGTCTACAAGGACTTCACTATCTTCTGGTCCATATGTGGACCAGATGTTCTCTAATGCCTCCATCATCATTTTTGAAGTACTGTATAAGTAGTCCTCAACAACAACTGAGCCCAAAACTTCCGTTGCTAAGCAAAACAGTTAGAATAGAATAGAATAGAATTTTTTATTGGCCAAGTGTGATTGGACACAAAAGGAATTAGTCTTTGGTGCACACGCTCTCGGTGTACATAAAAGAAAAGCTACGTTCATCAAGAATCATAAGGTACAACACTTTATTTATTTATTTATTTATTTTTCAATTTATATACCGCCCTTCTCCCTAAGGACTCAGGGCGGTGCACAGCCAGAATTAAGAACATAAACTACAAATATTAAGAACAATTAAAATATATATAAATTTGGCCCAAAAATTTAAAAATCACAAACCAATTAAAACATTTAAAAAATTTAAAAATTTCTTCTTAAGCCAGCCCGGCTTGCTGGAAAAAGTGGGTTAATGATAGTCATAGGGTACAAATAAGCAATCGAAGAATAGAATAGAATAGAATAGAATAGAATAGAATAGAATAGAATAGAATAGAATAGAATAGAATAGAATAGAATAGAATAGAATAGAATTTTTTATTGGCCAAGTGTGATTGGACACACAGGGAATTTGTCTTTGGTGCATACACTCTCATTGTACATAAAAAGAAAAGCTACGTTCGTCAAGAATCATAAGGTACAACACTTAATGATGGTCATAGGGTACAAATAAGCAATCGGGAAACGATATCAATATAAATCGTAAGGATACAAGCAACAAAGTTATAGTCATAGTCGTAAGTTGGAGGAGATGGGTGATAGGAACGATGAGAAGATTAATAGTAGTGCAGACTTAGTAAATAGTTTGACAGTGTTGAGGTTTCCTCCCATTTTACGACCTTCCTCGCCACGGTTGTTAAGTGAGTTGCTGCGGTTGTTAGTCACATGGTTGTTGAGTGACTCTGGCTTTCCCCATTGACGTCGTTTATCAGAAGGTGGCAAAAGATGGATCACATGACCCCAGGACAATGCAACCGTCATAAATCCATGGCAGTCGCCAAGCGTTCGAATTTTGATCACATGACCATGAGGGATGCTGCAATGGTCGTCAGGGTGAATAAAGGTCATCAGTCACTTTTCCCAGTGCCGTTGTACCTTCAAACCGACACTAAACGAATTAAGTTGGGGACTACCTGTATATTTTTAGAAAGTTGCTTTTGAGGTCAGTGAGATTTCCATCTGAGAACTCCAGATGGATTAGGGTTCATTCATTCATAAGACCCCTCTTGATCTTGGTAGGAACGCTTATATCATATCTCAGCGTTTTCCGAGTGCTTGTGAACCTTAACCCCTTGTAATCCTAATGTCAGCGTGGGTGCAGGAAAGCGAGAGGTAGATGAGCTGTGGCCACTAAAGGCAGAACACTAGAAACTTGGAGAGTTTTCAGTAGTGCTTTTTCCTCCATTACATCAGCAAATAATCAAGATCTAACTCTCAGAGGGCCTGCAGGATCCAGGCACTTCAGTTGGGGTGCCTCAAGGTCATGCTTGATTGAGGAGGCCAGAGGTGGTGGGGGATTCTGGGAGTCGCAGTTCCCTACGTATCTGGAGACGATCCGACTAAAAAAGGAATTCCATTTTAAGTCAGCAGAATTGCCTTCCTTACCCATCCCTGGGTCTTTTACCTGGGGAAGTGCAATTGTTCTTTCAAGGTAATATTGGCGTGATGCACTGAGCGTCCTCTAGAGGGTGGTGTTTCCCCAGCTTTGCCCCAAGTGCTGAGGAGAAGTCCTCGGCCGACAGTCGATTTATGATGTACGAGGTAGCGATACTGTTTTATCTTGCCATTGGGTGATACCGGAAGGCTGCTTGTTGACTTCTTGTTTGAAATGTTCTCAGAGCAATTGTTTACTTGTCCGCCTTGGAAAGAATTCGCCTCGGCTACCTTCTCCTTTTTCAGATTGCAAGTAACATTTAAAAAAAAAGAAAAAAAAAGAACCCAGTTTGCCGTTGTCCAGTAGCATTTCCAATTAGCAATCGTGGGTGACTTCTTTTTCACAAATAATCTTAAAATGTTAGTTCTCTGCCCACGGGATTGAAGTGTTGCAGCTAGTAGAATAAATTGCCTCTGCCATGCAGGACACGAGATGGCACGAGTTTATTCTGCCTCAACTCTTTCTGTTTGCAAGCTCCAGCTCTTTCGACATCCAACTTAATTACATCTTCATTCGCAGGCAAACTCTAGAAGGAACAAGAGGCTAACACACAGGGATTGATAGAAATACTGGCTCCATAAATAAGCAGCAGCATCTCTCCAATTTTAGCCGGTCTTGAGAAGAGCTGAGTGGAATCACGTTTGTTTGTTGTTCAGTTGCTAAGTTAATTGTTAATTGTTCTCACCCTCAGGAAATTTCTCCTTAGTTCTAGGTTGCTTCTCTCCTTGATGAGTTTCCATCCGTTGCTTCTTGTCCTGCCTTCAGGTGCTTTGGAGAATAGCTTGACTCCCTCTTCTTTGGGGCAGCCCCTGAGATACTGGAACACTGCTATCATGTCTCCCCTAGTCCTTTTCACTAAACTAGGCATGTTCTAACTATCAGGAAATTTCTCCTTAGTTCTAGATTGGATTCCCCTTTAATGATCTTCCCCCAGTTAGTTCTTGTTCTGCCTTCAGGTGCTTTGGAGAATAGGTTGGTCCCTTCGTAGCGTTACCTCCTCAAAAGCTCAGAGGTGTACTTCCTCCTGCCTTCATGCCAACTAAACATAGCCCAGCTTGGGCTCATGCTAAAACATGCAATGGAGCAATGGGTAACTCTGGAGGTGGGTGGGCAAATGGCAGGCTGGTGGGATCTTTCAATCATTTGGTGGGTTTGTGCTAGGGGTGGTTTCTATTACCTTTACTACCGGTTCGCAACGGGGCCGCACCCGTGCGCTTGTTTCGTGCGCGTTCTTCTGCCCATGTGCAGAAGCATTTTGATGATGTCGGGGTAGGTGGGCGGAGCCTCCCGCCGGTTTTACTACCGGTTCTATAGAACCGGTGCGAACCGGGGGCAACTCACTACTGGTTTGTGCGCTTGGGATTCCTACGAGCAGAGTGACAGGGATGGGATGGGGTGGGAAATTTCTTGACAGTTAGAACAATTAATCCATGGAACAACTTTCGTCCAGAAGTTGTGGGTGCTTCATCACTGGAGGTTTTAAAGAAAAGATTGGACAGCCTCTTGTCTGAAATGTCATAGGACCATGATGGCGAACCTATGGCATGCGTGCCATAGGTGGCACGCATAGCCATATTGGTGGGCACGTGAGCTCAGCTCCTAGAAAGGTTCTGGAGCCTGGGGAGAGCAAAAAACAGGCCTTCCGGTCCCACCAGAAGTTGGCAAACAGGCTGTTTTCAGCCTCCGGAGGGCTTCTGGTGAGGAAGGCTGTTTTTGCCCTCCCCAGACTCCTAGAAAGGCCCTGGAGCCTGGGGAGAGAGAAAAACGGGCCCACCGGGCCATTGCGTGCCAAGATCGGGGGGTTGGGGGGTCATGCACGCATGCACAGGGGCGAGGTGCATAGAATTATGGGTATGGGCATGCGTGCGACACCCTCCCCCCCCGCGCTCCCCCCGCTCCTGGCACGCGATGGCAAAAAGGTTAGCCATCACTGTCATAGGGTCTCCTGTTTGAGCAGGGGGTTGGACTAGATGACCTCCAAGATCCCTTCCAGCTCTGTTTTTCCATTATTCTATTCTGATCTAGTAGTGTTTTCAGAAGGCTTTCCTGCTGTTGAAAAAGTTACCAAGAACTTTTATCATGGTTACGTTTTAGACCAGGGCTAGTAAGAATCCAGATAAATTAAATAATTTTGGGTCTCCATAGAAATAAACTTAGCAATTCCTTCCCCCCTTTTTTTTGGGTCCGGTGGTAGTTAAAAACTTTGATCCCTATTGATGAAAAGGGGGAAATTACTAGCTTCAAGCCCAGAATGTAATTATGAGGGTTTCCAAGGCATAGACCACAATAACAACATCCCTCTATTGGTTTTTCCTTTGGTGCCGAGAGAGGGCTAGCAAGCTGTGTGTCTGTGCAAGTGTGTGTGTATATGTGTTTGCGTTGTGTGGTTTTTTTCGGAGCTCTCTAAATGGGTCTCCTTTCCCATCCGAAGGAAATGAATCTTTGACACTTCTCATGACCTGACTCAGGGTTTCTGATCCGGAGCCAAAATATATCCTTAAGTGTAAAAGCAAAAACGGCTGGGAGACCAGGGGAAAGAGATGCCCTTCAGCACCCAGGGTGAATTATGAAAATAGATTTCCTTCTCCCGTTCTTTTCCCCCACCCCAATACTTAATCCAGCCATCATTCTATTCACATAATCTCTGCCCTTCCTGGTTATTCCTATTTATGATCTCTTGCTTGGCTGGGGCCATTTTCTCTCCCAAGGAAAATACAGCCAATTCAGTAGAGATGGATTGGGTAGAACCCGAGACTTTGCCGATATTAAGTTTCTCTCCTTGATTAGTTTCCATCCGTTGTTTCTTGTCTAGCCTTCAGGTGCTTTGGAAAATAAGTTGACCCCCTCCTCTTTGTGGCAGCCCCTCAAATACTGTTGTGGCCCGTCAGCGGCCTGTGCAGCTAGTAGCTGATTCCGACAGCGAGGAGGCTGGCATGGTGCTGCGCCAGCAGCCTGTGCAGCTGGCACTCGAGTCGGACAATGAGGAGGCTGGAGAAGATGTGGTGCCAGAGGCAGGGATTCAGCCAGGGCCTTCAGAACCTCCAGAAGCTTCCATGGGTGAAGAGGAAGAAGAGGAGGAGCCTCTTCTTGATGCACGGGCACGCAGAGCTGCCAAAAGGCAGGAGTGGCTCCTCAGGAGGAGGTCTCCTCGAGAGTAAGGCTTGGGGCTAATTGGCCACTCCCTTAGCCTATTTAAGGAGGAACACCAACTGAGGCAATTTGCAGGGAACAACTTCGTCCACTCTCCTTCGCGTCTGGATCTTAGTTCTCTGCAAATTGCTTCTGGACTTTCTGCCAACCATAGTAAAATTATGATTATTTATTCTTTGGATTCTTGTAGGCTGTTAAGAAAGTTAATTAGACTGGCCAAACCCAAATCCTGCATCCGTTCTTTGTATGTTTTTGTCTCCAGGCCTTCGATCATCTTAGTTGCTCTTCTTTACACTTTTTTTCCAAAGACTCAACATCTTTTTTTGTAATGTGGTGACCAAAACTGGAGTTTTGCCCCTTTTTATGACCTTCCTTGCCTATTTGTTAAGTGAGTTTTGCCTCATTTTACGACTTTTCTTGCCGCATTCGTTAAGCGAGTCGCTGCAGTCATTAAGTTAGTAACATGGTTCTTAAGTGAATCCGGCTTCCCCAATGACTTTCCTTGTCAGGAGGTCGCAAAAGGGGTGATCTTAGGACACAGCAACCGTCATAAGTGTGAACCAACCGCCAAAGCGCCTGAAATTTGATCACCTGACCATGGAGATGCTGCAAAGGTCGTAACTGTGGAAAAACCGGTCATAAGTCAATTTTTCAGTGTCGTCGTAACTTTGAACCGGTTGCTAAAAAGAATTGTTTTTAAGTTTTCTTTTATTTATTTATTTTATTCAATTTGTATACCGCCCTTCTCTTAGTGGACTCAGGGCGGTGCACAGCCAGAACTAAAACACATACCAATACAAAATTTAAGTTGAGGACTTTATTTTATTTATTTTTATTTTATTTTATTTTATTAAATTTCTATACCACCCTTCTCCCGAAGGACTCAGGGCGGTGAACAGCCAAAAAATAAAACACAGAAATACAAAATTTAAAATAGATTAAAACAGATTAAACAATTTGGCTAAATTTTAAAATATCCCATGATTAAACAAATTAAAATATTCTGTTCTGGTTACAAAAGTCTAATTCGTATCTCGTGGAACCATAGAAACACAGGAGTGGAAAGGACCTTGGAGCAGTGGTGAAATCCAATTTTTTTCTTTTTTTTTTACTACCGGTTCTGTGGGCGTGGCTTGGTGGGCGTGGCAGGGGAAGGATACTGCAAAATCTCCATTCCCACCCCACTCGGGGGCCAGCCGGAGGTGGTATTTGCCGGTTCTCCGAACGGCTCAAAATTTCCACTACCGGTTCTCCGGAACCTGCTGGATTTCACCCCTGCCTTGGACTTGAAGTCCACAAGTCTTAAAGTTGCTAAGGTTGGAGACCCCTGCCTCTACGCCATCCGAGTCAAATGGCTGTCCAATCCCTTCTTGAAAATCTCCAGTGATGAAATACCCACCACTTCTGGAGGCCAGCTGTTCCAGAGATTAATTGTTCTCCCTATCAGGAAATTTCTCCTTAGTTCCAGGTTGGGTCTCTCTTTAATGATCCTCTGCCTGTCACGTCTTGTCCTTCCCCGCAGGTGCTTTGGAGAATAAGTTGAGCCCCTCTCCTGCGTGACGGCCCCTCCGGTTCTGTACGGCTCGATCTCATTTGTCTTGGCTCATAACAGAGAGGTGACCCCACTGAGGTGCATAACTTCTGCCTGGCCCTCATTCAGCCCTGGGAGAAGTGAACTTCCTTGTCACCTAGAAATGAGGAATTCAGAAATGAGAAATTCTTGGACATTCAGCAGGACATTAAATGAGGTAGTTAATATGCAGCACCACAGTTTTGACTCCTTTGTTAGGGTGTATCAAGACAATAGGATAGGATAGGATAGGATAGGATAGGATAGGATAGGATAGGATAGAATAGAATAGAATAGAATAGAATAGAATAGAATAGAATAGAATAGAATAGAATAGAATAGAATAGAATAGAGAAAACATGGAATGGAATGGAATGGAATGGAATGGAATGGAATGGAATAGAATAGAATAGAATAGAATAGAATAGAATAGAATAGAATAGAATAGAGGAAAGAAAAATGGAATGGAATGGAATGGAATAGAATAGAATAGAATAGAATAGAATAGAATAGAATAGAATAGTGGAAAGAAAAATGGAATGGAATGGAATGGAATAGAATAGAATAGAATAGAATAGAATAGAATAGAATAGAATAGAATAGAATAGAATAGAATAGAATAGAATAGAATAGAATAGAGAAAACAAGGAATGGAATGGAATGGAATAGGATAGGATAGGATAGGATAGGATAGGATAGGATAGGATAGGATAGAATAGAGAAAACGTGGCATGGCACGGCACGGCATGGCATGGCATAGAATAGAATAGAATAGAATAGAATAGAATAGAATAGAATAGAGAAAACGTGGCATGGCACGGCACGGCATGGCACGGCATGGCATAGAATAGAATAGAATAGAATAGCATAGAATAGAATAGAATAGAATAGAATAGAATAGAATAGAATAGAATAGAATAGAATAGAATAGAATAGAGAAGGCATGGCATGGCATGGCATGGAACAGAACAGAACAGAACAGAACAGAACAGAACAGAAGAGTTGGAAGGGACCTTGGAGGTCTTCTAGTCCAACCCCCTGCTCAGCTGAGAAACCCTTTCCTTCAAGAGTTCAAGGAGACTTTTCCCACCACAACCCTGGGAGAGATGGTGGCCGTCCCCGAAATCCCCGACTGACTTTCCAGGGCTGTGGGCGGGCTTGCACCTTAGCTTCGCTGCTCTTGGTCCAGCATCTCCACCACAACATCACCTGTCCTTGGCTCATGGACTGAGAAGAAAGAACTTGGTCCAAAGTTAGCCAGTGAGTTTTGTGGTCAAGGATGGGCTGAAATCCCAATCTCCACCTTCATAGTCCAGTAACTTCATCACTGTGCCACTCTCTGGCTTTGGAGTTGAGAGAGGGGGAGGGGCTGGTCCCAAGTCCCAATCCAGCACTCTCACCACTACAGGTAGTCCTCGACTTACGACCACAGTTGAGCCCAACATCTCTGTTGCCAAGCAAGGCGATTGTTTAAAGTGAGTTTTGCCCCATTTTACGACCTTTTTGTGCCACAGTTGTTAAGCAATTCACTGCAGCTATTAAGCGAATCTGGCTTCCCTTGTTTGTTCGGCTTTGCTTGTTCGAAGCCAGCTGGGAAGGTCAAAAAAAGGTGATCACATGTCGACCCCCCCCCCCCGAAATGCCAGTTGCCAAGTGCCCAAATTTTGATCACGTGACTGTGAAGATGAGATAAAGATAACATTTATTGTCACTTTTTTTTTTTCTGTGAGCACACTGGCACACGTTAAAAAAATGAAATTCTGATGCCGGCTCTCAAAAGAAAATATATATACCCATACTCATACCTCAGAGGTGGGTTTCAGCAGGTTCTGACCAGTTCTGGAGAACCGGTAACGGAAATTTTGAGTAGTTCGGAGAACCGGTAGTAAAAATTCTGACTGGCCCCACCTCAGTCTATTCTCTGCCTCCCGAGTCCCAGCTGATCGGGAAGAAATGGGGATTTTGCAGTAACCTTCCCCTGGAATGGGGAGGGAATGGAGACTTTACGGTATCCTTCCCCTGGAGTGGGGTGGGAATGGAGATTTTACAGGATCCTTCCCCTGGATTGGAGAGGGAATGGAGATTTTACAGTATCCTTCCCCCGGAGTGGGGTGGGAATGGAGATTTTACAGGATCCTTCCCCTGCCACGCCCACCAAGCCACACCCACACAACCAGTAGTAAAAAAAATTGAAACCCACCACTGCCATAGTTATACCTATGAGAGACAGAGAGAGAGACAGACAGACAGATATATAGAGATAGATATACAGTATAAACACACACATACACAAACTTCACAGTCCATTTAGAATACATAGCGGAAAAAGGAGAGTGAACGAGGTTATGTTGCAACCGTCGTGAAACCTAGTCAAAAGTCCCTTTTTTCAGTGCCGTTGTAACCTCAAACGGTCACTAAACGAACAGTTGTAAGCCGAGGGCGACCTGTACACCCCATAGGCTGCCTTTTCCAAATGCAAAGGTTCGAGGCACCCTTGGTGAGTGAGGGTTGTTGTGTTTTTTTTTTGGCTTTCCATCTCTCTTCCCATCGCAATCATCTTGTTGGGCCGGCAAGGATTAGACAGAATTACCCGTGCGAAGGTAAATGCCCAAGCAGGTGCTGGCCAAAGGCCTCTTATGCGGAAAGGTGAGTGAGTCAGAAGATGGAGCATGAAGTTCCTCCTAATCTTGATGTGCTACTGTGAGGATGTACATGTTCTGTGTTCTTGTCAAGGGCGCTGGAGTGGAAAGTGTGCATTTGTTCCTGATGCTGAACAATTGCTTTCTCTGCCTTTCAGCTTTGCTTGGAAAGCCTCAATTCTCACCCCCTTTTGACAACAAAATCTTAACCTCCAGTGAAAGAGCCTGTAGAGATGCCCCCCCGTAAAGAGGGACGCCCACGAATCCTTGGGGCCGGTCAACGTGCCTCTTAATACCCTGTTTAGCCATGTTGCCACAGTCAAATCATTTTGAAATTATTTTCTTTAAAAAAAAAAAAATGAAAGACATCTGGAGCCAGATTTCTTTTCAAGGAGTACAATATAGATCAGGGGTGTCCAACCTTGGCAACCTTTAAGACTTCAACTCCCAGAATTCCCCAGCCAGCTTGCCCAGGACCTGAATTTTGAGCGCGTCACCATGGGGATGTTGCAACGGGCGTAAATGTGAAAACCGGTCACAAGTCATTTTCTTCAGTGCTGTTGTAGAGTGGAGT
This sequence comes from Pituophis catenifer annectens, assembly GCF_029215685.1. NCBI lineage: Eukaryota > Metazoa > Chordata > Lepidosauria > Squamata > Colubridae > Pituophis > Pituophis catenifer. The sequence continues at coordinate 1,983,681 of NW_027256881.1, forward strand.
AGAATAGAGTAGAGCAGAGCAGAGCAGAGCAGAACAGAACAGAACAGAACAGAACAGAACAGAACAGAACAGAACAGAACAGAACAGAACAGAACAGAATAATGGAATGTGAATGGAATGGAATGGAATGGAATGGAATGGAATGGAATGGAATAGAATAGGAAAGAATAGAATAATGGAATGTGAATAGAATAGAATAGAATAGAATAGAATAGAATAGAATAGAATAGAATAGAATAGAATAGAATAGAATAGAATAAACAGAGTTGGAAGGGACCTTGGAGGTCTTCTAGTCCAACCCCCTGCTTAGGCAGGAAACCCTACACCCTGTCAGTCAAATGATTATCCAACATCTTCTTAAAAACTTCCAGGGTTGGAGCATTCACAACTTCTGGTGGCAAGTTGTTCCACTGATTAATTGTTCTCACTGTCAGGAAATTTCTCCTTAGTTCTAAGTTGCTTCTCTCCTTGATTAGTTTCCACCCGTTGCTTCTTGTCCTGCCTTCAGGTGCTTTGGAGAATAGCTTGACTCCCTCTTCTTTGGGGCAACCCTGGAGAAACTGGAACACTGCTATCATGTCTCTCCTAGTCCTTCTTTTCATTAAACTAGACATACCCAATTCCAGCAACTGTTCCAATATTTGAGGGGCTGCCCCAAAGAAGAGGGAGTTAAGCTATTCTCCAAAAAGCCCCTGAGGGCAGGACAAGAAGCAAAGGATGGAAACTAATCAAGGAGATAAGCAACCTGGAACTAAGGAGAAACTTCCTGACAGTGAGAACAATCAAACAGTGGAATGGCTTTCCCTCAGAAGATGTGGGTGCTCCATCACTGGAAGTTTTCAAGAAGAGATTTATTTTATTTATTTTATTTTATTTAAATTTGTATACCGCCCTTCTCCTAGTGGACTCAGGGCGGTGCACAGCCAAGTAAAAAACATCCAATACAAAATTTAAAAATTGAAAAGAATTGGAGAGTCATTTGTCTGGAGTGGTACAGGTAGTCCTCGACGTGCAACAGTTTGTTTAGTGACCGTTCAAAGTTAACAACGGCACTGAAAAAAGAAAAAACCTATGGCTGTTTTTTCATAGTTACAACTTTTGCAGCATCCCAGTGGATATATGTGATGCAATTCAGATGCTTGGCAATTGATTCACATTTGTGTCTGTTGCGGTGTCCTTGAGTCCCACGATCCCCTTTTGGAGGTCTTAGCGGGAGGCCCTATACAGGTAATCTTCGACTTACGACCGCAGTTGAGCTCGACGTTTCTGTCCTTAAGTGAAACGTTTGTTAAGGGAGTTTCTTTGCTTCTGACAAGCAAAGTCAATGTGGGGGGGAGCCAGATTCACTTAACAACCTATCAACTGCAGCGATTCACTGAACAGCTGCGGCAAGACAAGTTGTAAAACGGGGCCAAAACTCCCTTAACAAACGTTTCTCTTAAGGACAGAAACGTCGAGCTCAATTGCGGTCGTAAATCGAGGACTACCTGTATAGGGCCTCCTGCTAAGACCTCCAAGTTCCCTTCTGATTCGGTTATTCTGTGAGATTGCAGGAAGGCAGTGAGCATGAAAATAAATACATTTAAAAAACAAAACCCCAAACCTGCCCATTCTTAACCTCCGTGGGGTTACCTTGGCTCTCCTCAACAAGGAATTCTACTTCAGTTGCTGGGATCCTTGTAACCCCCAGCCCGTCCTTCTCCATAAATCTTGCTAAAGAGACGGTGAGAATCGTGCTTGGCAATGAACCAGTGTTGGTTTTAGGCCGCTGCCAAAGAGGCCGGGGAGCCGAGCCAATTAACTATCAGCAGCGTTTCCTCTGGAGGGGTGCAATGGGGCAGGCCATTTAACACTGATAGCAATTCCCACCTTGTCTTCGCTGGGAGATTTCCCCCTTTCCGCGGCCAAATATCTCCGTCAGCCCCCAGCCCCTGCCCAATATGCTCATTTGCACATATCCTCCGTAGTTAGGTTTTGGTGGTCCCCTCAGAAACCCACTGCGGGTCCCCCTAGAAATATTACATGGCCCCTGGAGCAGGATATTCTCTCCCCTGCTCCCCCCTTCCATTGAGAGTCATTGTTCTAAAGCAGGGGTGGGGGAATGATGGCCTTTTGACGACTTGTGGACTTCTGGGAGTTGAAGTCCATAAGTCAGAAAGCATCCCTGCCATTGTTAAGTTAGTGACAACCCGGTTGTTAAGTGAATCAGGCTTCCCCCATTGACTTTGCTTGCAACGGTATGAAAAACAATCATAAGTCACTTTTTTTTCAGTGTTGTAACTTTTATTTTATTTTATTTTATTTTATTTTATTTTATTTTATTTTATTATTTTATTTTATTTTATTTTATTTTATTTTATTTTATTTTATTTTATTTTATTATTTTATTTTATTTTATTTTATTTTATTTTATTTTATTTTATTTTATTTTATTTTAATTTATTATTTATTTATTTATTTATTTATTTATTTATTTATTTATTTATTTATTTATTTATTTATTTATTTATTTATTTGATTGATTTATATGCTGCCCTTCTCCGGAGACTCAGGGCGGCTTACAATGCGTTAAGCAATAGCCTTCATACTTTTGTATATACCTGCTTAGGTATAACCCAAGCGGTGTTCTTTTTTTTTTATACAAAGTCAGCTTATTGCCCCCACAATCCAGGTCCTCATTTTACCTACCTCGAAAGGATGAAAGGCTGAGTCAACTTTGAGCCTGGTAAGAATTGAACTCGCAGTAATTGCAGGCAGCTGGTGCTACTTAACAGCACTTTAGTCTGCTGCGCCACCAAGGCTCTATATAACTTTGAACAGACGCTAAACATAACGGTTGTAAGTCAAAGGCTACCTGTATCCATTCCAGGAAGATGGGTTTTAATACCGTGTTTCCCCCAAAATAAGACCCTGTCTTATATTTTTTGAACCCCGAAATAAGTGCTTGGCCTTATTTTCGGGGAGGGCTTATTTCAGGGAGGGCTTATTTTAGCGCATGTGCTCAAAAGCCCGATTGGGCTTATTATCCGGGGAGGTCTTATTTTTGGGGAAACAGGGTATATACTGTTTACAAACGGCAGGTCAAAGGAGACGTGATACGTTGGTGGTCTGATCTTCCAGGCTCTTCTGATCAGGTTCAAAACAGCTTCTTACCACATTCATGGAAATTTTAACAGCCTTTGGCTCATCCCAAGGACTTTGCCTCTTTTTGCCATCAGGTGACAACTTTCTGCTAGCAGAAAAAACAACAACCCACTGGTGAAACACTTGGCCTTGTTACTATCGAAAGGTTAAGCAACAAAATTGCTTGCTCTTTAAAAAAAAAAAAAGAAGTATTATTTTGGTGATTCAGTCCTGTTTCTACCACCCGGCAGTTTTTCAAGCCAGTTTTCTTCACCTTTGCCTTCTGCTACGATCAGTTAAGAAAGTGCACTTTATATATATATATATTTATTTTAACATCGTGTTATTTCAAAACAAAAGACACACAAGCCTTGATAGTACAGGGGTTTAAGGCACCCTGTTATTAAGCTTATTAAGACCAGCTGCCTGCAATTACTGCAGGGTTCGAATCTCGCCAAGGCTCAAGGTTGACTCAGCCTTCCATCCTTTCTAAGGTAGGTAAATTGAGGACCCAGTTTGTGGGGGCAATAAGCTGACTTTGTATAAATATACAAAAGGATGAAGGCTATTGCTGAGCACATTGTAAGCCGCCCTGAGTCTTTGGAGAAGGGCGGCATATAAATCAAATTAAAAAACAACAACAACAAAAAAAAAAAACCCAAGCATGTTACTTCCTCGCTGGAGGTTTTCAAGAAAAGAATTAGACAACCATTTGTCCTGGATGTTAATAAGGACGCCTGCCTTGAGCAGCGGGTTGGACTAGAAGATCTCCAGGGTTCCCTTCAGCCCGAGGAAAATCTGACTTTCATCAGTCAGTATTTTCATCAGTCAGGCACAAATAGCCAGACCCAGCCAGAGTTTGAACTGGCTACTTTATTGTTCCATGCCTATAATACAGGACTCTATAGAGCCTTGGTAGTACAGTGGTTTAAAGCACCCTGTTATTAACACAGCTGCCTGCAATTACTGCAGGTTCGAATCTTACCAGGCTCAAGGTTGACTCAGCCTTCCATCCTTTCTAAGGTAGGTTAAATGAGACCCAGTTTGTGGGGGCAATAAGCTGACTTTGTATAAATATACAAAAGTATGAAGGCTATTGCTTAATGCATTGTAAGCTGCCCTGAGTCTCTGGAGAAGGGCGGCATATAAATCAAATAAAAAAAAAAAATCTTCCCAGACTCTGGCAGCTTTTGCCTGCAAAAAAAGTAAATAAGGCTCCAAGGCATTCAAAGGGATCAGGCCTTGCCCTCTTGTGTCTATGTAAGAAGTCCAAGCTAATTCCCTGCTTGATGCCTCCTTCCAACTGGGATGGTTGTTCTCCAACATCATCCCTTAAAAAAGCCAATAAAAACGCTTAACTGCAGAAATGTTGGGCTCCATTGTGGTCCTAAGTGGAAGGCTACCTGTATTCTGTGTTCTGTATATACAGCGGTGGCCAAAATTGTGGACACTTTTTGGGAAACGTGTAGTTTCTAAAACTAGCTAATAACAATACATTCTTTTGGAGTAGTATCATAAAATTATGTATCAATGGAAAGATCATTGAATCAAGAATGCGATGCAATCACTTTTATGAAGGATTTACTATTAGAATAGCAGGTACAGTATAAAGAGGAAAAACTGAAACATGTAGAAAAAAAAAAGATATACAAAAATGACCATCATAGAAAAAACGAGATATACAAAAATTATCCCCATGCCAGTTAATCCTTAGTTGGGTAACCTTTAGCATGAATTACGGCCTTACAACGTTTTCCCATGGAGGGAACCCAGTCTTTTAGCTCTTCAGCTGTTATCATGTGAAAAATTTTATTTTTATTTTTATTTCACCAGGCTGGTCTGGCCTAACCTCTCCCATTCTCTTTTTAATGTAAATTTTAATTTGTTCTTAACCTGGGGTTTTAAATTTGTCTTGGGCTAAATTGATTTAATTCGGTTTTACTTCTGCTCTTAAATTTTTGTATTCTATGTGTTTTATCCTGTGCCTGTTCACCGCCCTGAGTCCTTTGGGAGTAGGGCGGTATATAAGTCAAATCAAATCAAATCAATAAAATGAACCAAGATTGAAGGATTGCTTGTATTAACTGGGTTTTATTGTTAGGTCGCTTCTGACTAACAAGTTTCTTTAGTCGGCTCCCTAGATTTTCCATTGGGTTAAGGTCTGGGCTATTCCTAGGCCATTCCAGCAATGGAATAGTAGGTTTATCTTAAAACTCCCCCCCAAAAAAGTGGTGTTATTAGCCATCAAACCTCAAAAAATACAACTTTTCCCAAAAGGTTTCCACAATTTTGGCCACTACTGTATGTAGACTTTGCTGTTCCAACAGCATTCCAAAGAAAACTAAACCAGGATGCCCCATTTTCTGGCTAAGGGGAACTAATGAATGGAGTCAGTCCAGAAGGTTCTTCCTTGACTAGGAGTGTGGCATCTCCACACAGAGGACCATAGTCAGCAACTGCGCCATAATCGAAGGGTTGGCATGCCAGCAGCCCCAGCCATTTAAGTACTTATAGGTTGGAAACCGAGCTTGTGGGCTGGGAGGATCCTTGGCAAGGCTGCCCTTCTTCTATGCTAAATCCATGGATTTTCGGTGCCCAGGCTGATGCAAGTTAAGTGACAGCGATGGATTGATTGTAGGGCGTATTTATTTCTTTATATAAGCCTGCACAAAAAGACAGATTTATGGGTAAGAGACGACACCCCCCCCCCGCACCGCCACCCCATACCAACTGAAAATGGGTGTCACTATCTGGGTAGGATAGTGGAAAAACCACCTCAGGAGGAAAAACGTTATCGTCCCTGACTCTTTCCTTCTCTTCCCATTTTGGAAGAAAATCAGCTTTTGGGAACGTGAAATATTTATACAGGTTTTTACAGATTAACAGAGTTGGAAGGGGCCTTGTAGGTCATCCAGTCCAACCCCCCCCCGGCCCAAGCAGGATGCCCTACACCGTTTCTGACAAATGACAGTCCAATCTCTTCTTGAAGGTCTCAAGTGATAGTCCTCGGCTTACGACTCACAATGGAGCCCAGCATTTCCGCTGTTCAGCGAAACGTCTGTTCAGTGAGTTTTGCCCCATTGTACGACCTTACTTGCCACAGTTGTTAAGTGGATCCCCGCGCTTGGTAAGTTAGTAAACTGGTATTGTTAAGCGAATCTGGCTTTCCCCGTTGTCAGAAGGCCCCAAAAGGGGATTGCATGAGCTTAGGACACAGCCACGGTCATAAGTGTGAACCAATCGCCAAGCGTCTGAATTTGATCACCTGATCACGGGGACGCTTCAAAGGTCGTAACTGTGAAAAACGGTCATAAGTCACTTTTTTCAATGCCGTTGCAACTTTGGATTGTCACTAAATGAACTGCTGTAAGTCGAGGACTACCTATATTTTAATTTTTTAAAAAAATGATTTCAGACAATTTTAAATAGAGATAAGAATAGAATAGAGCTGGAAAGGACCTTGGAGGTCTTCTAAAACAGGAAAACTTATACTATTTCAGATAAATCGCTGTCTAGTCTCTTATTTAGTCACTAAATAAACTATTGTAAAGTTGAAGACTATCTGTAATAAGAATTGGAAAGGACCTTTGAGGTCTTCTAGTCCAACCCCCTGCTCAGGCAGGAAATCCTATCCCATTTCAGACAATCGGTTGTCCAATCTCTTCTTAATCCAGTGATGGAGCACCTATAACTTCTGGTGGCAAGCTGTTCCACTGGTTAATTGTCCTCACTGTTAGGAAGTTTCTCCTTAATTCCAGGTTGCTTCTCTCTTTGATTAGTTTCCATCCACTGTTTCTTGTCCTGCCCTCTGGTGCTTTGTAGAATAATTCGACCCTCCCTTCTTTGTGGCAGCCCCTCAAATACTCAAATACTGCTGTCATGCCACCCCTAATTCATCATCTGTCTAGACTAGCCAAACCCAAATCCTGCAGCCTTTCTTCATATGGTTTAGCCTCCAGGCCTTTGATCATCTCAGTTGCTCCTCTCTGAACTTTTTTCCAAACTTTTTGTAGGAGGGTGACCAAAATTGGTTGCAGAATTCCAGGTGTGGCCTTACCAAGGTTTTATGAAGCGGTACTAATACTTCACGAGATGCTATGGCCGAGAAGCTAAAAGAGGTCAAGGTGAACGAGATTGCCAATTAAAAGTGGAATTGCCAATTTAAAGAAAGAAAAAAAGAAAGAAAGAAACCAGAATTCAAGAGAAGATGAAATCAAAATAGCTAAAATTTACAGCCAGAGAGATTTGATCGTAAAATGTCAGGCTCGAGCAGGAAAAACCAGATGCACAGGTACAAGAGAGGCTTAGGCAGGAGTACCTGCGAGAAAGATCTGGATGTCCTGATACACCACAAATGAAGTGTGAGCCAGCAAGGTTCGTTGCAGCTGCCAAAACTGCCAGGGCAGGTTTAGATTCCATCAACAGAGACCCAAAGGTGCTTTTTGTCACAAGTATGACCTGGATGACTGAGAATCTCTATAGACACCAACAGAGACATATCGTCAGGATCAGGGCAAGTGATACGTAGTTCTGCTCTCTGCTCCAATGCTTAGACCATCTCAGGCGCAAAGGATCTTGGCCAGTGGTGGGTTCCTCCCGGTTTGGCAGAGCCGGTAGCGGTGACGATATGACGTCACCGAACCGGTTCTCTTTGTTCGGGAGCTGGGCCCTCCCGCCAGCCCCCGCGTTATTCTTACCTTTTATTTGGCCCCGCCCCCAATCTATTCGCTGCCTCCCGAGTCCCAGCTGATCGGCTAGAAGGAAAAAAACTGTTTAAACTCTTCCCGCGGGGCTTCAAAGGGCCGCCCTACAGCTGATCAGCGGTAAAAGGCAGTGTGCTGGTAGACCGGTGCCTCCAAAAACAAATGGGTAGACTGGAACGCTCCAAGAACAAATAGGTAGACCTGTACAGCTCTGCAAGCAGTTAAAAGCCTGGTAGACCAGTACCTCTGCTAAATCCTAAAGAATTGTCACATGACCATCAAGCCACGCCCACAAAATAAGCCACGCCCACAGAACCGGTAGTAAAAAATTTTAGAACCCACCCCTGATCTTGGCCCATACATTAAGTCACATTTCCAAAGATTTCTTGCTCAAGTCTCTACTATCAGGGTTCCAAGTAATACACCCATAGCAAGCAAAACTCTTAAGGCAGGTAGATTCCTCAAAGAATAGCTTTATTGGATATCTCGTATTGACACAGTTCTGGTGAAAACCGACTCTGAAGGTTCCCGCCGTTTTGTTTTTCCCCTTCCCCAAACAAGCAGTCATCTGGTCCGATCGAGGTGCAGTCTGGTTGCCTGGTGACATCTCTCCTCCTTCTTCTGACCAGGTGTGAGAACGTCCTTGGTTCCCAAGAGAAAGTATTTTGTTTTGACTACACATCCCCAGCTATCTCTAATCGGGGGGGGGGGGGGGATTAACCAGTGGAACAACTTGACTCCAGAATTTGTGAATCTCCAACACTGGAAGTTTTTAAGACGAGATTGGATAACCATTTGTCTGCAATGGTATAGGGCCTCCTGCCTGACCAGGGGGTTGGACTAGAAGACCTCCAAGGTCCCTTCCGACTCCTATTCTATTCTATTCTATTCTATTCTATTCTATTCTATTCTATTCTATTCTATTCTATTCCATTCCATTCCATTCCATTCCATTCCATTCCATTCCATTCCCAATAAATATTCTATTCTATTCTATTCTATTCCATTCTATTCTATTCTATTCTATTCTATTCTATTCCATTCCATTCCATTCCATTCCATTCCATTCCATTCCATTCCATTCCAATCCAATCCAATCCAATCCAATCCAAATCAATCCAATCCAATCCCAATAAATATTCTATTCTATTCTATTCTATTCTATTCTATTCTATTCTATTCTATTCTATTCTATTCTATTCTATTCTATTCTATTCTATTCTATTCTATTCCATTCCATTCCATTCCATTCCATTCCATTCCATTCCAATCCAATCCAATCCAATCCAATCCAATCCAATCCAATCCAAATCAATCCAATCCAATCCCAATAAATATTCTATTCTATTCTATTCTATTCTATTCTATTCTATTCTATTCTATTCTATTCTATTCTATTCTATTCTATTCTATTCCATTCCATTCCATTCCATTCCATTCCATTCCCAATAAATATTCTATTCTATTCTATTCTATTCTATTCTATTCTATTCTATTCTATTCTATTCTATTCTATTCTATTCTATTCTATTCTATTCTACTCTACTCTACTCTACTCTACTCTACTCTACTCTACTCTACTCTACTCCACTCCACTCCACTCCACTCCACTCCACCCCACCCCACCCCACCCCACCCCACCCCACCCCACCCCATCCCACCCCATCCCATCCCATCCCATCCCATCCCATCCCATCCCATCCCATCCTACCCTACCCCACTAGCAGCTTTCCATGCGCACCTGTACCTTGGCCTGTTTCTTACTTGCCTCCTGTCCCTGGAGGTTTTTAAGAAGAGATTGGACTACCTGTATCGGAATTTTAAAAAATAATGATATTTTCAGGAAACCAAACACGGAATGTCGAAGCCCAGAGAAACCACTTTCCGCCTGACCAGCTGGCCTTTGGAAATTTCGTTGACTCTTTTGAAATTGCTGCATTTGGGGATTGAGAATAGCAGCCACCTGAATTTTCCAACCGGAGAAAGCTTTGGGGTTGAGGGCAGGGAAGATAAAAACACAACGGATGAATTCCTTGCAAATGGCATTACCGACCAGTAGCTCTTGATAGCTTTTGCACAAGCGTCCCGAGTTTGTCAGGACCCCGTAAATCTCCTAAAGTTTATTTTCTTTACAGCATCTGTGTTTTATAATGGCACATTTAATTTGTTTTTGCTTTGTCTGCTGGGATTTCTTTTGTCCGGCGTCTCCCCCTTCCCTCCCTCTGCTGTTCGACAAGAAAGAAAAAGGGGGTGGGGGGGTGGGTTGAAAGTCCTGGGTGGAAGCGAACATTTAAGTGATGACTAACTGGGGAATATTTCATCCACAAAGTTAATATGACAGACAGCTATTCCCTGTGCAAGCCGCAAAGGCAATTGTTGACTTTTCCCTCCTCCGTGCCTTTTAATCCTCATCTTAATTCATTTTTCCGATGTGCGTTCGAGGCAGAAAAATATCTGGAAAAAGAAGGAAGGGAGAATGTTGCGTGGACGATACGGTGAATTTAAATTCGCCTTCTCTTCCTTTTTCTAAAAAGCGAAATGCACGAACATATCCAGAAGCCAACGGACTTGTCTTTCCAAGTTTGGCTGCAAATTGGCTAAAGATGTTATTGTTGCCAACAAATGCATGTTAGTCTTAGAATGTGTTTTGAAAAGCCAGCGATTGTCATTTTATTCGCTCAGAGCCAGAACTGCATTCATTTTCTCTTTGGATGTGCAGAAAATCCTTGATTTAGGACCACCATCGAGCCCCCCCCCACCTCCCCAAATTTCTGTTGCCGAGCAAGGCAGTTGTTAAGCGAGTTTTGGGCCCATTTTACAGCCTTTTTCCCCCAGCAGTTAAGTAAATCACTGCAGTTTTAAGTTAGTAAGACGGTTGTTAAGGGAATCTGGCTTCCCCATTGACTTTGCTTGTCAGGAGATTGCCAAAGGGAAATCACATCATAAGTACATGCCAGTTACCAGGAGTCTGTACCAGGGGTGGGTTCTAAATTTTTTTACTACCGGTTCTGAGGGCGTGGCTTATTTTGTGGGCGTGGTTTGATGGTCATGTGACAATTCTTTAGGATTTAGCAGAGGTACTGGTCTACCAGGCTTTTAACTGCTTGCAGAGCTGTACCGGTCTACTCATTTGTTTTTGGAGGCACCGGTCTACCCATTTGTTTTTCAAGCGCACTGGTCTACCACCACACTGCCTTTTAACACTGATCAGCTGTAGGGCGGCCCTTTGAAGCCCCGCAGCAAGAGTTTTTTTTCCTTCTAGCCGATCAGCTGGGACTCGGGAGGCAGCGAATAGATTGGGGGCGGGGCCAAATAAAAAGTAAGAATAACGGTGGGCGGGAGGGCCCAGCTCCCGAACAAAGAGAACCGGTTCGGTGACATCATATCGTCACCGCTACCAGCTCGGCCGAACCGGGCTGAACCGGGAGGAACCCACCACTGGTCTGTACGCAGAAGTAGTTCAGCCTCATCACTGGCTTTCCACTCACAACTGTACCGTAGCCTGCTTCTCACTTGCCCCCAGAAGTTGTGGTTGCTCCATCGCTGGAGGATTTTAAGAAGAGATTGGACAATCATTTGTCTGAAATAGTATAAGGGGAGAGTGAAGGTTCGTTCTCCAAGCTTGTGGGTTGGTTTCCGAACGTTTCGTTACCAGGCTAGGTAAGATCTTCAGCGGAGTTTAGGGAATGTCGGTATCGGTGTTCTAGGGATGACCTGGAATGGATAAACAAAACAGTGTTCTGTTTTGTTAAACAGAACACTGACCTCCCCTAAACTCCGCCGAAGATCTTCCCTAGCCTGGTAATGAAACATTCGGAAATCAACCCACAAGTTCAGAGAACGAACGGAGAGCCTTGGTGGCGCAGCAGACTAAAGTGCTATTAAGTAGCACCAGCTGCCTGCAATTACTGCAAGTTCAAACCTCACCAGGCTCAAGGTTGACTCAGCCTTCCAGCCTTCCGACGTAGGTAAAATGAGGACCCAGATTGTGGGGGCAATAAGCTGACTTTGTATAAAAAAGAACACTGCTTAGGGGGGGCTGAAAGCCCTACTTAACAGGTATATACAAAAGTATGAAGGCTATTGCTTAACGCATTGTAAGCCGCCCTGAGTCTCCGGAGAAGGGCGGCATATAAATTGAACCAATAAATAAATAAATAAATAAATAAATAAATAAAACGAACCTTCACGCTCGTCCTATACCCGAGCTGCAGATATTTGCCACTATTGCAAAATAGTACAAGGCCGTGATGGTGAACCCATGGCACACGTAGCCATATCAGTGGGCACACGAGCTCAGCTCCGGCGTGCATGCACGCGTCAGCCAGCTGATTTTCGGGTCTTCTGGGCCCACCAGAAGTAGAGAAACAGGCTGTTTCCTGCCTCCAGAGGGCCGGGGGGCGGGTGGGGTGGAGAAGGCCCGTTTTTCTTTCTCCCCTGGTTCCAGGGCCTCTCTAGGAGTCTGGGGAGGGTGAAAACAGCTTTCCCCACCCCTCCGGAGGTCCTCCAGAGGCTGAAAATGGCCCGATTGACAACTTCTGGAAGGGAAGCACATATGCGCATGGGCGGGACGCCTAGAATTATGGGTGTGGGCACGTGTGTGCGTGACCCCTCACCCCACCCCTCCCTCCTGGCACGCGATGGCAAAAAGGTTAGCCATCACTGGTATAAGGTTTCCTGCTTGGGAGGAGGGTTGGACTGGAGGGCTTTGGTTTCACTTCCAACTCTATTATTTGGTTCTGTTTTTTTTTTTTTTTTTTTTAATTTTGATTTATATGTCGCCCTTCTCCGGAGACTCAGGGTGGCTTACAGTGCGTTAAGCAATAGCCTTCATACTTTTGTATATTTATACAAAGTCAGTTTATTGCCCCCACAAACTGGGTCCTCAATTTACCTACCTTAGAAAGGATGGAAGGCTGAGTCAACCTTGAGCCTGGCGAGATTCGAACTTACTAATTGCAGACAGCTGGTGTTAATTACAATGCATTAATGAGCTATCCAGGCTCTTCTTTCTATGATCCATATGTATCCATCCCATCAACTCAAAGAAAGTCTGGAATGGTATAGGATCTCCTGCCATGGGCAAGGGGTCAGACTAGAAGACCTCAAGGTCACTTCCCACCCTATTATTCTATGTTCTGTGTTCACACTCTTTCACTGATTGGGTGGCCAGTAGAAGCAGCCGGGCTGGGTGAACTTGGCTTCAGCTCCTCTATTGCCTGTTTCCTCTCCAGGACTTGGAAATGCTTAGAGGAAACCTTACTCTATCCTAAAGGAAATTCTCCCTGCTCCTATTCATCAAGGTGTTTGTGGTGTAGAAGAAGGAGTGGCAGGATATGGGGGCGGAGTCAAAAGAGGAATCAGACTAGAATCTCTACGTAGCCACAAGCAAACGAAGTCCAACTTCCCTTGAATTCCATTGACTCTTAATTAACTCCTAGCCGGTGGTGTTAATTGTGAATATTCCTGAGCTTTTAGCAATAAATCAGTTTAACTGGACCTTCACATGTGGATCCAAACTTTCGTTCCTAACATATGGCTACTAACAAGGCAGTGCACCCTGGAGCCGTCACAAGTCTACATTCAGCCCCCAAGTCCGGTAGTATCTAAGAAACTACATGTAGCCCTCGACTTACGACCACAATTGAGCCCAAAATTTAAGTTGTTAAGTGAGACATTTGTTAAGTGAGCTTTGCCCCGTTTTTTACAACCTTCCTTGCCACAGTTGTTAAGAGAATCACGGCAGTTGATAAATTCGCAACCCGGTTGTTAAGAGAATCTGGCTTCCCCATTGACTTTGCTCATCAGAAGGTTGCGAAAGGGGATCCTGTGATCCCGGGACACAACAACGGTCACAAATATGAATCAACTGCCAAGCATCTGAATTGCATTACATATATTCATGGGGATGCTGCAAAGGTTGTAACTGTCATAAGCGGTGATGGGATTCAGCCGGTTCGGGCCAGTTTGGGTGAACCGGTAGTTAAATTGCTGGCTGGCCCCTCCCCTCCCTGCCTCTTCCAGGAGTCCCCACGGGCTCCCAGGTAAGTGCAGGGAGGCCTCCTAGGCCCAAAATGGGGCGCGGGGGGGGAGGGCGGCACATCCCTCCCGCGGCCTGTTTTTGCTTCAAGGGGGGTGCTGCCTGTCACACGCCCTGGCCACGCCCGACATGGCCACGCCCACCTAGCCGGTCATTAGGGCAGAGAACCGGTTGTTAAATTATTTGAGTCCCACCACTGATCGTAAGTCACTTTTTCCAGTGGTGTTGTAACTTTGAACGGTCACTAAACAAACGGTCGTAAGTCGAAGACTACCTGTACCATTTCAGACAAACAGTTGTCCGAATCTCTTCTTGAAAGCCTCCAGTGATGGATCACCCGCAACTGTTGTAAATCGAGGATTACCTGTATACCAGTTCGTGAAAAGGGGGCAGAGCAGTGGTGAAATGTAAAATTTGTTACTATCGGTTCTGTGGGCGTGGCTTGGTGGTGGTAGGGGTGGAATATGACTGAGTGGGTGTGGCCAACTTTTTTTTTTTTTTTTTTTTACTTTTAAAAGCATTTTTTCTACAACCTCTTCGGCTGAAGAGATTGTAAAAAAAATGCTTTTAAAGCCTCTGACGATCCCAGCTGACTTGCCTGATCTGCAGAGGCTTTCTTTTTTTTTTTTAAAGCCTCTGATGATCCCAGCTGAGCCGCGTGATCATCAGAGACTTTTTTTTTTTTTTTTACTTTTAAAAGCATTTTTTTTGGCCAAAGCAGTTGTAGAAAAAAATGCTGTTAAAAGTAAAAAAAAAGCCTCTGATGATTGCGCGGCTCAGCTGGGCATGGGGGGGCAGGGATTTTTGCTACCGGTTCTCCGAACCACCCGCCTCCATCGCTACCGGATCGGGCGATCCGGTCCGAATTGGGAACATTTCACCCCTGGTGCAGAGGTCCCATTTAGCAAAACCGGCCTGAGACCTTGGCCTGTCCTGCGTTAACCTCATCAAAAGCAAACCTTCCGGGGGGCATTGTGGGGGAGCTAGACAAATGGTTAACCAAGGGAACCTTCCTTCTCCGATTTGCTTGAAAGTTTATTGAACTCTTGACACCAAAGTCAGAAAATGCATCTCTGTGGAACGCTTGTCTCCTGGATAAGAAAGACGGGAGAAGGAAGGAAGGGATCGGGCCGGTCCATTCTTCATGGAATGGCTAAGAAAGGAGCAGCAACGGACAATCTTTCTGGATGACGAATTGCGCAGCTTCTCATCGTTGAAAAACAAAAAAAAAATAACAGAGTTGGAGAACATGCCCAGATGTTGGACAGTGAACCCAAGAACTCAAGAGTCAACTGGACTTTCTGGTTTTTTTTTCTTTGAAGACATTTCGCTTCTCATCCAAGAAGCTTCTTCAGCTCTGACAGGAAAGTGGGGAATGGAAGGATTGATATTCCTTGCAGACAGCTGGAGAATGAAGGATTTCTAGGCCAAATTCTAGGAAGAATGGAAGAGGAAGCAGAAGCTGCTGTGGCTGTTGTTTTGAAACTGGCCTAAGTGGAAAAAAAATTCGATCATCCCAACCTTGGCAACTTTAAGATGTGTGGACTTCAATTCCCAGAATCCCCCACCCAGCCATTCAATCTGAAAAATCTAAGGCGGGGTTTTCCAACCTTGGCAACTTTAAGACTCGTGGACTTCAACTCCCAGAATACCCCAGCCAGCCATTTAATCTGAAAAAAAAACCTAACGCAAGGTTTTTCCAACTTTGATAACTTGAAGACTTGTGGACTTCATCTCCCAGAATTCCCCAAGCCAGCATGGCTGGCTTGGGGAATTCTGGGAGTTGAAGTCCACGAGTCTTAAAACTGCCAAGGTTGGAAAATCCTTCTTTAGGTTTCTCAGGTTGAATCAGTGGTGGGTTCCTCCCGGTTCGGTCCGGTTCAGCCGAGCCGGTAGCGGTGACGATATGACATCACCGAACCGGTTCTCCCCCCCCCGCCCCCCCCACCCTCCTACGTTATTCTTACCTTTTATTTGGTCCCACCCCCAATCTATTGCTGCCTCCTGAGTCCCAGCTGATGACTAGAGGGAAAAAAAACTGTTTAAACTCTTGCCGCGGGGCTTCAAAGGGCCGCCCTACAGCTGATCAGTGTTAACAGCAAACAAATGAGTCGGGTCGTAAGTGCGAGGACTGGTCATAAGTGCGAGGACCTTCCAGAAACGACTCTGACCAGCTAGCCACGCCCACCTAGTCACATGACCTCTAAGCCACACCCACAAAATAAGCCACGCCCACAAAACCGGTAGTAAAAAAATTTATAACCCACCCCTGGGTTGAATGGCTGGCTGGGGAATTCTGGGAGTTGAAGTCCCATGAGTCTTAAAAATTTACCAAGGTTGGAAAACCCCGCCTTAGGTTTTTTCAGGTTAAAAAATTGGCTGGGGAATTCTGGGAGTTGGAAGTCCACAAATGCCCCTTTGGACTTCCGCCACTAATCCTGACCCATAAAAGTGTCCCTTGGCTGATGAATTTCACTCATTCTGCTGCACTTCCTCCTTCAGCTCGCTTGTTTTCGGCAGCGAACGCTTGATGGAGACCACTACCTTCGAAGGTCATTTATTAACAAGCCCGAGTGTTCTCCGTTGGCACAATCGCACCGTGTATCTTAGGTCAATCCCTCGCACGGAGTTTTACAAATCTTTGCGAATCACGAAACTGGTGGTTTTGCAGGGAAGGCCCGTAGACCAAGTGTAAGAATCTGTTCCTAAGGCAAACTTAAAAACCAACCGTCCAACACCCTGGCAAGTTTGCACGATGGCTCGAAACGATAAGAAACGACCATTTTTTGGGGAAAAAAAATAAAACCAACCGAACCAACCAACTTGAACGCTCCCTGCTGCTTTTGAAAACAAAACCACCACTAAAAAGTCAGCAAAAAAATCCCAACAGAGTGTAAGGCCAAAGTGTACTCTACCGATGGCTCTTAACTGTGACAGTGATTTATGCTGTGTATGTGTGCGTGTGGGTAAGCCTGCGGATGTTTAAACTACGAAGCAGAAAAAAAAAATAATCTGAAAACTTCCTTGTCTTCAACGTATAGGTAGTCCTCGATTTACGACCAGCGTGGAAATACAGGTAGTCCTCGATCTTAGGACCAGCGTGGACCCCCAAATTTTTGTTGCTGAGCAAGAAAGTCGCTAAGTGAATTTTGCCCCATTTTACAACCTTTCCTGCCGCAGTGGTTAAGTGGATCACGGCATTGTTCGGTTGGTAACACGGATGTTAAGTGAATCCGGCTTCCCCGTCGACTTTGCTCGTCAGAAGCTCACGTAACCCCAGGTACGCTGCAATCATCGTGAATATGAGTCAGTTGCCAAGCCTCTGAATTTTGATCACGTTGACCACGGGGCTGCTGCGACGGTCGTAAGTGTGAAACACCATCCTAAGTCACTTTTTTCAGTGCTGTCGTAACTTTGGTCACTAAATGAACTGCTGTAAATCGAGGACTACCTGTATTGAAGATAGAACTGACTCCTTTCTTACTTACCTTGCAATTTTATCCTCCACTGAATAGATGAGGATGATTGATTGATATGTGGGACTGCATTTCTTGGAGGGGGGGGTCCCTTGAGCGCTCGGAAATCCTGTTTCCCTCCCCTGCATCTCTTCATCTTGATTTATTGGTTAATGACCTCAGATATCCTAATCGTTAATTTTATGACCCTGAATCCTTCCATCAATGTAAAACCCTAATTGATACTAATATCAGTTCAGTAAGATAAGAATCCTAACTCAAAAATTCCCTGGAAAATCCCTTTTACCTCTTAATATTGATACAAAATTTAGATGCATGGATCGGACAGCTTGTCATAATTGAGGGTTGGCCTTGGCAATACCTTATTTTGTTATAATTTGGTGCCTATCCTTTTGGTTGTCCTAAATGTGCTTGCTTTCCAGTGATGTTCACAAACAGCTCTAATATAATGGAAACATGTCTATTATTTTTTTTTTTTATTTTAATTTGATTTATATGCCGCCCTTCTCCGGAGACTCAGGGTGGCTTACAATGGGTTAAGCAATAGCCTTCATTCTTTTGTATATTTTATACAAAGTCAGCTTATTGCCCCCACAACTGGGTCCTCATTTCTCCTACCTTAGAAAGGCTGGAAGGCTGAGTCAACCTTGAGCCTTGGAGAGATTCGAACCAGCAGAAATTGCAGGCAGCTGTGTTAATGACAGGGTGCACTAAACCACTCTACTATCAAGGCTCTTGATAGTACAGTCTAGAGTGCTCCAGAGAAGCAAAGCATGTCCATACATGCACCAACATACAAGTCATAGAATCATAGGACCGGAAGGGACCTTGGAGGCCTTCTAGTCCAACCTCCTGCCCAAAGCTGGAATCCTTATTCCATCCTAGACAAATGGTTATCCGATCCTTTCTTGGCATCCTCTAGTGATGGAGCGCCCACAATTTCTCCATTCTCACTATCAGGAAATTTCTCCTTACTTCCAGGTTGGATCTCCCTCTGACCAACCTACACCTATTCCTGCCCTCTGGTGCTTCGGAGAACAGGTCAACCCTCTCTTCCCTGTGACAATCCTTCAAGGATTGGTTGTTTCAGAATAACAGAGTTGGAAGGGACCGTGGAGGTCTTCTGGTCCTACCCCTTACTCAACCAGGAGACTCTATAGTCTATACCAGTGATGGCTAACCTTTTTGCCATTGCGTGCCAAAAGTGGGGGGAGTGCGGGGGGGTCGCTCGTGCACATGCCCACACCCATAATTCTATGCCCCCCAACCCCGCGCATGTGCACGCGACCCCTCCCCACACTCCCCCACTTTTGGCATGCGATGGCAAGGTAGGCCCGTTTTTTGCTCTCCCCAGGCTCCAGAGCCTTTCTTGGAGGCCGGGGAGGGCGAAAATAGCCTTCCCCACCTCCCCGGAGGCCCTCGGGAGGCTGGAAACAGCCTTTTTCCTGACTTCTGGTAGGCCCCAAAGACCCGAAAATCAGCTGGCCAGCGTGTGCATGCATGTCAGAGCTGAACTCGCGTGCCTACTGATATGGCTCCGCGTGCCACCTGTGGCACGCGTGCCATAGGTTCGCCATCACGGGTCTATACCATTTCAGACAAATGGTTCTCCAATCTCGTCTTAAAAACCTCCAGTGTTGGAGCATTCACAAGTTCTGGAGGCAAGTCATTCCACTGGTTAATTGTTTTAACTGTCAAGAAATTTCTCCTTAGTTCTAGGTTGCTTCTCTTCTTGATTGGTTTCCATCCATTGCTGCTTCTTCTGCCTTCAGGTGCTTTGGAGAATAGGTTGAGACACACACCCCTCTTCTTTATGGCAGCCCCTTAAATATTGGAAGATTGCTATCCTGTCACCCCTAACCAACTTTGGGGAATGAAAGGTCTGCAAGAAAACAACCTCAGAGAGCACCAAGGACCCCTCACTAGACCTACCCTATTCCTCCAACTATCATTCTTCATACATTTTAGCCTCTGGTCCCCTAATCATCTTTCTTGCTCTTCTCTGCCCTCTTTCTAGAATCTCAATATTTCATTTACTTAAGTATTGGTTCGTTTCCTGTATCTGACATCATGGTTTTCAGTTAGGCTCAGCTGTGACATTCGCGGCCTTGTCCTTCGACGGAGAACCGGCGGTTGAAAGAATCGGTGACCTGCTGGACTTTGGGCTACTTGAAAAAAGTCTTCTTTGCGAAGATGGGGAGTTGCTTGACTTGATAGACCCCAAAGCGGGAGGGGGGCATAATCAGTTCCCTCCTTTTATTCTCCAGCGTTTTCTCAGGTCCAGCTGCAATAGCATGCCGTGGTGGGTTGTTATTCCCCCCCTCCTTTCCTCCCCTTTTAAAAATTGACCTGTTAAATATAGTCTGCGGCCCCCATCGCTTCATCCTCGGTCACGGGTACACAATGGTGCTCTCCCTGAATGCCGAGATATAATAAAAGAGTGGCCGGAGCACACATTGCTCGCTTACCCCCCTGGCCATTCAATTAAGAAGTTAAGATTGAATATTGATGGTGCCGACAACAACAACAACAACAAAAGCATTTCCGTGTGTGTGCGCGTGCGTGCGTCTCTCCGTATGTGTGTTCCTCTGCACACTCCCGGGTATATAATGCATCAGTTCCCCCCCCCTCCCTTCCCGCCCCCCGCACTTTTCTTCTTAAGTGTAAGACGCTGGAAATAAAAAGCTAATAACATTATTTTGCTCCTAACCTTATTCAGTCGTACTTTACAGAATGTACGCGAAAGAAAGCCCAACAGCCAAACCCAACTTCCCTCCTCCCACCTCCAATTTCTGAAAACACATTTGATGCTCCCCGTCTTAACAAAAGGGCCTATTTGTAGCTGTGAGTCGAATTGTCGAGGTCTCTCTAAGCTGGGTTGTGTTTTTTTTCTTTGCAGACCCGACTTTAAAAGACTCTCAGTCGTTTTTTATTTTTTATTTTTTTGCAGTTGAGGGATCGCACACAGGCCAAAAGAACGATGACAACAACAACAATAATAATAATAATAATAATTACATTTTAAGAAGATACTTGGTCGATACCTAGGGTGCTGGCAGCCGCCCGTATCAACCATCAGCGCCCAGTCAATGATATTTATGATACATTTTTAAATGTTCAGTTGACTGAGTTTCATGTTTCATGAATAAAAGAGATGATAACAACAGCCATAATAATAATAATAATAATAATAATAATAATAATAATAATAATAATAATAATAATAATAATAATAATTTAGAATTTCTAAATAGCGGGGTAGCCCTTTGAGCAGTACCCAAAGGGCTACCCCGCTATTTAGAAATTCTAAATTTGCCGGACTTGAACATTTTGACTCTACAAAAAACCACCTTACTCGGAACAGCTTACATCCTCCGACGATACCTTAACAGTTCCTAGGTCCTTGGTTAGGACTCGAGCTGCTGAGCTATTAACCAGCCTCAAAGGCTGCGAATCTCACTAAAGATTAACCAATAAATAATAATAATAATAATAATAATAATAATAATAATAATAATAATAATAATACTAATAATAATGTTTAGTTAAAGATTTAAATGTTCAGTTGACTGAGTTTCATGTTTCATGAACAAAAGAGATAACAATAATCACAACAACTATAACAGCAGCCTCTCTTTATTTCAGAATTCTCACTTTTCTAGTGATAATTCTCTGCAGAAAGTTCCCAAGCCGGTGCTCAGAATTTGTCCTGTGTAATGGCAAGAGAAATGGATAAATAAACAGAAAGAAATAACATTACTGAACCTTCTCGCTGTTTCCATTTGGGTATCATTTTCTCTCTTCTTGCTACTAGACAATTTAATCTTCCGGCGATTTCTCCAGAACTCAGCCATAAAAGCTGCAAATATTACAGTCATGGGTTAACCTAAATAAATATAACCTAATTACGATATACCTTGTTTTTATTTTTTATTTTTTTTATTTTTTTCTGTTCCAACGTAAATGATTCTTCAACAGGTCACTTCCTACGTTTCTCGCTTAATAATTAGCATAGTCACAATAACAATAATATTAAAGAAAAACACACATGCTATCTCATAGCATATATTTTAATATATTTTTTTTAAAAAAAGAAGGTTATTGGTTGGGAAGGACAAAGTAAATATTTTGTGTTTGAAAATAAGTGATCCATCTATTTTTATCTTGCAAGCCAAAACAAATCTCGGTGTCTCTGTACAAATTAATTTTGCATCCAGTCATTGTACAACAAGGCACAAACGAATCCTTCTGTTTCCCTCTTTGGTGTTTTTTTAAAATACTGTTCATATTTGTAAATCTATTTTTGCTTCAATTTCTAATGCTTCCTTTTTAAAAAAAAAAAAAACACCCTACAAAAATTAGGTATTTATTTCTAAATATCTTTTTAGAAATATCTATTTCTCAGCAATTTTCTTTTATATTATATTTTCTCTCTATTCTTTCTGCAATTATGGTGATGATAATTAAGAACAGAAAACACGTTTGTACAAACTAAAAGTTAGAGCAGGAATTGCAGACATGTAATAGACGTATTTAAATATATTTTAATACGGTTATATTTAAAAATGCTTATTTAAAGGGTATTTTTCCCCCCATCCAGAGCTAAGAATATTCAGAAAGCACATAAATACAAAACTGATGTATTTTCAATTTCCTCTGCCCATAAACCTCTGAAGGCAGTGATCAGATAGTATAATTGTTAAACTCTTTTAAATTTGTGTTTATTTTTTTTTCCTCTCTCTCTCTTTATATCAAATCTTCTAAATAAGTAGATCGGTGATAATCTACATCTATGTTGTCCTTTTTCGTTTTGTTACTTGGAGTTCAGAGATATTATATTAGAAGGTTTAATTGTTTTTCTGCGTGTTACTCCACAAATCTATAAATAACAAGCAAAACCTTACAGCCTACTTGGGTGACGCCAAAGTTTTCTCTCCAGCTAAGCCCAGGAATGTGGATTTTATCTGGATATTAATTCTTCCTAGGTATGATTCACCGTTTCTAACTTGTGCGATTCTGTCTCCGTTCGCATTCATGTATATTTCAGGGAGTTAAAAGCAAGCGGCTGTGTGATTGTTGTAATTCCTACAGGTGTATGAAGAAGTACAACACAGATTAGGATTCAGTTCCAGACGATCAAAATGGTTATATAAATTGCTGCGTTTTCAGTGCTGCATTAAAACATCCCAAATCTTATTTCTTTATTAGGACACAACTTTTACAGGGGCAAAAGTAACTTTACCTAACAGTTTAGGCAAGGGGACTGTATTTTAAATATTTATTTTTAAGTGGTATCAGGAAGAAGTAATTCTGCAACATGTGATTTAAAACAAACAAACAAACTTTTCTTTTATTTAATATCATTCATTCTGGTTTTTGCTCCTCTGTTAATTAAATGAATCGGATGTAACCACTGAAACGGGTTTACATGAAATTTTACAGAAGTTTTGACATTTCAGCAAACGTTGCTTATACATTTTAGAGATGGAAATATATATTTATTGGCTTATTATTTTTTTTTTAAAAAGCACATGTAACCCAGATCATTTTGGATTTTAGTTTGAGAGCAAAGAAATTTTAATGCTGCAGCCGTCCCCTTAACATATTTTGTAAATGTGCACCTCGAGATCAGAAAAAAGTCATCGCTCTTTATAAATCATTGTCATTTTTATCCTTGATAATAAAGCAGGGTTGCAATAAAAAGCAATAGGAAAAAATGACTTTACGAGGGTTGATTTTGTAACGTGTCTCAGTATTTCTCCAGCACGTATGCACTCCGTTCTTCTTTTGAAAAGTTCTGTAAAAAAAATAATAATAGGCTGCTTTAAAAAAGTGGTTATGTAGCTTTGTGAACCAAAAGAGTCTTCTCTTTTAAAATGAGAAAAACAACCCACCACTCCCCCCAATATTTTTAAAATGAAATTGGGGGGGGAGGAGGAAATTTAAAATTTAGATTTATTTAATGCAGTAGGAATAACTGCTAAATAACTATAGTGCTAGTATCAAGCTACCGTGTTTCCCCGAAAATAAGACCCTTGTATTTTTTATATACAAGACTTTTGAAGGTCTTGTATTTTTTTGAACCCTGAAATAAGCGCTTGGCCTTATTGCCATGCGCTCAAAAGCCCAATTGGGCTTATTATCAGGAGATGTCATATTTTGGGGGAAACAGGTACATCTGATTTTCCATTTATCTGTTTGTACTCCCTCCAATTGTCACAGTAGTGATTGATTGATTGATTGATTGATTGATTACATTTTTATGTCACCTATCTCCCCTATAAGGTGATGAATATACATCTGTATTTTAATAACACCCCTGGTGTGTGTAGGCAGGAAGAGAGGCCGTTGATATACACATATCATGATGTTGCTGAACACTGCAAATTGTGCAGTTTGCATGAATCGACACAACTCTCACTTGTGTGAGGCCGGAATCATTCAAGGGATAACTTGCAGCTTCTTCTGGATACATATGCCAGCGGCTGTAAAATTCTGCCTGTAAAATTCACTCTCCATCCACTCTTTAATTTATCTGGGATAGATCTACTCCAGAAATATATATTATTTATTTTCTGGAGTAGATCTGTCCCAGATAAATGACATTATCCTAACTCTGACTACGGGAATGTCCCACAAACTTTATATTGTATATCAGAAGGTTCCCAGGATCCCTGCACGAAATGCATTATCTTGAGGGCAGTGCTGCCCAATGGCTAAACAATCTGGATGTCCGACCATAGCCTCAGTCACTCCAGTAACCGCTCATACGTAATGTAATCCTATTCATTAATTTTATTTATCAGTTGTACTGTGTGTTTTTAAAATAAATCCACTGCTCCGGTGCTTTTATATTTTGATACACACTTCATATTGCTGTTTTTGTGCATTTCTTTGCACTAATGTTGTATTTGGTTACACCATACAAAATAATATACATACATGTATATACACCTACATACATACACACATTGTATATGCTGCTTGCTTGCTTGATTTTATATGATGTTTCTTTTTTTATTTATTTTTAGAATAGGTTATCCCAGATAAATTAAGAGTAGATGGACAGTGAATTTATAGGCAAAATTTTACTACTCACCCTCCCTCCCTCTCTCTCTCTCTCTCTCTTTATATGCTGCTTCTTTCTTTCTTTTTTATGTTATTTCTTTCTTTATTTCTGGAGTAGACCTATCCTAAATAAATTAAGAATAGATGGACAGTGAATTTATAGGCAAACATTTACTGCACATATACATACAAATCCACATACATACACACATTTTATATGCTTTATTATTTTATATGCTGTTTTTTTATTTATTTCTGGAGTAGACCTATCACAAATAAATTAAGAATAGATGGACAGCGAGTTTTACAGACAAAATTATATCTGTGTGTGCCTGTGTGTCTGTATCTGTGTAATAGATTAGTTATCTATTAAATGTAGTTATGGAGGGGAATGCAAATACCTGCCCCCCCCTCTCTCATCTATCTATCTATCCATCTCTATCGTATCTATCTCTATTCTATCTTTCTATCTTTCTATCTTTCTATCTTTCTATCTATCTATCTATCTATCTATCTATCTATCTATCTATCTATCTCTATTGTCTGTCATCTCCCCTAAGAGCAATTATGGGGGTTGGGGGGGGGAACAAAAATGGGCCATTCCTGGGCAAGAGGTTTAGCTTGTGATGATTTCAAGGAAGCTTAAATGCACCCAAAGGTAGCACGGGAGTTAATTCAAAATAGCCATAATTAGCAAGAAGGCAGTGCTAGACCATCTGAGCGAATAAATAGCTGCCGTACGATTGGAATCCAAACTCAGGCCCAGGGAAGCAGCCTCATCCAATTTGATCATTAGTTGTAATTTTGTAATTTGATGGAAGTAGTTTCTCGTCCTCAAAAGCCTCGGCCGTAATAACCTTGTTTTGTCTTGAAGGAGCTAAAACCCCGGCTACTTCTCTGAAAGTTGTAAACATAACAAGTTTCCATTTTGGAAAGAAACCCTGGGGAAAAAGAATAATAAATAAGGCAGAGCAAATCTGAGCAAATCCGTTTATCCCAGAATATTTTGTGGTCCGAATCAGTGAGGAAGGAGAAGTGGGGGGGGGGGGGAGAGAAACATTTTGGCATTCTGTAAAAAATATGTCAGAGAGACAAAGGATGTTTTATTCTCCTGGATATTTTATTTTGCCCGGTCTGTGGTTGAGGATACGTGCGTGTATTTCATGCTGTTTATTAAGTTTATTCTTTACGTTTTTCTTTGTGTTTTATGGGTAAGAGCAATCTACCCAGAGCATCTCAGCTATTGCAAGCATTAAAAATAATCTCCCTCTTTCTTTCTCTCTCTCTCTCTCTCTCTCTTGTTCCCGTGTTTCGAAAACTTAACTTCTAAACACCTGGGAAAGGATAATGAAATTACAGAAAGACAGTGTCTCTAAATACTAATACTAAAATTATTTTAAAGGTATTTGCTGCCTTTCCTTGGGGTAAAAGAAAAGCCCAAATGACACAATTCGTTTTCCTGGGAAACGTCTTCCATAATAATGCCATGCCATTCAAATGCGTTCCTTCAACTTAAATTTACACTTAAGAGTATCTTTACACTTAAGTTGTAAAGGTACAAGCAATTCACGTTGCTCATGTCTTTACAATTAATATTGTTTTTTATTGTTTCCAAATATGATTTGATTGCTTATTAGTATCCTATGACTATCACTAAGTGTTGTATCTTACGATTCTTGATGAATATATTTTATTTTTTCTTTATGTACACTGAGATATTTTTTATTGTTGTTGAATATTTTATATATTACATAGGATTTATATTTATATATTACATAGGATCTCCTACTTGAGCATTTATTTCTATATTTTATCATTGATCTGTTGTTTCGGTTAAATAATTGAATTACTATTATTGAATATTTTTTTTATATAGGATCTTCTGCTCAAGCGTTTTATATTTTATTTGTATATTTTATTATTGACTCAGGGCAGTGTTTCTTAATGTGGGCTGGTTTCTGAGGTGTGGACTTCATCTCCCAGAATTCCCCAGCCAGCCTTGCTGGCTGGGGAATTCTGGGAGTTGAAGTCCGCACCTCGGAAATTGGTTCAAGTTGAGAAACACTGAGTTATTGTTGATATTAAATAGTTGAGTTGTTATTTATAATTGAATATTTTATTTGTATAGGCTCTCCTGCTTGAGCAGGGGGGGTGGACTAGAAGACCTCCAAGGTCCCTTCCAACTCTTTTATTCTCTGTTGTGTTTTTTAAATAATCCAACCTCAGCAATTCAGAATCTTTCTTAACAAAAATAAACTTAATCTCAGAGAAAAGGGAAAAGCCTGCATTTTACATTTTGCAGAAGAGTTCCCTCTGAAGTAATTAAAAAAAAAACAGGAAGGTGAGCAAACCCCCCCCCCCCCCCCCCAAGAAACATCAATCATTTTTTATATTTCCCACATATTGTCAATTCTTTTATTTTTCCTACCGGGCCGAGGGGGGGGGGGAGCTGAGACTGGCAGGGCAAGAACTAGCAGTTTCCATGCCAGGGAGGACTGTTTTGTAAACAGTTTGCAAGCGCCCGAGGACAAAGTCAAGTGTCTGCAAACTTGGAAGGTAGGAGAAAGGGATCTATAAATCTTTAAGAAGTTTTATTTTATAGTTTAGCTTATTAAGAAAATTTATACGGCCGTCCAAGTCACTCATGGCGACTACGGGCGTCTTACAGAAATAAAAGCCCAAAACAGAAACCAATAAACTCTCAACCCTCTAGCGACAACAATGAAACCAACCATTTTATCATTGTGTATATATTTATATACGGTTAAGAATCATAAGACTGGAAGGGATCTTGGAGGTCTTCTAGTCCAACCCCCCGTCCAAGACAGAAGACCAATTGTTTGACCAATTGGGTCAAACAGTTGTCCAGTCTATTTTTGAAAACCTCCAGTGATGAAGCACCCACAACTCCGGGAAGCAAGCTGTTTCCCCTGATTAATTGCTCTCATTTATACATACTCCTTACCAGGGATGGGATTCAGCCGGTTCGGACCGATTCCGGCAAACCGGTAGCTCTGACAATTAGCTGGGAGAGAACCGGTTCACTCCCACCATCAGCTGGGAGCACACCGGTTCGCTCTGACAATCAGCTGGGAATGAACCGGTTCGCTCCGACAATCAGCTGGGCCCGTCTTCCTGCCCCTGCGCTTTACTTACCTTTATCCTCTCAGCTGATTCGCACAGCAGAGCGGATTGCCGCGCCTCAGCTGTGTTACTTCCCAGAAGGTTAGTTTTGTTAAAAGTGTGCACACACGCGCAGCGAAACACGCCATCACCAACCGGTTGTTAAACAGGCAGGATCCCACCATTACTCCTTACTGTATATATTTTTATAGTACTTCTTATAATAAGTTTGTAAGAATAGAAATCTGGAAGAATATAACGATGGTTGATAAATAATGGTCCCCATGGATGAGTTGTGCAGCTATAAATTTATTTAAATGAAATATTATGGACAGCAAGAGCGTTTTGAAAGAAGCATCTTGCGAAGAGAATTTATGGTTTCCAATCTGGAAACCCAGATTAAGAAGCAAAGCTGTTGTGATAGAAAATTAGCTACAGATAGTTCTCGATTTACAACTATTCAGTGATTGGGGGCGGCAGTAGCTCAGCAGTTAATGTTGCTGAGCTTGGAGAGCTGACAGCCTGGGTTTGAGACCCGAGCCCCTCACAATGGGGTGAGCTCCTGTTCCTTGCTCCAGCTCTTGCCCATCTAGCAATTCGAAAGCATGCAAATGCGAGTAGATTAATAGGTACCACTTCCGTGGGAAGGTAACAGCGATCCTTGGGCCTTCGACATATAGCCATGCTGGCCACATGACCACGGAAATTGTCTTTGGACAATGCTGGTGCCCTTGGCCAAGAAACGGAGAGGAGCATCGTGCCCTAGAATCGGACACGACTGGACACGGAAAACTTTACCTTTTTAGTCCTCAGCGTACAGCCATTTAATGACCGTGGCCCTGAAAAAAGTAACTTATTACGACTGTTTTTCATATTTACGGATGTTGAAGCATCCCCATGGTCATGTGATCTAAATTTGAATGCCCGGCATGTACTGTATTTATGACAGTCGCACTGTCCCAGGGTCTTCCCAGCTGGCAAAGCCAATGGGGGAAGCCAGGTTCGCTTAATGACGGCATGTTTCCCTTAACAACTGTGGCAGAAAGGTCATAAAATGGGGGCAAAACTCACTTCACAACTGCCTTGCTTAGCAACAGAAATGTGAGGCTCAATGGTGGTCATAAGTCGAGGATTCCCTGTCCATTCAACAGTCGAGCAGCTTGCCTTCAGATGTTATGGGTGCTCCATCACTGGAGACTTTTAAGAAGAGACTGGACAGTCATTTGTCTGAAATGGTATAGGGCAGTGATGGTGAACTTTTTCAGCACCGAGTGCCCAAACCTGAACATGCGTGCATGTGCGCGCACCGGAAACTGGAAGGCCTGTTTTTTGGCTGTTTTCCAGCCCGTTTTCTGTCCATTTCCAGGGCCAAAAATGGCCTGGTTTTTGGCCATTTTCAGGCCATTTTCCAGTGCTCTGGCGTCCGCGAAGACC
Source organism: Pituophis catenifer annectens (assembly GCF_029215685.1). Classification (NCBI taxonomy): domain Eukaryota; kingdom Metazoa; phylum Chordata; class Lepidosauria; order Squamata; family Colubridae; genus Pituophis; species Pituophis catenifer. The sequence goes on from NW_027256881.1 coordinate 2,012,648, forward strand.
AGCTGGCCGGCGCGCATGAAACCAGAAGTGCAGCTGGCGACGGCGCATGTGCCCACAGATAGGGCTCTGCATGCCACCTCTGGCACGCGTGCCATAGGTTCACCATCATGGGTATAGGGTCTCCTGCTTGAGTAGGGGGCTGGACTTCCAGATGAGAATGTATGTATGTATGTATGTATGTATGTATGTATGTATGTATGTATGTATTTCGCGGATAAAGAAATAAAGGGAGACTAGCAGGGTGGATTTGATTTAAATCGAGTTGATTTAAATCCCTAGTAAAAAGGCTTGATTTAAATCAACTCGATTTAAACCATAATTTTTAAAGAGCAACTGTCATCTCTGCTACTCCTTGGACCCACTGTTGACTCACCGATAGTCCCAGTGTTGCAGAATATACAGCCTCCTGCTACATAACTAAGCTCCATTTCATGCTGAATAAACTAAATTATTTATGTATCTTAAATAGAAAACTATCTTACAATAGATTTTTACCCCAAAAGTTTTTTATTAAAATAAATTCGATAAAAATAAAAAAAATCTGATTTAAATCAAAAAAATCCAATTTTTTTTTTTTTAAAATCATTGATTTTTATTCATCCTGGAGACTAGTATAGATCTATTTCAAGCTATTTAGCTCTCATCAGCTAGCCATACCATTACTTGGATTCGAACTTGGGCTGCCTGCATGTTAGACAGTTGTATTAACCTCTGAACTGGATTGGAGCTGAAAGGCAAAAGGGATGCAGTGTGCTCCCTCCCACATGCTGGGGTAGACCAGGTGCCTCGATAGAAAAACACTTTTTATATATATCCATATATCTATATATCTAATATAGGACTTTATAAACTAAGGCAAGGGCAAATATATATATTTGCCCTTGCCTTAGTTTATAAAGTCCTATGTTAGATGAAACCTATCTCAGCCCCCATATTCTCATTTCCTCCCACTGAAAACAATGAGGAATATTTATCTGTACTGGCTGCAGACTGGTGTCTCCCAGCCTCTTACTCTCATCCTAATGGATCTTCTTTTTCCTGATATAGGAACTCTTCCATGCCATCCTGACCCTCTCTCTCTCCCCGACAATTTTCAAGGGGTTAAGATTTATTGTATTACCGTACTTTTATCGTCCCTAAATATTTTATGATCGCCTACAATATTTGCTGATTTGCTTTCCTACGGGGGATCTCTGAATTTTTAGAAGCCGTTCAAGATTATTATTATTTTTTTTAAGGGGGAAAAAAAAAAACCCCAAAACCAAACTCACGTTAAGGAATAAGTTAATTATTAACCGCTTAGTTTTGTGTCCGCCTTCGCGTCTCGGTGGCTCAACCTCCCCCAAAACAAGGCAAATTGCAAAGTAATGGAGAAACTCTTTTAAACAGACCGACAGTCGTATCTGTTAAAAACGGTTCCAACTCGGTAGATAAGATCGGATTTTCAGAGTGAAAATGAAATTTCACAGGCAGTGGGAGGGAAGCTTTTGTAGTCAATAAAACGAGGACTTCAAAGAAGTTGCTTTCATGTTTGCTGAGATCACGGTGGAGATGGCTGTGAACTCGAAGTCAATTGGAAGAGGTTAAATAAGAGGGATGGGAAATGTTGCCACTGCAGAGAAACTAAAAGGCAAGCCAAAATCATCTCAGGTTTATTTGTCCTAGCCTGCTAATGATTATTTACGCTAATCAAGAGGCATCTTCTCATGGGTGGGCTGCCCTCTTGGGATGGAGTTGAACACAGGGGCGGGTTGCTGGGGGTTCGCAGGAGTTCGGGAGAACCTTTAGCTAAGATTCTGTGCGGTTTGGACAACCCCCAAATCCCACTCCTGGCTGGCCCCGCCCACAACACCCCACCCCTCCCAGGAGTCCCAACACGGCCCATTTTGGATGTAGGTAAATGCAGGGCACGTGTGGAGACTGGGAGGGCGAAAAAACGGGACTACCAGAAGCCTGGGGAGGCCATTATCGCCCTTCAGGAGGTTCGAGGGAAGCCTCTGGAGCCTGAGCAGGGCAAAAACGCCCCCCGCTGTGGTGCAGGAAGCTGACTAGGCCACACCCATCATGGCCACGTCCACCTGGCAACCGGGCAGAGAACCCCTTGCTAAAAATTTTGAAGCGCAACACTGGTTGTACATTTGGAAAATATTCCAGGTCACCAGGTCCATTTCATATTTCTGGTCCAAGTCTAGGACGAGGGATTCATTGGAGATCCTATACTTATCAGTGGTGGGTTTCAAAATTTTTTACTACTGGTTCTGTGGGTGTGGCTTGGTGGGCATGGCATGGCTTGGTGGGTGTGGCTTGGTGGGCGTGGCAGGGGAAGGTTACTGCAAAATCCCCATTTCCTCCCGATCAGATGGGACTCAGGAGGCAGAGAATAGATGGGGACGGGGCCAGTCAGAATTTTTACTACTGGTTCTCCGAATTACTCAAAATTTCCACTGCCGGTTCTCCAGAACTGGTCAGAACCTGCTGAAACCCACCTCTGACTTCTGCCTCATTTAAATAGCTCACAAAATGTCAGGCCCAAAGAATCATGACCACATCTTAAAAGTTCCAATTAAGCTGATCTATTTCTCTGACTATACACAAGAATCTAGTCAACTAATGGTCAGATTGGCGCTAGATAAGAGTCAACGGAATTCAAGAGGGGTTGGACTTATGAGAACTAATGATTCTAGGCTGTTTACTCTCTTGACTCCACTCCCAGACTCTGCCTGCCCTTCTACATGAAGTGAAAGTTCCAGGGTTGTCTCTTTAATATCAATGTGTACACTAACTGGATAAGCTAACTATAATTCTATTGTTCTGTGTATCTATGTCACTAACAGGATAGCAGTTTATAATATTGGTGTGCAGGTATAAAGGCCAACCACAATGAGCTAATTTCAAAGGTAGTTCATCCTCAAGCCGGGAGGACTGCTAGAGTGCCTGGGAAATTGAATAACCAAGAAAATTTTAACAGATGTTTCATTTACAGTTAGTCCTCGATTTATGATCACAATTTAGCCCAAAATAAGTGATTGTCAGGAAATTTCTCCTTATTTCTATGTTGCTTCTCTCCTTGATAGTTGCAGCATCCCCAGGATCATGTGATCAAAAGTCGGTTGCTTGGCAACTGTCCCAACTTCATGTGATCATCATTTGTTACCTTCCCAGCCAAATTCTGATAAACAAAGTCAATGGGGGAAGACAGATTCGCTTAATGACCTCATGATTCACTTAACTGTTGCAGCAACTCACTTAACAATTATGGCAATAAAGATTGTAAAAGAGGACAAAACTTACTCAACAACTGTCTTACTTAGCAATGGAAATTTAGGGCTCAATTTTGGTCGTAAGTCAAGAACTAATTCTAATGTATTGTCCTGGTATAAAAGCAAGCGTCCCTCTTAGCAACTGGATCCCATCCCACCATACATTGATGAACACTGTTGTGACAGTGCATGGAGTCCGCACATGGGAACATAACACATTCTCGTGTAAAAAACATTCCGTTCTTTTCTATCTCTCAGTTGTGGGTTAGGCTAGCAACCTTTTTGCAATTTGCGTTCGATTTGCGTCAGCTAACCAAACCACAAGATGTAGTTTCATTTGATCTCCATAACCACAAATTTGTCTCGGCGTAGAGATCTTGGAAGTTTATAGCACTAACATTGAGATTTCTAAAAGGTTCTGATTTTGATGCTTGAGTGATTCTGAACAAGAGGTTTAGTTCAAGGGACCTAACTAAGACCATAACTATAAAGAATATTTAATCTTATGCCTCAATTATTTACTGTATTTTTCGCACTATAAAACGCTCCGGACTATAAGACGCACATTAGCTTTAGAGGAGGAAAACAAGAAAAAAAAATCTGCCTCTCTGCCTCCCAGCATCCATCCGGTATTCATCTAGCTAGTGTCCTTGCAGCAAACAGCCTGCCTCTGCCGGGGAATGCTGGAGCCTTCACTGTCAAGCAGCTGATTGGCAGTTGGATTGAACTCCCGGAATACCGTCAATCAGCTGTTCTAGGCGGCGGGGATCGCCACTGCCGCAGCCTGTTCGCCGTCACTTGTTCACCACTGCCAGTCACCGCCTGTTCACTACCGATCGGTGCAGCACATTCGCCACCACACATTCACCGCTGCCCATTCACCGCCACCTGTTCGCCGCCACCGATTCACCTCCGCCCATTCGCCACTGATCAGCACTGCGCATTTGCCACTGCCCATTCACTGTCGCCCATTCATCACCGATCAGCACCGCCCATTTGCCCTATTGGCAGTGATAGGCAGCGGTGAAAGGGCGGTGGCGAACAGGCAGCGATAGGCGGCAATCCCCGCCACCTAGAATAGTTGATCGGCGGTATTTCGAGATGCCAATCCAACCGCCAATCAGCTGCTCGGCAGCGAAGGTTCCAGTGTTCCCTGCCGGCAAAATAACTCAAGAAAGCTTTTATAAATAACTCAAGATGGCAAATACACAATACTCCTTCCTCCTGTTTTCCCCACCACAACAACCCTGTGAGGTAGGTTGGGCTGAGAGAGAAAGACTGGTCCAAAGTCACCTACCTGGCTATCATGTCTAAGGTGGGACTAGAATTCTCAGTCTTCTGGTGATTGGCCCAAAATCACCCAGCCGGCTTTCATGCTTCAGGTGGACTAGAGCTCCCGGGCTCCTAGAGATTGGCCCAAAGTCACCCAGCTGGCTTTCATACTAAGGCGGGAACTCACTGCCTCCTGTTTTCTAGCCTGGTGCCTTAACCACTAGTCCAAACTGGCTCTCAATGACCTTTAAATTCAGTATTTTGCAGCAGTTGCGGGGGAGTAAATCCTAGAACAGGTAAAGCCACCTTTTCCATAGCGCAGCCACTTTGCTGGCTACTCAAAATTCATTTTGGGCTTGATTTGATCAGCGACAGCAAAAGGAAATGCTGCTGTCAGGTCTCAGGTATTTGCAACTTATCTCGGTTTAATACCCCAGCTCAAGACAAGGCAAACATCCTTAGTTCCAAAGGAAGGAACAGCAAAAAAAAAAAAAAAAAAAACCAATGTCATAGCACCGTGATGGCGAACGTATGGCACGTGTGCCACAGGTGGCATGCATAGCCATATTGGTGGGCACGCGAGCTTAGCTCCAGTGGGACTGGAAGTTGGCAAACGGGCCATTTTCAGCCTCCAGAGGGACTCCGGGGGTCTGGGGAAGGCCGTTTTCACCCTCTCCAGACTCCTAGAAAGGTTCTGGAGCCTGGGAAGAGCAAAAAACAGGCCTTCCAGTCCCACCCGAAGTTGGCAAACAGGCTGTTTTCAGCCTCCGGAGGGCTTCTGGGCGGTGGTGGTGAGGAAGGCTGTTTTTGCCCTCCCCAGATTCCTAGAAAGGCTCTGGAGCCTGGGGAGAGAGAAAAACGGGCCGACCAGGCCATTACGTGCCAGGAGCGGAGGGTGGGGGGGGTCATGCATGGGGGCGGGGTGCATAGAATTATGGGTATGGGCACGCGTGCGACACCCCTCCCCGCGCTCCCCCTGTTCCTGGCACGCGATGGCAAAAAGGTTAGCCATCACTGTCATAGCAACTGTTATTAAAAAGAAAAAAAAAGTGAAAATCCCACCGTTAAAAAACAAACAAGCCAAGAAACCCAAATCAAGACAGGAGACACGAATTCGAAATCTTGTTTATCCTTTTGAGGTTTCCGGAAGACTTGGCCCGATTCTAAAACTCACAAATCCCGACCCTCCCAACCTTTCATCCTTTCTCTCCTCCCTCAAATTATGCACCTTTCTTTCCCTCCGGGTTTTAAACATCTTCCATCATTTGGGGCCTCTGGATCTGTTTGGTTTTTCCTTGCACCATTCCCCGAGAGACAAAACAACATTGATGTCTTGGGCGGCAGGAGGATGCGTTGCAAGGAACCCTCTGCTTTTGATAGGAAAACAAACACGGGGACCCCAAGGAGCTCAACGGCAACAACAGCCTCGCCGAGCCATGGTTAGAGGGCGGTCCATGAAACGAGCTGAAATGAGAGCGCTGGAAAGGAAAGGAAATTCTCAAGTGTCTTTTGGAGGGTGAAAACTTCATTAAAACCTCTCCTCCTCCTCCTCCTCCTCCTCTTCCCCGCTCTTCTTTTTTCAGCCTTCAGCCCCTCTTGAAGGGCCATTATAACTTTTCAGACGGAGGAAAAACGCTTTTCTTTCTCCTCGTTGTGTTTCGTCGGAGGAAAGAGGGCAATTGCCTCTCCAAGAGAGGCACTTCAGTTTCGGGATTTGCGTAATATCTCCACAAAGCAGGAAGAACCATTTGTTAAGGGCCCAATTCAAAGATGGCTCCCTTTTGATTTGATTATTTCCTCTTCTTTTCTTTCTTTCTTTTTCTTCTTTCTTTCTTTTTTCCGGTCTCCTCCTCCTCCTCCTCCTCCTCTTCCTCCTCTTCTCCTGGAGAATAAAAGCCCTTATTTCACAGTATTGGGCAGACTGGAGAAAAACTAGCTAATGATCTAAACCTTTTAATTCAGAAGGGAGCTCGTCTCTTTTAAGTGCTTTTCAATCTCTTGTAAACAGATGAGGCCCCAGCTTTCTTCGGCCTCTCTTATCTGTTCTTTCTTTCTTTCTTTCTTTCTTTCTTTCTTTCTTTCTTTCTTTCTTTCTTTCTTTCTTTCTTTCTTTCCTTTTTATCATTCCCTTTTTTCTTCCTTTCCCTTTTTTCTTTCTTTCACTTTCTTTTCTCTTTTTCTCTCTTTTTCTTTCTTTCCTTCTCTTTCCCCTTTTTCCCCTTCTCTTTCCTGTCTCCCTTTCTCTTTTTTCCTCTCTTTTTCTTTCTCTCCTTCTGTCTTTCCTGTCTTTTCTCTCTCTTTTTCTCTTTCTTTTTCTTTCTCTCCTGTCTTTCCTCTCATTTTTCTTTCTCTCTTTTTCTCTCTCTTTTTCATTCTCTTTCTCCCTCACTTTCTCTTTCACATTATTATCTCTCTCTCTCTCTCTCTCTCTCTCTCTCTCTCTCTCTCTCTCTATCACACACACACGGACATACACACACCGACACAACGGACACACACACAAATGGAGACTCACAGACAGAGTCATCTAGCATTACTCTTCTGCCTGCCTCACACTCTCCGTGAAGTCGTTTCTTTAGTCCACCAAATTAATTTCCTGAGAAGGAAGCTGGGTACGTCAGAAATGGGGGTTTGCGGGGCCAAAAATACTTTGCAGGAACATTTTGCTGTCTTTGGGCAATGCAACGGACAATCCAATATATGCTTTTATCCAAGCACAAGTTTTTTAAAAAAATAATAATAATTGGTTTCCATTGAAGAAAATGAAGAACTTCTTAACTCTTTTTAAATCAGCTGCTATCAAAGCATTTGAATCCAGTTGACGTAGTCCATTTTTGGAAATATAAATAAAAAATATATTGTGTTCTCCAACAGAAAGAATTGATATATGGCAGGTGGACCAAGACAGTCATAGAATGGATCCCACTTGTTAAAACGTGTCCACAAAAGAGACCTGAAACAAGATGGAGCAACAACTTCTTTTCTTTTCTTTTCTTTCCTTTCCTTTCCTTTCCTTTCCTTTCCTTTCCTTTCCTTTCCTTTCCTTTCCTTTCCTTTCCTTTCCTTTCCTTTCCTTTCCTTTCCTTTCCTTTCCTTTCCTTTCCTTCCTTCCTTCCTTCCTTCCTTCCTTCCTTCCTTCCTTCCATGTGGATGCTGCAACGGTCATGAGTGTGAAAAACAGTCATTTTTTTCCAGTGCCATTGTAACTTTGAACAGTCACTAAACGAAAGCTTGTAAATCAAAGACTAGGCGGAAGAACCAGCAATAGCAACTAATGTGGCGTCTGATATTGTGCTTTTCAATATATCTCCAATGGAGAAACATCATTTTAGATCTCAGAAGATGCTATCACAAAGTAGGCTTATCCATTGGATCAGTGGTGAAATCCAAATTTTTTTAGTACCAGTTCTGGGCGTGGCTTGGTGGGCGTCGTGTGGTTTGGTGGGTGTGGCAGGGGAAGGATACTGCAAAATCCCCATTCCCTCCCCACTCCTGGGGGAAGGATATTGCAAAATCCCCATTCCCTCCCCACTCCTGGGGGAAGAATACTGCAAAATCTCCATTCCCTTCCCACTCCTGGGGAAAGGATACTGCAAAATCTCCATTCCCTCCCCACTCCTGGGAGAAGGATATAGCAAAATCTCCATTCCCACTCCAGTCTGGAAGTAGCCAGAGGTGGTATTTGCCGGTTCGCCAAACTACTCAAATTTTCCGCTACCGGTTCTCCAGAACCTGTCAGAACCTGCTGGATTTCACTCCTGCATTGGATGTCCAAATTATTCCTTTTTTTATTTTTATTTTTTTGCTCCATTCCCAGGATTGTTCATTCCCGGGATTGGCTGTATTTTTATAAAGAATTATAAAAGGATGATTGTAGGGCGGGGTGGAAAAAATACATTACAAGCTGGCAATTCTATCCTGAACAAATCAGCTCTGTCCCGCCTGCCCAATGCATCACATTCCCAGGTAGCAAGTTTAGAATTGCAGATTACATTAACAGAAAAAGGAGGGAAAACAAGTCGGGGAGGGGGGGAAATGTGTCACGTTATAAAGTCTACACTTCTTGAACCAGAAAAAATGAAGGTCGTTGTGTTTTGTTTAGAAAGGGCCCAAAGGTTAACAGCGGGAGCGCTCTTTTGAATTAAACAAATCATTTTTGTTAAAAAGAGGACGGAGAACGTCTGGGATGAAGTGTTCCAAATGTAAGGAGCTATTCAGAGAAAACGTTGGAAAACTGAAGTGGTGACACCATATAATGGTGGAACACAAAGAAGGAGGAGGAGGGGGGGTTCAACCTATTCTCCAAAGCCCCTGAAGGCAGGAGAAGAAGCAACGGGTGGAAACTAACCAAGGAGAGAAGCAACTTAGAACTAAGGAGGAAGAAGTTAGAAGAACAACTAATCGGTGGAAGAACTTGCCTCCAGAAGTTGTAGGAACGTCATCACTGGAAGCTTTCAAGAAGAGATTGGAGTGCCAATTGTCAGAAATGATATAAGGCAGTGTTTCTCAACCTTGGTAGCTTGAAGATGGGTGGACTTCAACTCCCAGAATCCCCCAGCCAGCGCTGCTGGCTGGGGGATTCTGGGAGTTGAAGTCCACCCATCTTCAAGCTACCAAGATTGAGAAACACCGGTATAAGGTCTCCTGCTTGGGCGGGGGGCTGGACTAGAAGACCTCCAAGGTCCTTTCCAACTCTATTATTCTGTGGTCAAAAAAAAGACGATAAGAAAGAAAGAAAAGCACCAAATGCACTTCAGTTAATAATAAATTCATGGATTTTAGATTGTAGAATGAGGAGCTCTGATGCAACGGGGGTGGATCAGAGGTCAATGCAGGAGAAGGGGCAGAACTGGGGCAGAGTCAAAAGAGAAATCGACCTAGAATCGCTACGTATGACAAGAATGAAATTTTGGCAGCTACGTGCCTCTTCATTTCAACTTGCCATTAGAGTAAAGTGGGGGGAAGTGTTGCTTTCGAATGGGTTAGATCAGGGGTGTCAAACTCACATCTTTATGGCATCATCACGAGACGTGACGTACGGTGACTTTTTCTCCCTTTGCTAAACCGGGTGTGGGTGTGGCCAGTGTGTGATGCATTCGGCCTGTGGGCCGCGACTTTGACACCTGGGTTAGATGGGAAAACGAAACCTCCACGATTCCGCTGAAGACCATGGGAGCCTGAAACCTTTTCAAGGACACCGTAACAGGTGTGGAGTGGAAGCAGATGGTTCCCATAACAAAGTGAACTTGTTTACATGGACTACGTGAGAGGTTGGGGGATTCGGTTTGGGAAATTATTGTTTAATTCTATGAGCCTGAGCATCTGGAAACCTCAGAGTTAGTTTTGCTTCGACATTACCATGCAGTGCATTCAATAAACAGTAAGATTTTCAGAAACGGAATGAACCTGGGGTTTCATTTGGATTCTCGAGCTGGATGTTGACAATGTAGTCATAAACGGACTAAATCCAACTTTTCTTGACCATGGACCTTTATCTACCTTGTTTCTATTCTATTCTATTCTATTCTATTCTATTCTATTCTATTCTATTCTATTCTATTCTATTCTATTCTATTCCATTCCATTCCATTCCATTCCATTCCATTCCATTCCATTCCATTCTCTTTCTTATTCTCTTCTCTTCTATTTCTTATTCTATTATCTTTCTTATTCTATTCTATTCTATTCTATTCTATTCTATTCTATTCTATTCTATTCTATTCTATTCTATTCTATTCTATTCCATTCCATTCCATTCCATTCCATTCCATTCCATTCCATTCTCTTTCTTATTCTCTTCTCTTCTCTTCTATTTCTTATTCTATTATCTTTCTTATTCTATTCTATTCTATTCTATTCTATTCTATTCTATTCTATTCTATTCTATTCTATTCTATTCTATTCTATTCTATTCTATTCCATTCCATTCCATTCCATTCCATTATTCTATTCTATTCTATTCTATTCTATTCTATTCTATTCTATTCTATTCTATTCTATTCTATTCTATTCTATTCTATTCTATGAAAATAAAACCCTTATATTTTTTTGAACCCTGAAATAAGTGCTTGGCTTTAGTTTCGGGGAGGTCTTATTATTTTGGGGCACATGGAACAAGATGGGACTCCTCTTGGCGTCTTACCTGATTTCCAGCTCTGTCTCCCTAACCCTAACCAGAGGAAATGGCCGGGGGCCGGCTGCACATGTGGTTAAATATTTTCAGGGAGGGCTTATTTTCGGGGGGTGTGTGTGCTTATTTTAGCGCATGCGCTCAAAAGCCCAATTGGGCTTATTATCAGGGGATGCCTTATTTTCGGGGAAACAAGGTAACTCCAAGCCAGTACTAACTCTTAGTTGAGCAGGGGCTGCTTGAGCAATAAATAAGTTTAATTGGACCTTCACATGTGGGCTTGGTCTTTCGACACCTGACAGTCAATCAAGGGGATGATGGGGCGTGGGGGAGGGAGATCAGGGACGTGGGTGGGTGGGGAATAAGAAGAGGAAGAGCCTGGACTGCCATGCCATCAGTGTCATCCAGGGCAGGGATGTTGGCATCCTCGAAGCAGATGAGAGCAGTACTTTAGGGCAGGAGCCAGCAATGAGCCTAAAATGGCCACCGTCCGCTGTTCCTCCGTCTTCCCTATCGGTTACACAGCAGCTTGAATAGAGACGGGTTTGTTCTTTTTCTGCCCCGTTCAGTTTTTTTTTCTGTTCAGCCTTGGCAAAAACATTTAAGGTTTTCTGGTTTGGAGAGTCATTTTGTAAATGCAAATCCCCAGTTTTTCTTTGGATTAGATTCATGGAGTAGAGGTTCTGTCTTGGAAGTAATTTCTAAAACATGACTTTCCTTTTTCTCTTCCTTCCTTCCTCTCTCCCTCTCTCCCTCCCTCCTTCCATCTTTCTTCCTTCCCTCTATCCATCTGCCTTCCTTCCTTCCTCCCTCCCTCCCTCCCTCTATCCCTCTTCCTTCCTCCCTCTTCCTTCCTTCCTTCCCTCCCTCCATCTTCCTTTCCTCTATCCATCTTCCTTCCTTCCTTCCTTCCTTCCTTCCTTCCTTCCTTCCTTCCCTCCCTCCATCTTCCTTCCCTCCCTCTATCCCTCTTCCTTCCTCCCTCTTCCTTCCTTCCCTCCCTCCCTCCCTCTTCCTTCCCTCCCTCCATGTTCCTTCCTTCCTTCCTCCCTCCCTCCAACTTCCTTCCCTCCCTCTATCCATCTTCCTTCCTTCCTTCCACCCTCCCGCCTTCCTTCCTTCCTTCCTTCTTTTTCTTCCTTCTTCTCTATCTCCTCCGTTCCTCCCTCCCTCTTCCTTTTCTCTCTCCATTTATCTTCCTTCCTCTTCCTCCCTTCCTCCCTCCCCCCCTTTTTTCTCCTTTCCCTTTCTTTTTATTTTAAATTGGCATGAAGGAAAGAAAAGGTCTCTTTCCCTCGCCTTTTCTACATTTTTATTAAATCCTGTTTGCTTTAAGGGAGCGAAGGTGACCCCAAACTCTGTGTTATGCTTGTAATTATTTGAAACGGACAGTTATTTTATTACGTCTTGTTTCCCCAAAAGACAATATTTGCAAAATGTGTACCTTTTTTTTTCCCGTGGCATATTGGCGATAACTTCCAACAAACTCTTTTAAAAAAAGCCTGAACAGATATTAATAGGGGAAGAAAAAAAGCACTTAACCACAACCGAACAATTTTCCATAAAATTGCTTGCGAGATTTCTATCTGAACGGAGGCGACCGGCATTCTGAGATGGCGGAAGGAGGAAAGTTTACTGGGTTTTAAACTTTGCCAAATGGTTTGAAGCAGTTCTTGGCACGTTAAGCAAATCACCCTGTATGCCTTAAATGTATGTTTGGAGAACAAATAAACATTTGTGTATTTAAAGATAGAAATGGCAGATTTACGGCAGATAGGGAAAGGAACGGAATTACCAGGCGCGTGAAAACATGTGAAAGTGATACAGGCCAGAAATCCTACATTTCTGGTTTAGTTAGTCTATTTCAGCCCTACTGATTTTAATGGTTGGAGCACAAATTAATTCTGTACATTCATTCTGGTGGTGAAATCCAAATTTTTTTTTTTTACTACCGGTTCTGTGGGTGTGGTTTGGTGGGCGTGGCAGGGGAAGAATACTGCAAAATCTCCATTCCCACCCCACTCCTGGGGGAAGGATACTGCAAAATCTCCATTCCCACCCCACTCCAGGGGAAGGATACTGCAAAATCCCCATTCCAACCCCACTCCTGGGGGAAGGATACTGCAAAATCTCCATTCCCACCCCACTCCAGGGGAAGGATACTGCAAAATCTCCATTCCCATCCCACTCCAGAGGGAAGGATACTGCAAAATCTCCATTCCCACCCCACTCCTGGGGGAAGGATACTGCAAAATCTCCATTCCCACCCCACTCCAGGGGAAGGATACTGCAAAATCCCCATTCCCACCCCACTCCTGGGGGAAGGATGTTGCAAAATCTCCATTCCCACCCCACTCCAGGGGAAGGATACTGCAAAATCCCCATTCCAACCCCACTCCTGGGGGAAGGATACTGCAAAATCTCCATTCCCACCCCACTCCAGGGGAAGGATACTGCAAAATCCCCATTCCAACCCCACTCCTTGGGGAAGGATACTGCAAAATCTCCATTCCCACCCCACTCCTGGGGGAAGGATACTGCAAAATCCCCATTCCAACCCCACTCCTGGGGGAAGGATACTGCAGAATCTCCATTCCCACCCCACTCCTGGGGGAAGGATACTGCAAAATCTCCATTCCCACCCCACTCCAGGGGGAAGGATACTGCAAAATCTCCATTCCCACCCCACTCCTGGAGGAAGGATATTGCAAAATCTCTATTCCCACCCTACTTTGGGGCCAGCCAGAGGTGGTATTTGCCAGTTTTCCAAACTGCTCAAAATTTCCGCTACCGGTTCTCCAGAACCTGTCAGAACCTGCTGGATTTCACCCCTGTGTAATTCTGTATTAATTCTGGTGAAGAGTAAATTCTGGTGCTTTTTTCCGCAATCCAAACTTCTGTTTTAGGGCTTCATTTTATTGTTGAAACTGTACTGGTGGTCCTTGACTTACAACCATTCATTTAGTGACCCTCGAAGTTACAACGGCAGTAAAAAAAAATGTGATTTACCGGTAGGCCCGTTTTTCACACTTACGACCCTTGCATTCTCTCCATGGTCACGGGATCAAAATTCAGAAACTTGGCAACTGATTCACAGTTATGACGACTGCGGTGTCCTAGGGTCCTGCGATTCCCCTTTGGCGACCTTCTGACAAGCAAAGACAATGGGGAAGCCAGATTCACTTAACGACCGTGTTACTCACTTAACAACGGCATTGGCTCCACTTCACAACGGTCGCAAGAAAGGTCGTAAAATGGGGAAAAACTCACTTAACAACTGTCTCGCTTATAAATATAACTAAATGAATATTATCCATTACATTTATAATGTTATCATCATTATACTGGTATTATATAATAAGTATATCCGAATCAATTCTCCTTCTCTCTCCCACAAGGTAAACTGAACAGTCAAGATTCTTATAACAATTTTACCAACAACAATCCGGGAAACCCTCGCCTGTCCCCACTTCCAAGCCTCACTGTGATGGTCCCTCTTGCCCAGATCAAGCAACCCATGACTCTAGGAACCATCACCAAACGGACAGGGTAAGTCCATGGTTGCAGAATGGTGATCTCTCTACTTCCCTTCCCTTCCCTATATCCTTCTTTCTTCCTTCCTTCCTTCCTTCCTTCCTTCCTTCCTTCCTTCCTTCCTTCCTTCCTTCCTTCCTTCCTTCCTCCCTCCTTCCCTTCCCTTTCTTATATCCCTTCCTCCCTCCCTCCCTCCCTCCTTCCCTTCCCTTCCCTTCCCTTTCTTATATCCTTCCTTCCTCCTTCCTTCCCTTCCCTTTCTTATATCCTTCCTTCCTTCTTCCTTCCTTCCTCCCTCCCTCCCACCTTCCCTTCCCTTTCTTATATCCTTCCTTCCTCCCTCCTTCCCTTCCCTTTCTTATATCCTTCCTTCCTTCCTTCCTCCTTCCCTTCTCTTTCTTATATCCTTCCTTCCTTCTTCCTTCCTCCCTCCCTCCCACCTTCCCTTCCCTTTCTTATATTCTTCCTTCCTTCCTTCCTCCCTCCTTCCCTTCCCTTCCCTTCCCTTCCCTTCCCTTTCTTATATCCTTCCTTCCTTCTTCCCTTCCCTTCCCTTCCCTTTCTTATATTCTTCCTTCCTTCCTTCCTCCCTCCTTCCCTTCCCTCTTATATTCTTCCTCCCTCCCTCCTTCCCTTCCCTTTCTTATATCCTTCCTTCCTTCTTCCTTCCTTCCTCCCTCCTTCCCTCCCTCCCACCTTCCCTTCCCTTTCTTATATTCTTCCTTCCTTCCTTCCTCCCTCCTTCCCTTCCCTCTTATATTCTTCCTCCCTCCTTCCCTCCCCTTTCTTATATCCTTCCTTCCTTCCTTCCTTCCTTCCTTCCTTCCTTCCTTCCTTCCTTCCTTCCTTTCTTCCTTCCTTCCTTCTTCCTTGCTTCCTCCCTCCCACCCAACCTCTCTCCCTCCTTCCCTTCCCTTCCCTTCCCTTCCCTTCCCTTCCCTTCCTCCCCAGAAAATCTTTTTAAATATGGCCTAGGATGGAGTTTTCTGGGGGCATGAATGTTTCAATTTTTAATTATATTTTCTCAAATTTAAATTTTTCTTTTTTTTTTTTTTTAGTTTACGTGTGCTTTGTTTCCTCTTAGCCTGTCTGTACTTTGAAACTTGATATGGCCTACTGAGTTATAAAAAAAAGTAAGATCTGCTTTGAATCATTCAAAGCTCATCAACATTCAATAAATCAAACGATTTATTCATGGACTAGTTTGCCTCTTTTTGGCATATTTGCTTCCCCGAAGCATCTTAAAACTGGTTGGAAAAGCAACATAGGTAGTCCTCGACTTACAACCATCCATTAGTGACCACTCAGAGTTACAATGTCGCTGAAAAAAGTGACTTATGACCGTTTTTCACTCTTATGACCATTGCAGTATCTCTGTGGTCCCATGATCCAAATTCAGACGCTTGGCAGCTGACTCCTATTTATGACAGTTGCAGTATCCCTGGGGTCACATGATCCCCTTTTGCGACCTTGTGACAAGCAAGGTCAATGGCGGAAGCCGGATTCACTTAACAATTGTGTTACTCACTTAACAACCGCAGTGATTCACTTAGCAACAGTGGCAGGAAAAGTCGTAAAATGGGCGGAAACTCACTTAGCAAATTTCTCACTTAGCAACAGTAATGTTGGGCTCAATTGTGGTCATAAGTCGAGGATTACCTGTAAGCCCTACCAGTTACCATTTTTTTAAAAAAAGAGAGAGAGAGAGAAAGTTATACGCAGGGTTTTTAAAGGTAAAACCTGTTTAAAAAATAAATATATAATTGAAAAGATCGCTGGTCCTTAGAATAGGCTGTCACACAGACAAAGCAATTGAACTGACAGATCATTAAGGAGGTGAATTGCAAGAAGGAATTTATGCTCCCCAAACTTTAAATCTATCTGCGGACAAGATAGCACGTTATTAGCTTGTCTACAGCACGTAATTTACGAGGAGTCTTCGACTTTACAACAGTTCATTTAGTGACTGTACAAAGTTATAATGACACTGAAAAAAGTGACTTACGACCGTTTTTCACTCTTACGACGGTGCAGCATTTCCCCCTCTCCCCCCCCCCCATGATCACGCGATCAGAATTCAGACGCTTGGCATCCGGTTCATGTTTATGACGGTTGCAATGTCCCGGCCTCATGCGATTCCTCAGTCCAGCCAAGCCAACGAGGAAGCCAGATTCACCTCACAACCGTGTTCCTAACTTAATCCCTGCTGTGATTCGCTTAACGACGGTGGCAAGAAAGGTCGTAAAACGGGGCAACGTTCACTTAACAAAGAAAGGCCTCCCTTAGCCACTCAAATTTTGGGCTCAATTGGAGTCGTAGGTCAAGGACTAGTTTTTTGTTTGTTTGTTTGTTTGTTTGTTTGTTTGTTTATTTTAGGGGTCCCTAAACTTTGCAGCTTTAAGACTTGTGGACTTCAACTCCCAGAATTCTGGGAGTTGAAGTCCATAAGTCTTAAAGCTGCCAAGTTTGAAGACCACTGGTTTATTTATTTATTTTTATTGCAATGGACTTTTGAGGAGGAGCTAAGAAATCTGAGGAAAGCGAAGAAAGAAACCGAGTCATTTCTGCTTATGTACATTTTTCTCTCCTCCAGGCAGATGGTTTCCATGAGAGCAGCTTAGATTGGAGCTCAGGGTTGAACTGTGGGGTCCTTGGTGCTCCCTGAGCTTGGTGATTTCCTGGCAGACGTTTCATGACCCGCCTAGATAACAACATCAGTGCTGGAAGGGACCGCAGGGTTTGCAGAAAGGAAGAGGAGGAGGACTAAGGGGTCCCTGAGGCTCTCTGAACTGGGTAGTTTTCTTGCGAACATTTTATGACCCAACTAGGTAACATCATCAGTGTTAGAAGGGAATGGGATTTGAATACCGGAGGAGAAGGAGGAAGACTGTGGGGTCCTTGGTGCTCCCTGAGCTTGGTGGTTTTCTTGCAGGCGTTTCGTGACCACGCTGGGGAACATCATCAGTGCTAGAAGGGAGTGGGGTTTGCAGAGAGGAGGAAGAAGAGTAGGAAGAGGAGGAGTTGGTTAGTGGGGTCTTTATTTATTTATTTATTTATTGGTTCGATTTATATGCCGCCCTTCTCCGGAGACTCAGGGCGGCTTACAATGCGTTAAGTAATAGCCTTCATACCTTTTGTATATACCTGCTTAGTAGGGCTTTTGCCCCCCCCCCCAGCAGTGTTCTTTTTTATACAAAGTCAGTTTATTGCCCCCCACAATCCGGGTCCTCATTTTACCTACCTCGGAAGGATGGAAGGCTGAGTCAACCTTGAGCCTGGTGAGATTTGAACTTGCAGTAATTGCAGGCAGCTGGTGCTACTTAACAGCACTTTAGTCCGCTGCGCCACCAAGGCTCTTACTTTGCTGATCTTTGAGCTTGGCAGTTTTCTTGCAGACGTTTCATGACCCAACTGGGGAACATCATCAGTCCTAGAAGAGAGGGGGGTTTGTGGAGAAGAGGAGGAAGGGAAGGAGAGCCTGAGTGGCGCAGCAGACTAATGCTACTGTTAAAAGGTAGTATTTAGCTTCCAGCTGCCTGCAATTACTGCAAGTTCAATTCTCCCCAGGCTCAAGGTTGACTCAGCCTTCCATCCTTTCTAAGGTAGGTAAAATGAGAACCCAGATTGTGAGGGCAATAAGCTGACTTTGTATAAATATACAAAAGTATGAAGGCTATTGCTTAACGCATTGTAAGCCGCCTTGAGTCTCTGGAGAAGGGCGGCATATAAATCAAAAAAAAAAAAAGGAGGAGGAGGAAGAGGAGGAGTTGCTCCTTGCTGATCTTTGAGCTTGGCAATTTTCTTTCAGACATTTTATGACCCAACTAGGTAACATCATCAGTGCTAGAAGGAAGAGGGGTTTTCTCTCTGTTTGTATACCAGTGGCTTTCCGTGTCAGTGTTGGTGGGAGGGTTCTTGGTGGTTCCTTGATTAGGCTGTGGTTTATGGTTAGTTTGGTCATCCGAGTTGGTAGTTCCTTGATTGGGGTCAAGGAACCCAATTATCCAATCAAACTTTTATCTCGCCTTGGGCATTCAGATCTAGCTGACCTTTTCAGGAATAGTTGGACTCTGTTTCGTTTATGAATTTAACCCTTGGGGCATTATGGGATGCCACACCCGAAAGCAGCCCATTTGAGAACTTTTATCTATATTGTGCATTTGTTTTTTTATATATATATATATTCAGATGGGGAGGTTTTCACTTATAAGATTACAGAGGCCCCTTAACCACAATAAAAACTTATCACTGAGAAATACAAATAGACATTACTCCCTACGGTTTTAATATTTTAATTACAATCTTTTAATTTTCCGGGTTGTCCTTCCAAACAGGTCTTGGGTCTAGAAACCTGGTGGAGTAATTCAGCAGAAAACTGTAGGGTACAAGGCAGTCCTTGACTTACAACCATTCATTTAGTGACCGTTCAAAGTTACAATGGCGCTGGGAAAAAGTTATTTATGACCATTTTTCACACTTATGACCGTTGCAGCATTCCCAGGGTGACACGATTGCAATTCGGATTTATTTATTTATTTATTTATTTGTTTAAATTTCTATACCGCCCTTCTCCAAATAGGACTCAGGGCGGTGCACAGCCTAAGTAAAAACAAAGCATACAAAATTTAAAAAACAGTATTAAAATAATTAGATATTCTGGCCGTAAATTAAAACAACCTAATTTAAAACCAATTTAAAATTTAGCTCAAGCCAGCCCAGCTAGGATACTTGGAAACATGGATTAATGATGGTGGTCGTGTCCCAGGGTCATGTGATTCCCTGTTTGTGAGCTTTTGACAAGCAACATCAAATGGGGCAGCCCGATTCACTTAACAACCACGTCACTATACTGCTAATTTGTTTGTGCTCATCTTTTTTTTTTTCCATTTGGGAATTCAGCTTCCTTCGGCCTTTGTTTTTTGCATCCTCCATGCAAGGCCAAACAAAACTCCGCGGAGAGATTTTACGGGAAAGATCTGCCCATGAGCCGCGGTGGCCCAGTGGTTAGAGTGCAGTACTGCAGGCTACTACTGCTGATAGCTGGCTGCCTGCAATTTGGCAGTTTGAATCTCACTAGGCTCAAGGTTAACTCAGCCTTCCATCCTTCTGAGGTGGGTAAAATGAGAACCCAGATTGTTGCGGGCAAGAGGCTGACTCTGTAGATCGCTTAGAGGGGACTGTAAAGCACTGTAAAGCGGTATATAAGTCTATTGCTTGGGAGGGAAGGAGGGAGGGAGGGAGGGAGGGAGGGAAGGAAGGAAGGAAGGAAGGAAGGAAGGAAGGAAGGAAGGAAGGAAGGAAGGAAGGAAGGAAGGAAGGAAGGAAGGAAGGAATCGGTGGTGGCACAGTGGTTAGAATGCAGTATTTCAGGCTAACTCTGCCCCACAGCCAGGAAGTTCGATCCTGACTGGCTCAAGGTTGACTCAGCCTTCCGTCCTTCCTAGGTCAGTAAAATGAGGACTCAGATTGTTGGGGGCAATAGGCTGACTCCAAAACCACTTAGAGAGGGCTGTAAAAGTACTGTGAAACGGTATATAAGTCTAAGTGCTATTGCTTGGGAGGGAGGGAAGGGAAGGGAAGGGAAGGAAGGAAGGAAGGAAGGAAGGAAGGAAGGAAGGAAGGAAGGAAGGAAATCCGTGGTGGCACAGTGGTTAGAATGCAGTATTTCAGTCTAACTCTGCCCACAGCCAGGAAGTTCGATCCTGACCGGCTCAAGGTTGACTCAGCCTTCCATCCTTCCGAGGTGGGTAAAATGAGGACCCAGATTGTTAGGGGGCAAGAGGCTGACTCTGTAAACCGCTCAGAGAGGGCCGTAAAGCACTGTGAAGCGGTATATAAGTCTAAGTCCTATTGCTATCTCAGCCTGCTTCCTCATTCCATTGGTTTTTCGCTGTTTCCCTAAAAGCAGCAAAGACCAGGTGGATTAAAGGAGCCTCTCTGCGTGTCAAAATGCCTCGGGTTTTTTTTTTTTTCCCCTGCAAAAGCCACAGGAACGAAATACCTCTGTGTCTCTATGAAGGAGCTCCAAATTTGATCACGCTTAATTTCCCTCCTCTGCCTTTAGGATGCTAGTCAAATCCAGAGCAGCTTGCTTTCATGTTTTGACAATTTTTTTTTCAAACTTTCCAAGGCTTGAATTGTTAACCTTCCGGATTTTGTAAAGAGACAACCCCCCCCCCCCCAAAAAAAGGGAAACATTCAGTTGGAAACTTAGAAACTAGAACTAAAGAGAAATTTCCTTACAGCGAGAACAAATTACAGATAGTCCTCGACTTACAACAGTTCGTTTAGTGTCATTCAAAGTTGCAATGGCACTGAAAAAAGTAACTTACGACCGTTTTTCACACTTACAGACTCTTGCAGCATCCCCATGATCAGGTGATCGAAATTCATACACTGGGCAACTGACTCTTATTTATGACGTTGCAGTGTCTCTGGGTCACGTGATCCCTTTTTGTGGCCTTCTGACGAGCAAAGTCCATGGGGGAAGCCAGATTCACTTAACAAACCTGTTGCTAACTTATCAACTGCAGTGATTCCCCTAACAACTGTGGCAAGAAATGTCGTAAAATGGGACAGTACTCACTTAACAAATGTCTCACCTAACAACACAAATTTTGGACTCAATTGTGGTCGTAAGTCGAGAACTACCTGTTGTGGTCCGCTGGCAGCTTGCGGAGCTGGCAGCAGAGTCGGACCGTGAGGTGGCTGGGGAGGAACATGGGCCAGTCATGGAGTCTGGGGAAGGCTCGGATGGGGGCTCTGCATCAGAGACAGAGAGGGGGCCAGGGCCATCTGGGAGTTATGTGCTGACTCCGGAGCCTCCAGAGTCTGATGTCAGCGAGGCAGAGGAACAGGGGGAGCCTGTTCCCAGTGCGTGCATGTGCAGAGCTGCCAGAAGGCAAGAACAGTTAAAACAAAAGGGGCGACTCAAGAGTAAGGCTTGGAGATGATTGGCCCTTCCCATAAGACATAAAGGTGGAGGCACATGAGCCTTTGTAGGAAGCAACTTTGTTCGTTCCGGGTCGGTTTCAATTCTGAAGCTCCGTTTTGACTCTGTGCTCCATGTGGCCTTACAAAGCCAATTAGGTCTTTGGCAGCGTGTCAAAGGAGATAAAGGTGGGTGCTTATCAGCCTTATCCCGAAGGACTGTGGCAGACTTCTGTCGGACTCTTTACAAACTAATTGTGACTCATCACAGGCCGTGAATGAACAGAATTCACAGCCGTTGAAATATAAAGAGGGTTTTTGGGACTGATTGTGTGCTTTTTACTGTCTCAGGAAGCCTAGATCAGAACACTACCTGTACCCAGGTAGGAAGGGTCTAAATCAGAGATATTCAACTGTGGCTACTTTAAGACTTGTGGACTTCAACTCCCAGAATTCCCCAGCCAAGCAAGTAGCCAAGATTAGATACCCCTGCTCTAAATAAAACTTCCTTCATTTTATTTTTTCTAGCCTGCCATCAGTAGGGAGCTCTTGAGGAACTTTGGGATCGGAGGACTTGAGTGGGAGATGACAGCTGTTCAGCCCAGATTCAATCTGCACTCACTGAACTGGGAGTAATTGGCTTGTTTAATTTAGCGGGGCTTGTTTTGAATGAGAGAGAGAGAGAGAGAGAGAGAGAGAGAGAGAGAGAGAGAGAGAGAGAGAGAGAGGGAGAGATGGAATTGTAGTCTCTCTATCCATCTTCTTCCTCTGAAAACCATGGGATCTGGAAGGTTTTGCAGCTCCGGTTGGCTCGTGATCGCATTTTAAAAGGATGCTCTTCTAAAAAACTGAATTGAAAACGACTTCAGAGTCGTATACGCATACAGAGGCAGGTTTGTGTGATTGTGTGTTGTTTCGTGAAGCTGGAAAGGTAAAGCTTGAAGAGGAAATGCTTAGCCGCTTTGGTCTAGTAGCTAAGGTGCTAGGATAGAAAGCGGGAGACTGTGAGTTCTAGCGCTGCCGTAGCCATGAAAGCCTCTGCGTGGCTTTGGGCCAATCAGGAGGAGACTGTGAGTTCTAGTCCCGCCTTAGCCATGAAAACCAGCTGGGTGATGTTGGGCCAATCAGGAGGAGACTGTGAGTTCTAGTCCCGCTTTAGCCATAAAAAATGGCTGAGTGATCCTGGGCCAATCACCAAGAGACTGTGACTTCTAATGTTGCTTTAGCCGTGAAAACATACTGGGTGACTTTGGGCCAATCAGGAAGTGACTGTGAGTTCTAGTCCCGCCTTAGCCATGAAAACCAGCTGGGTGACTTTGGGCCAATCAGGAAGAGACTGTGAGTTCTAGTCCCGCCTTAGCCATGAAATCCAGCTGGGTGACTTTGGGCCAATCACCAGGAGACGGTGAGTTCTAGTCCCGCCTTAGCCATGAAAACCAGCTGGGTGACTTTGGACCAATCAGGAAGAGACTGAGTTCTAGTCCTGCCTTAGCCATGAAAACCAGCTGGGTGACTTTGGGCCAATCACCAGGAGACGGTGAGTTCTAGTCCCGCCTTAGCCATGAAAACCAGCTGGGTGACTTTGGACCAATCAGGAAGAGACTGAGTTCTAGTCCCGCTTTAGCCATGAAAGCCAGCTGGGTGACTTTGGGCCAATCACCAGGAGACGGTGAGTTATAGTCCTGCCTTAGCCATGAACGCCGGTTAGGTGACTTTGGGCCAGTCCCTCTCTCAGCCCAACCCGCCTCACAGGATTGTTGTTGTGAAGAAAATAGAAGGGGGAAGGTGTGTTCGACATGTTGGCTGACTTGAGTTTTTTGTAAAAAATAATGAAAGGTAGGAGGCAAACAAATCATACATACATACCATGTTTCCCCAAAAATAAGACCCTGTCTTATTTATTATTTTTTTTACCACCAAAAAAGGCACCAGGTCTTATTTTCGGGGGACCTCATCCACTGACTCACCTCACTTGCACGCCTCGCCCCCGGCCTCCTTTTCGCTGTCGGAGGCCTTCAGGAACTTCTTCTTCTGCAACCAGCAAGCCGATAATAGAGCTCCGGATCGATCCGGAGCTTTGTTATCAGCTACAGGGGCCTTTAGGAAAGCCTTGCTGTCTGCAGAAGAAATGGGCTGGCAAGGCAGGTGTCGGAGTTTGTGAGGCCTGGCTACAACTGTCCAAAGGTAAGTAGTAGGGCAGCTTCCTTCCCCCATCCCCACCCGAGCTTAATTTTTCCCCGTGCATCCTGGAGTGGGCGGGATTTTAATTAGGGCTTAATTTTGGGAGTAGGGCTTATATTGGCCGCACATGTAAAAATCAAGCTAGGACTTACTTTCAGGGTAGGTCGTATTTTCGGGGAAACAGGGTACATAAAATGTTTGCTGGTGCATTGGGGCTGCGAATTCAGCGGAAGGGCAACTGAGCGGAGAGCACTTTGTGAGAGACGGAATGAGCTGAACGCGGATATTCCCTGCTTAGCCATGCCTCAAATGGCCAAATTGAGACAGCAGCCTGAACTGAACCTCCAGGGGACACGGCGTGCGTTTTAACATATTTAACATCTGCCCTCCTCTTTCTCCAAATGCAGAGCACTCCGAGCCTATAATAATAGAAAGAAGGCAGGGCAGGGACCATCTGCCTTGGCTCCGAGACGAGGAGGAGGCCGCGTGGGCAGTCGGCAAACGGTAGTTGACAGATGCATTTACACCTAAGTGGATAACACCTTTAAGGGGTGCCCCAAGGAAACCGGGCCCTCCCCACAGCCCTTGTTGCTTGACTAGAGAGAAGGGGGTCCTTGAAACCAGGAAGGGGGAGGCTTACCAAAGGTTCCGGGGTGACAGTTGCAGCTAACAAAGTGGACAAGAGAAAGAAAGATAATAGTTTTTTTTTTTTAATTGCATCTGCTTTGTTCCGCCGAGTCTCAGCTCTCTCTGAAGCTAAATTTAGCCAGGAACTTAGCAAGAGTAATACAGGTAGTCCTCAACTTACAACCGTTCGTTTAGTGACCGTTCGAAATAACGACGGCACTGAAAAAAAGTGACTTTTAGTAAAATAGAAAATAGAATATCAGAGTTGGAAGGGACCTTGGAGGTCTTCTAGTCCAACCCTCTGCTTAGGCAGGAAACCCTATGCCAGTGATGGCTAACCTTTAGGCCATCGCGTGGCAAAAGCAGGGGGAGCACAGGGGGTCGTGTGTGCTCGTACCCTCACCCATAATTCAAGCTCCCCATCCCCCGCGCGACCCCCGCTTTTGGCACGCAATGGCACAGTGGGCCTGGTAGGCCCATTTTTCGTCCTCCCCAGGCTCCGGAGGCTTTTTTGGAGCACAGGGAGGGGGGAAAACGGCCTTCTCCACCCCCCGGAGGCCCTCCGGAGGCTGGAAACAGCCTGTTTCCCGACTTCCGGTGGGCCCAGAAGGCCTGAAAATCAGCTGGCCAGTGCACACATGCACACCAGAGCTGAGCTAGGGCAATGCTCGGGTGCCCACCGATATGGCTCCGCGTGGCACCTGTGGCACGCGTGCCATAGGTTCGCCATCACGGCCCTATACCATTTCAGACAAGTAGTTGTCCAATCTCTTCTTAAAAACTTGTCAGTGGAACAGCTTGCCTCCAGAAGTTGTGAGTGGACAGCCACCTATCTGAAATGGTGTAGGTTCTTCTGCTTGAGCAGGGAGCCGGACTAGAAGACCTCCAAGGTCCCTTCCAGCTCTATTCTGATTGCAGAGCTGTTTCCGTCTCTGAAGCCAGGGTTCCTCAAAATCTTCCTGTGAAAGGATGGTATGGGGACTCCTGCCTGGGGTCACCACCCTACGAAAAAGATGTTGAGAACTTTGGAAAAACGTTCAGAGAAGAGCAGCTAAGATGATCAAAGGCCTGGAGACTAAAACATATGAAGAATGGCTGCAGGATTCGGGTTTTCCTAGTCTAAAGAAAAGAAGAATTTATTTATTTATTGTTTATTTATTGGTTCGATTTATATGCCGCCCTTCTCCGGAGACTCAGGACGGCTTACAATGCATTAAGCAATAGCCTTCATACTTTTGTATATACCTGCTTGGTAGGGCTTTTGGCCCCCCCTTAAGCGGTGTTCTTTTTTATACAAAGTCAGCTTATTGCCCCCACAATCCGGGTCCTCATTTTACCTACCTCGGAAGGATGGAAGGCTGAGTCAACCTTGAGCCTGCTGAGATTCGAACTCGCAGTAATTGCAGGCAGCTGGCAACTAAGTGCTATTTTAACAGCACTTTAGTCCACTGCGCCACCAAGGCTCTTAGGTGGGACATGATAGCAGTATTCCAAAATTTAAGGGGTTGCCACAAAGAAGAGGGGGTCAAGCTATTCTCCAAAGCACCTGAAGGCAGGACAAGAAGAAACAGATGGAAACTAATCAAAGAAAGAAGCAACCTGGAATTGAGGAGAGACTTCCTAACAGTGAGGACAATTAACCAGTGGAACAGTTTGCCACCAGAAGTTGTAGGTGGCAAATTTACAGTGATCCAACACTGGGGGTTTTTAAGAAGAAACTAGACAGCCACTTATCTGAAATACTATAGATTCTCCTGCTTGAGCAGGGGGCTCGACTAGAAGACCTCCAAGGTCCCTTCCAGCTGATTCTATTCTAAGATTGAGTGCAGGGTTGGATTAGAAGACCTCCAAGGTCCCTTCCAGTCCTGATTTTATGAGAGGAGAATGAAGGATTGCATGGTTTCTAGCTCTAACCTTTGCCCAGTCAGTTCTGCAAAACTTTAGCTAGTGAGAAGTTTCACCCCCGCTGTCTGGAGTTCTCCCCGTGTTTGTTTTTACAGTATGGAAAGAGGAATTCAGATAACGCTTGTTTTTGATGTGGGATCTGGCCGAGATGGTATCATCTCATGTACTGATTTGTTCATAAAAATCGCTGATATCCGTTTGATCTCTTTTGAACTCTGGAGACTTTAATGCTTTCCAGGACCTGTTAGTTGTGCAGACAAAAGGGAGGGTGCGTGTGTGTGTGTGTGGACAAGCGAGTAACCCCAGCTGTATAGGAAATAACAAAGAAAGACCAAAGCCAAACTCCGAGAAGGTGGGGGTGGGGGGTGGGGGGTTAGGAAAAGGAATGAAATCTACTTTTCAAAACACAGCAAAGAAGCCAGAGGTGACAGGCTTATGGAAATTATTTTCACAAACAAAGGAATGCACCGGTTTGGGAAATTCAAATTTGAAAGATGTTTTACCCCAGGCGATCCAGGATAGGATAGGATGGGACGAGATGAAATGATAAGAGGATAGCATAGCATAGCATAGCATAGCATAGCATAGGACCGTGATGGCGAACCTATGGCATATCGGTGAGCACAGGAGCGTTGCCCTAGCTCAGCTCCAGCGTGCATGCGCGAGCTGGTCAGCTGATTTTCGGGCCTTCTGGACTCACCGGAAGTCGGGAAACGAGCCGTTTCCGGCCTCCGGAGGGCCTCAGGGGGTGGGTGGGAAAGGCCGTTTTTGCCCTTCCCAGGCTCCAAGAAAGCTTCTGGAGCCTGGGGAGGGTGAAAAACGGGCCTAGCGGGCCCACCAGTAACCTTTTTGCCGTCGCATGCCAAAAGTGGGAGGAGCACGGGGGGCACTGAATTATGGGTGTGGGCACGCATGCACAACCCCCCCCCACTCCCAAAGCTTTTGGCACGCGACGGCAAAAAGGTTAGCCATCACTGGCATAGGATATAGGATAGATAGGATTCCTTAAGGATAGGATAGGATATAAGGATAGGATATAGGATATAGGATAGACAGGATATAAGGATAGGATAGGATATAAGGATAGGATAGGATAGGATAGGATATAGGATAGACAGGATATAAGGATAGGATAGGATATAAGGATAGGATAGGATATAGGATATAGGATAGACAGGATATAAGGATAGGATATAAGGATAGGATAGGATATAAGGATAGGATATAGGATATAAGGATAGGATAGGATAGGATATAAGGATAGGATAGGATATAAGGATAGGATATAGGATATAAGGATAGGATAGGATAGGATATAGGATAGATAGGATATAGGATAGACAGGATATAAGGATAGGATAGGATATAAGGATAGGATATAGGATATAGGATAGATAGGATATAAGGATAGGATAGGATATAGGATAGATAGGATATAAGGATAGATAGGATATAAGGATAGGATAGGATATAAGGATAGGATAGGATAGGATATAGGATAGATAGGATATAAGGATAGGATAGGATATAAGGATAGGATATAGGATATAAGGATAGGATAGGATAGGATATAGGATAGGATAGGATATAAGGATAGGATATAGGATTTAGGATAGATAGGATATAGGATGGGATGGGATGAGATGAGATGATAAGAGAATAGGGTAGCATAGCATAGGACCATGATGATGAACCTATGGGCACGCGAGCCATCATCCAGCTCAGCTGCACCGAGCATGTGTGCATGCACCTCCCGCTGGCCAGCTGATTTTCTGTATGTGCAGCGGGCGGGGCACATGCGGGAGACATGCGCTCATGCACGGGGGGTTGCACGTGCATTCGCGGGGCGGAGCATGGGGGTGAGGCATGCCCGCCCTCCCCCACAGCCCATTTGTGGGCCCAGGAGGCTCCCAGGAGTCTCCACACAGCCCGTTTTGGATGCCAGGTAAGTGCAGGGCCCGCGCGGAGCCTGGGAAGGGTGAAAAACGGGCTTTCCAGTACTCCTGAAATGGGCCCGTTTCCAGCCTCCAGAGGCCATCCAGAGCCCAGGGGAGCCCCTTTTCACCGTCCTGGAGGCTTGAGGGAAGCCTCTGGAGTCTGGGGAGGGCAAAAAACAGGCCTCCCAGAAGTTCTGGAAGTCCAGAAATGGGCCCATTTCTAGCTTCTGGAGGGCCTCCGGAGCCCCAGGGTGGGGTGTTTTTGCCCTCCCGGAGGCTCGAAAAAAACCTCTGGAACCTGGGGGGGTGGGGCAAAACACATACACAAACCCGTGATGGTACAGAGGCCGAGTAGGCATGGGGATCATGACACATGTACATGGGGCATGGAGGGTCGTGTGTGCATATATGGGGGGCCAGCATTGCATTATGGATGCCTACACCTCAGCTTGTTTCTCCTCCGAAGAAACACGGACGTGAAGAGTCCTTCAAACTCTGCACGTGCGCGCGATCACCGAACCGGTTTTTAAACTGGCCTGATCCAATACCCTCCCATGGTGTTGGATCAATATTATAGCTCAGCATTTTCAACAGGCCTTTTTTGAAGTTGTTTTGATTAACTTCAAGTCCACTCTTACGGTAAGGCATTATTATGTCAGCATTTCTCCTCTGTTATTCCTCCTGTTGTATTTGCCTGGGAGGGCATGATCCTAAAAAGTGATTTATCAATAGTTTTACAGAACTTATTTGTTGGTTTGTTGGTTTGTATCCTACCTTTATAATTTTTCCAAATAATTCAAGAGGGGAAACATATGCAACAGGCCTTCCTCCTCCTGTTTTTCCCACAACATGGTGGGATTAGAACTCACGGCAGGACTAGAACTCACAGTCTCCTAATGATTGTCCCAAAGTCACCCTTTCATGCCTAAGGCAGGACTAGAACTCACCATCTCCTAGTGATTGGCCCAAATCACCAGCTGGCTTTCATGCCTAAGGCAGGACTAGAACTCACCGTCTCCTCTTGATTGGCCCAAAGTCACCCAGCCAGCTTTCATGCCTAAAGTGGGACTAGAACTCACTGCCTTCCAGTGATCGGCCCATAGTCACATGGTGTTCTGACCTAGGCTTCCTGAGACAGTAAAAAGCACACAATTAGTCCCAAAAGCCCTCTTTTTATTTCAACGGCTGTGAATTCTGTTCATTCACAGGCCGTAATGAGTCCCAAATAGTTTGTAAAGAGTCCGACAGAAGTCTGCCACAGTCCTTCGGGATAAGGCTGATAAGCACCCACCTTTATCTTCCTTGACACGCTGCCAAAGACCTAATTGGCTTTGCAAGGCCACACGGAGCACAGAGTCAAAACGGAGCTTCAGAATTGAAACCGATCAGAACGAACAAAGTTGCTTCCTACAAAGGCTCATGTGCCTTTGCTCCACCTTTATGTCTTATGGGAAGGGCCAGTCATCTCCAAGCCTTACTCCTGAGTCGCCCCTTTTATCTTAACTGCTCTTGCCTTCTGGCAGCTCTTCGCACGCGCGCACTGGGAACAGGCTCCCCCTTTTCCTCTGCCTCGCTGTTGTCCGACTCTGGAGGCTCCGGAGTCAGCACATAATTCCCAGATGGCCCTGGCCCCATCTCTGCCTCTGATGCAGAGCCCTCGTCCGAGCCTTCCCCAGACTCCAGGACTGGCCCATGTTTCATGACTACTAGACCAAACTGGCTTTTGCCAGTTTATTAAATATTTTTAATTATTAACAACAATGTAGCTATAAACAATCGCATGAATGAAAGGATCATAACTAAAAGGAGAAGCACAGTTCTTTTGAGATGAAAGATTTTTTTAAAAACCCAAGACTTTTTTAATTTTTTTTTAATTTTTTTTAAAATTTGATTTATATGCCGCCCTTTTCCGGAGACTCAGGGCGGCTTACAATGCGTTAAGCAATAGCCTTCATTCTTTTGTATATTTATACAAAGTCAGCTTATTGCCCCCACAAACTGGGTCCTCAATTTACCTACCTTAGAAAGGATGGAAGGCTGAGTCAATCTTGAGCCTGGTGAGATTCGAACTTACAGTAATTGCAGGCATCTGGTCTTAATAACAGGGTGCTTAGACCACTGTACTATCAAGGCTCTATTAAGACTTGCTTAATATGGGTTTGTATGTGTGTACGCGTGCCACTTTTTAAGTTAAAGTGTTAACTGCACTAAAAAAAAAAAACTAACTACCGTTTTTCACACTTATAACCGTTACAGCATCAAAATTTGAACGCTTGGTAACTGGTTTGTATTTATGACGGTTGCAGCGTCCTGCGGTCACATGATCCCCCTTTTGCAACCTTCTGACGAGCAAAGTCAAATGGGGGAAGCCAGATTCACTTAACAACCGGGTTACTAACTTAACAACTGCGGTGGTTCGCTTAACAACTGTGGCAAGAAAAGTCCTAAAATTTGGGAAAAGGCGCTTAACAACTGACTTGCTTAGCAACAGAAATGGTGGGCTCAATTGTGGCCGTAAGTCGAGGACTACCGGTACTTTCATATGCAAATGGTGCTAGGTTTACGAAGCACCCTGAATGATTTGCCATAAATAATAGCTAAATTGTAGGATGGAACATGGAACACGTGTCTGCAAATGGATGGAGCGAAGAATTCCTAGTTCAACCTATCTGAAGAAAACAAAAAAAACCCTAGAATTTGTGAGCTTTGGAAAAATGCTTACTAAAATGAGGAAACGGATGGAGAAACATCAAAATTTACAAATGCTGGTAAAATTTAAAACAGAATTTAAAATTTACAGATGTCTGGATTTCTGCAGTTACCGGTAGCTGGCAGTTGGATTCAATGACATACATGAACGTGATTTTATTTATTTATTTTTTATTTTATTTTATTTCCAATTTATATACCGCCCTTCTCCCTGAGGACTCAGGGCGGTGTACAGCCAGAATTAAGAACATAAAATACAAATATTAAAAAACAGTTAAAATATGTATAAATTTGGCCCAAAAATTAAAAATCACAAACCAATTAAAAACATTTAAAAATTTCTTCTTAAGCCAGCCCGGCTTGCTGAAAAAAGTGAGTTTTAAGGGCACGGCGGAAGGCACTGAGGTCTTGGATTCTCCTTATCTCTGGGGGCAGCTGATTCCAGAGGGTAGGTGCCCCCACAGAGAAGGCCCTCCCCCTGGGGGTCACCAGCCTACATTGCTTGGCTGATGTCACCCCGAGGAGGCCCTCTCTGTGGGAGCGCACGGGTTGATGGGAGGTCGTCGGTAGCAGCAGGCGGTCTCGAAGATAACTAGGTCCTATGCCATGGAGCGCTTTAAAAGTGATAACCAACACCTTGAAGCGCACCCGGAAGACAACTGGGAGCCAGTGCAGCTCGCGCAGGAGCGGTGTTACATGGGAGCGCCATGCTGCTCCCGTTACTACCCGCGCTGCTGCGTTCTGGACCAGTTGGAGCCTCCGGGTGCTCTTCAAGGGGAGTCCCATGTAGAGAGTGTTGCAGTAGTCAAGGCGAGAGGTGACAAGGGCGTGAGTGACTGTGCACAGGGAATCCCGATCAAGAAAGGGCCGCAACTGGCGAATCAGGCGAACCTGACAAAAGGTCCCCCTGGTTACAGCCGTCAGATCTTCCTCCAAGGACAGCTGCATATCCAGGAGGACTCCCAGATTGCGAGCCCTTTATGAGAATAGAATAGAGTGGAACGGAACGGAACCGAACCAAACAGAACAGAACAGAACAGAACAGGAGGGGCATATTGTATGAGAAGCCACTCAGAAAAAAAAAATGTTGTCACCCCTAGTCCTTCTTTTCAATTTCATGAAAAGAAGGACCAGGGGAGACATGATAGCAGTCTTCCAATATCTCAGGGGCTGCCCCAAAGAAGAGGGAGTCAAACTATTCTCCAAAGCACCTGAGGGCAGGACAAGAAGCAACGGGTGGAAACTAATCAAGGAGGGAAGCAACCTGGAACTAAGGAGAAATTTCCTGACAGTGAGAACAATTAATCAGTGGAACAGCTTGCCACCAGAGGCTGGAGGCTTTTAAGAAGACGTTGTTCAACCATTTGTCCAAAATGGTATAGTTTTTCCTGCCTGAGCAGGGGGTTGGACTAGAAGACCTCCAAGGTCCCTTCCAACTTTGCTATTCTGTATTCAGTGAGTCCCTTATCAGAGAGGGGAGCAGAGATGCAAATTGTGCTGTGTGGTTTTGCCACCTCCTTTTTTTTATGACTAAGCGGTCAGGAAGATATAATTCACCCCCCTTCCTTCCTGTCCCTCTGCAGATGTCAGATCCAAAGTTTTGGTTTTGCATTCTCAAAGCAGCTGAGATTTTTTTTTTTTTTTTATGTTCCCTGGATTCCCCTGAGATCTTATCTAGGCTTTGAATCTTTTTTTTTTTTTTTTTTGCACAAACTCTGTACCGGATCTGAAGATATTGTAGGTCAGTGGTGGAGCAGCTGCTCAGCTTCCCGAAGGTCACATGTTCAATCCCTGCCATCTCCAATTAAGAAAATCAAATAACAAGGGGAGGAAAGATTGCTGAGACACTGTAGAGGAGAGCAATTTAAATGAGGAAGCCACGTGGGTGAAGAAGGAAGGACATAATTCGGGGTTTGGATGGTTTTAAGGATGCAGAGCCTTCTGATGCGGGTGAAGGAGGAGAGTGGAAAAGTTGGCTTGAAACTCAACATTAAGAAAACTAAGATCATGGCATGCGGCCCTCTCAATTCCTGGCAAATAGATGGGAAAGAAATGGAGGTAGTGACAGATTTTATTTTCCTGGGCTCCAAGATCACCGCAGATGGGGGCTGCAGCCAAGAAATTAAAAGACCCTTGCTCCTGGGGAGGAAAGCTATAGCAAATCTAAACAGTTTACTAAAAAGCAGAGACATCACCCTGCCAACAAAAGTGTGTATAGTCAAGGCTATGGTTTTCCCAGTTGCAATGGATGGCTGTGAAAGTTGGACCATAAGGAAGTCTGAGCGTCAAAAGAATCGAGGCCTTTGAACTCTGGTGCTGGAGGAGACTCCTGAGAGTCCCTTGGACTGCAAGGCGATCCAACCGGTCAGTCCTAGAGGAGATCAACCCTGACTGCTCTTTAGAAGGCCAGATCCTGAAGAGGAAACTCAAATCCTTTGGCCACCTAATGAGAAGGAAGGACTCCCTGGAGAAGAGCCTCATGCTGGGAACGATGGAGGGAGAAGGAGAACAAAGGAGAAGAAGGGGACGGCAGAGAACGAGATGGCTGGATGGAGTCACTGAAGCAGTTGGCGTGAGCTTCAATGGACTTCAGAGGATGGTAGAGGACAGGAAGGCCTGGAGTGACGTTGTCCATGGGGTCACAATGGGTCAGACATGACTTCGCAACTGTCAACAACAACAACAACAAAAAGGGCAGGCAGCGGTGATGGGAACAAACCATTCCCAGCAAGAAATCCCAAAGAACCATTGCCAATCAGAGCACGTTCTGGAGAAATCAGGCCACATTGGGAATATTGCGTCCGGTTCTGGACACCACATTACCAAAAAGAGGAAAAAAAAACAAAGAAAAAAGACTTTGAGGCCCTAGAAAGAGTGCTGAGAAGAGCAACAAAGATGATTAGGGGCCTGGAGGCTAGAACACAAAGTCATGGCTAGTCTAGTGAAGTGAAGAGAGGGGAGGGGAGGGGAGGGAAGGGAAGGGAAGGGAAGGGAAGGGAAGGGAAGGGAAAGGAAGGGAAGAGAAGAGAAGAGAAGAGAACTAGGGGGAGATACGATAACAGTCTTCCAATATCTCAGGGGCTGCCCCAAAGAAGAGGGAGTCAAGCTATTCTCCAAAGCACCTGAAGGCAGGACAAGAAGCAACGGGTGGAAACTAATCAAGGAGAGAAGCAACCTAGAACTAAGGAGAAAATTCCCGACAGTGAGGACAATTCATCAGTGGAACAACTTGCCTCCAGAAATTGTGAATGCTCCAACACTGGAAGTTTTTACGAAGAGGCTGGACAGCCACTTGTCTGAAATGGCATAGGGTCTCCTGCTTGAGCTGCTGGATTAGAAGACCTCCAAGGTTTCTTCCAACTTTTATTCTGTCCTGTCCTGTCCTGTCCTGTCCTGTCCTGTCCTGTCCTGTCCTGTCCTGTCCTGTCCTGTTCTCTTCCTGTTCTCATTCCATTCCATTTGCAGTGTTGTTTTTTTCCCATTGCTTCTGCAACGGCTCCAGGTCCCACCTCTTGATCCTGGGAAGTTGTCTGGCAGAAACTTAGTGAGGCAGGTGGACTTGAATTGCAAAACCCAGCCTTGAATTGCAGCCTTAAATTCGATTGATGCAAGCTCAGGCAGGGGAATGGTGCATTGCGTGCCAGTGGTTCATACGGGAATGAAAAGGACACGAGAGAGATACAGGTAGTCTTCGACATACGACTACAACTGAGCCCCAAAATTTCTCTTGCTTAGTGAGGCGGGTGTTCAGTGAGTTTATACCATCTTTCTTGCCCACGGTCGTTAAGTGAATCGTTGCCTTGGTTAAGTTAGGAATGTGGTTGTTAAGTGAATCTGGCTTCCCCATTGACTTTGCCTGTCAGAAGGTCACCAATGGGGGATCACATGACCCCGGGACAGTACAACCGTCATAAGTACATGCCAGTTGCCAAGCATCTGAATTTTGATCACATGACCAAGGGAATGCTGCAATGGTCATAAAGTGTGAAAAACGGTCATACCTTTTTTCAGTGCCTTTGCAACTTTGAACAGTCACTAAATGGATAGTTGTAAATTGAGAGTTACCTGCAATGGCATGTCTAAACGCCATACAAGCTATTGATGATACTGAACAAGTCAGAAATGTATAGATCAGTGATGGCTAACCTTTTTGCCAACGCGTGCCAGGAGGAGGGGGCGGGGGGGTCACACGGGTGCGTGCCCACACCCATAATTCTATGCGTACCACGCATGTGCGTGTGACCGCCCCCCCCACTCCCCTCACTCCTGGCATGCGATGGCCCGGTAGGTCCGTTTTTCTCTCTCACCTGGCTCCAGAGTCTCTCTAGGAGTCTGGGGAGGGTGAAAACAGCCTTCCCCACTTCCCCGGAGGTCCTCCGGAGGCTAAAAACGGCCCGTATGCCAAATTCCGGTCCCACCGGAAGTTGGCAAACGGGCCATTTCTGGCCTCCGGAGGGATGGGGAAGACTGTTTTTACCCTCCCCAGGCTCCTAGAGAGGCTCTGGAGGCTGGGGACAGCAAAAAACAGGTCTTTCGGTCCCACCGGAAGTTGGCAAACAGGCCGTTCCTGGCCTCTGGAGGGCCTCCGGGCGGGTGGGGAAGGCCGTTTTCGCCCTCCCCAGACTCCTAGAAAGGCTCTGGAGCCAGGTGAGAGAGAAAAACGGGCCTTCCCCACCATCCCCCGAGGCCCTCTGGAGGCAGGAAACAACCTGTTTCCCTACTTCTGGTGGGCCCAGAAGGCCCGGAAATCAGCTGGCGGAGCTGAGCTCGCGTGCCCACTGATATGGCTACACCTGCCACCTGTGGCACGCGTGCGATAGGTTCGCCATCACGGGTATAGATTTTACTGGAGCAGTGCCATGTCCCTCAGGAATCTCAAAAGTGTGTGGCCAGGTGTGAAGTTGCTCGTTGTTACTCTACGCAACAAGTAAGGTGGGTCATTCATGGTTAGCGAAAGACCTCAACCCAATCTTCTCTTTTTAACCCAGTTATTTAACTCCCTGCTGCTCCGTTGCCTCTCACGTCTCTGCTTCACTGCCTTGTTTTTCATTTTCATTTTTTTTTTTAAAGGCTTGGGGTTTTTGTTTGCTCTTTTGAACTTGTCGTTTTTATTTTTATTTCCCCCAAACTTAGGGAAATTTGCCTTTGATCTTTAGCCATGTGGGGTTTGTGTCTCTGTCTGGGCACTTTGGGAAGGGGGGGGAATGCTTGCTCTTTGCTCAGCGTCTAGCCAGACCCACATTTGAGGGGGCGAGGGTCTCCCAGATATCTGGGGAGAAAAGAGGTTAGTGAGCCTGCTTCGTGGAAGGAAATGCTCCTGAGGTTTGCTGGCAACACATGTGCCATGTTCCCATGCCCTGTGTATGGTTACCATCTTTATTGGAAAGTCAGTGGCTCAAGCCAAGCTTTGCCTTCCCAAAGATGGAGAAGGGAAGCCATGAATCTAGGTCTCAATGTTAGCATCAGGGTTAACTTTGCTAGGCAAGACCAAGCCCAGCCGAGATACTATTCGGTTTCTAACTAATGCTACGCAGAACATGGCTGTTGTCCCTAGCATCTATACCAGTGATGGCTGACCTTTTGCCATTGCGTGCCAAAAGTGGGGGGAGCACGGGGGGGGGTCATGCATATGCGTGCCCACACCCATAATTCAATGCGCCCCCGTCTCCCCACGCATGCGTGCACGACCCTCCCCCAACGCTCCCAACGCTTTTGGCACGCGATGGCATGGTGGGCCAGGAAGGCCCATTTTTCGTCCTCCCCAGGCTCCAGAGGCTTTTTTGGAGCCTGGGGAGGGCGAAAACGGCCTTCCCCAAGCCCCCGGAGGCCCTCCGGATGCCGGAAACAGCCCGTTTCCCGACTTCCGGTGGGACCAGAAGGCCCGAAAATCAGCTGGCCGGCGCGTGCATGCACACTGGAGCTGAGCTAGGGCAACGCTCGCATGCCCACAGATATGGCTCCGCGTGCCACCTGTGGCACATGTGCCATACGTTCACCATCACGGATCTATACCAATGTTTCTCAACCCTGGCCGTTTTAAGAGGGGTGGACTTCAATTCCCAGAATTTATTTATTTATTTATTATTGAATTTCTATACCGCCCTTCTCCCTGAGGACTCAGGGCGGTGTACAGCCAAAATTAAAAAACATGCAGGGAAAATATTAAAAAACAATTAAAAGATATATAAATTTGGCCCAATTAAAACTCATTACCAATTAAAACATTTAAAACATTTAAAAAACAATTAAAAATTTCTTCTTAAGCCAGCCCGGCTTGCTTGATAAAATGGGTTTTAAGGGCACGACGGAAGGCACTGAGGTCTTGGATTCTCCTTATCTCCGGGGGCAACTGATTCCAGAGGGTGGGAGCCCCCACCGAGAAGGCCCTCCCCCTGGGGGTCACCAGCCTACACTGTCTGGCTGATGGCACCCTGAGGAGGCCCTCTCTGTGGGAGCGCACGGGTCGATGGGAGGTCGTCGGTAGCAGCAGGCGGTCTCGGAGATAGCTAGGCCCTATGCCATGGAGCGCTTTAAAGGTGATAACCAACACCTTGAAGCGCACCCGGAAGACCACCTGTGAAACACAAACAACCAGATCCACACGTGAAAAGCTCCATTAGCGATTTTATTATTCATGTCTATTTTACCGGAATCTTCCTAGACTAGTGGTTAGCACCTAGGCTAGACTAGATAAGGTTCAACGGCATTCAAGTGAGATTGTGCCCCGCTCACTTGTGCCTATGTACAGATGCAGGGGTGGTTCTACTTACCTTTACTACGGGCCCCAAATCTTCTGGACACCAGGGACCGGTTCCGTGGAGAGAGATTTTTCCGTGGATCGGAGGGGTTGTAGTTTCGCGGGCTGCCTACATCCTGCAGATGGGGCTTTGCTTGTTTGTGCGGACCGGTTTCTGACATGCCGCAGCCCGGTGCCGATCCAGGGCTTTAAAGCAGGGGTCCCCAATCTTGGCAACTTTAAGACTTGTGGACTTCAACGCCCAGAATTCCTCAGCCACCATTAAGCCTAATCATACTGACTGGAGAATTCTGGGAGTTGAAGTCCACACGTCTTAAAATTGCCCTGGTTCAGAAACAATGGTTGTGGACCCCTGGCTGAGGAATTCTGGGAGTTGAAGTCCACAAGTCTTAAAGTTGCCAAGGTTGGGGACCCCTGGCTGAGGAATGCTGGGAGTTGAAGTCCACAAGTCTTAAAGTTGCCAAGGTTGGGGACTCCTACTTTAAACAACAGGTTGGGCTACAAAGTTAGGCATCATTAATGGGGAGTAAGGCCCAGGAAATGCCTTTATTATACAATAGTATACATAGGTAGTACTCAACTTAACAACCAAAACTGAGCCCAAAATTTCCATTGCTAAAGCGAGACCGTCGTTCAGGGAGGTTTGCCCCATTTTACGACCTTTCTTGCCACGCTTTGTGAAGCGAATCGATGCAGTTGTTAAGTTAGTCATGCGGTCGTTAAGCGAATCTGGCTCCCCCATTGACTTTGCTTGTCCGAAGGTCGCCAAAGGGGGATCTCGTGACACCCAGGGACACTGAAATTGTCGTAAGTACATGCCAGTTGCCAAGTGTCTGAATTTTGATCATGTGACCACGGGGATGCCGCAACGGTCCTAAGTGTGAAAAACTGGTCAGAAGTCACTTTTTTTGGTGCCATTGTAACTCCGAACGGTCAGTAAACGAATGGTTTTGTGTCAAGGATTACCTGCGTATCTGTTGCTTTCCTCCAGTGTCCGTGGGAACGCATTGCATCCCAGGTTCTCCTACAGGGTATGTGTATATATATATTTATGTATACTATATATATATATGTATATGTATACTATATATATGTATATATATGTGTGTGTGTGTGTGTGTATACATACATACATACATACACATACATACATACATACATACATACATACATACATACATTAAGTGTTTTTCTATCGAGACACCTGGTCTACCCCAGCATGTGGGAGGGAGTGTACTGAATCCCTTTTGCCTTTCAGCTCCAATCCAGGAGCCCTCAAGCAGTCGCATTCACGACAAACCATTTTATACCAAATTTATATTTTGCTGATAAAGAAATAAAGGGAGACTTTATTTCTTTATTTCAAGCTATTTAGCTCTCATCAGCTAGCCATACCCTTTCTGGGATTCAAACATATATTCCTTGAGGGCTCCTGGATTGGAGCTGAAATGCAAAAGGGAGCAGAATGCCCCCTCCCACATGTTGGGGTAGACCAGGTGTCTCGATAGAAAAACAAACCTTTAATCTTTCCCCTGGCTCAAGCTGATGAAGGGAGGAGAACTTGTGGCTCAGAAGGTTAATTCAACTGCCTAGCATGCAGGAAGCCCAAGTTCGAATCCGAGCAAGGGTATGGCTAGCTGATGAAAGCTAAAAAGCTTGAAATAGATCTATACTAGTCTCCCTTTATTTCTTGTATCAGCAAAATATAAATTTGGTATAAAATGGTTTGTCGTCAATGCGACTGCTTGAGGGCTCCTGGATTGGAGCTGTAAGGCAAAAGGGAGCAGAATGCCCCCTCCCACATGTTGGGGTAGACCAGGTGTCAGGCGAAAAGGATTCAGGCTTAGCCATTTCTCCTACCAGTAGGAGAAATGATACCAGTGATTTTTATATTTGAAGGTTTTTATTTTCAATGACATGTTATTTCTGTGGCGTTTCGAGCAAATAATACAGTTCGGACTTTGGGCTCTTCCCTTTCAAAGTAAGTAATATCAGGAAGACAAGAGAAGAAAATATTGTATGCATTTTGGAAAGGAAGAACAGTTATTTTCATTAGCACCTGTGCTGTGATTTCCCAACCCACCTCCCTAAATTCTGGGTCTTTTGTGGGGGGGGTCGAGGACAACTTGCCACAGCCAACTTGCCAAGGGATAACTCGCCATGGGACAAGAGTTACACTAATGCAGGTGATCCTCGAATTACAACCATTCATTTAGTGACTGTTCAAAGTTGCAACGGCACTGAAAAAAAGTGACTTAGGAACATTTTTCACACTTACGACCGTTGCACCATCCCCATGGTCATGTGATTTACATTCGGATACTTGACAACTGGTTCATACTTAACGATGGTTTCAGAGTCTCGGGGTCACGTGATTCCCCTTTTGCGACCTTCTGACAAGCAAAGTCGATGGGGAAGCCCAATTCACTTAACAACCATGTGACTAATTTAATAACTTCAATGATTCACTTAACAAATGTGGCAAGGAAAGTCGTAAATTTGGGGCAAAGTTCACTCAACAAGTGTCTTGCTTAGCCACAGAAATTTTGGGCTCAATTGTGGTTGTAAGTCGAGGACTACCTGTATCAAGAAATGATGGAACAGAATCGTGAAAGAAAGGATGCCAAAGGAGGGACAAAATGAAATGTGAACGACAAAACTTAAAATATAGCTAGTCCTCGACTTACGACCACAATTGAGCCCAAAATTTATGTTGCCAAGCGAGACAGTTTGTTAAGTGAGTTTTGCCCCATTTAGCGACCTTTCTTGCCACAGTTGTTAAGCGAGCCACTGCAGCTGTTCATTTAGTAAACACGGTTGTTAAGTGAATCTGGCTTCCCCATTGAGTTTGCTCGACAGAAAGTCTGCAAAAGGGGATCACGTGACACCTGGATTCTTCAACCGTCATAAGTACATGCCAGTTGCCAAGCGTCTGAATTTTGATCATGTGACCATGGGGATGCTGCAGTGGTCATAAGTGTGAATAAACAGTCCCAGATCCCTTTTTTTTCAGCCCCCTTGTAACTTTCAACAGTCACTAAACGGACGGTTGTTAAGTCAGGGACGCCAGTATCAGCGTAACTTTTTTTTTTTTTTAATTTGATTTATACGCCGCCCTTCTCCGGAGACTCAGGGCGGCTTACAATGCGTTAAGCAATAGCCTTCATACTTTTGTATATTTTATACAAAGTCAGCTTATTGCCCCCACAATCTGGGTCCTCATTTAACCTACCTTAGAAAGGATGGAAGGGTGAGTCAACTTTTGTCCCATGGCGAGTTGTAATAATACTACCTGTATTTTAATATTATTTTAAATAATTAAAAAAAAGAATTAGCAATAGCACTTAAGACTTATATACCGCTTCACAGTGCTTTACAGCCCTCTCTAAGCGGTTTACAGAGTCAGCCTATTGCTGCCCCAGCAATTTGGGTCCTCATTTGACGACCTCAGAAAGGATGGAAGGCTGAGTCGACCTTGAGCCTAGTGAGAATCGAACTGCCAAATTGCAGGCAGCCGGCAGGCAGCAGAAAGTAGCCCTGCAGTACTGCACTCTAACCACTGCGCCACCGCGGCTCATAAATTGTTCTGAATTGTTGGGATTGTCTCGCGGCGAGAGTTGGCCGTTGCAAATTGTCCCATTCTGTTTTGCAGGTGAGTAAGGGGTGGGGGGTGTGTGTGGCATCCCTCCCCCCCTTTTAAGAAAGCAATAACTCTAAAAACAAATATATTTTAAGGAGCTGATGAGGTGGCTCGTTGTTTAAATGACCTCTCCCGTCTAATCTTTGTGCATTTCCCCTGCTTTCCGTGAAGGCCTTACCTCTTTGGAGCTGGGTGCTTTTCCATCAAAGCTCCGTGGTGAGTGGATTCCCAGCATGCCTCCATGTCAATTGGCCGGAAAGGATCCTTCGCGGCTGCCTCTGTTTTTACTCCATTTACCTCCCTTCCTGATCTCTCGTCTTCTCTTTCGCTGGAGCGGGTCACTCGTTTACATACGTACAATCCAGGCAGCCCTCGACTTGCAGCCATTCGTTTAGTGACTGTTCAAAGTTACAACGGCCCTGAAAAAACGGCCGCTTTCCACACTTACGACCGCGTGGCGGGGTCACGCGATCGAAATTCGGACGCTTGGCAACCGGCCCGTATTTATGACGGTTGCGCTGTCCCGGGGGTGGGGAGTTGTCACGCGATCCCCATTTGTGACCTTCCCAGACGGCTTGCCACAAGCAAAGTCAGCGAGGGAAAGCGGATTCGCTTGACGGCCACGTGATTCGCTTTGCAACCGTGGCAAAAAAAAAAGGGGGGGGGGCACGGCTAGTTTAAGAATGGCCTTGCTTGGCATATGGGAATTTTAGTCTCTATGGCGGTTGTACGTCGAGGGCTACCTGTGGGTTGAGTTTGTGGGCAGAATTAAGAATGTGTAACCAAGGCAGGTTGCTTCAGATTTTTCCATGACTTTTATTTTATTGGTATAGTCATCTATTAAACTTACGTGCCGCGCATCTCGACTAAAGGCGTTTCTAGGCAGCGTACCGGTGGTGGGTTCCTCCCGGTTCAGCCCGGTTCCGCTGAGCTGGTAGCGGTGACGATACCGGTTCTGTCCCCCTGTCCCCCACCACGTTATTCTTACCTTTTATTTGGCCCCATCCCCAATCTATTGCTGCCTCCTGAGTCCCAGCTGATCGGCTAGAAGGAAAAATGCTGTTTAAACTCAAAGGGCCGCCCTACAGCTGATCAGTGGTAAAAGGCAGTGTGCTGGTAGACCAGTGCCTCCAAAAACAAATGAGTAGACCAGTGCCTGCAAAAATAAATGAGTAGACCAGTGCCTGCAAAAACAAATGAGTAGACCAGTGCCTGCAAAAATAAATGAGTAGACCAGTGCCTGCAAAAACAAATGAGTAGACCAGTGCCTCCAAAAACAAATGAGTAGACCGGTACAGCTCTGCAAGCAGTGAAAAGCCTGGTAGACCAGTACCTCTGCTAAATCCTAAATAACTGTCACATGGCCATCAAGCCACGCCCACAAAATAAGCCACGCCCACAGAACCGGTAGTAAAAAAATTTAGAACCCACCCCTGCAGCGTACAATAATTAAGTAATTAGTAATGCCAAATGCACTGTGTCACACGGGGGTCTTCCCAATTTCGTCTCCAGGCTCTGAGGAGACCCTGGATTAGTCCTCTCTGACTACTGTGAGTAACTACTACTACGAGCTACTACTACTGTGCTCTTGACCTTCTGCTGCCTTGAGATTTTTCTGTTCAACAGAAGGCAGCTACCATTTCAATTTGCATCTGTGGTCCGGTGCAAAGCTACTCTACCAAATTAAATACAAATTGAAATGGTAGTTGAGCACATCTCAAGGAGGGAACGAAGGTTGGTGGTCTGAGGTGGGCATCTCTTGTGGCACTGGGGGAGCAAGACCCCTAATAGCAACTGGTTGGCATAGTGGTTAGGACGTCGTCTTTAGCAGAATAAAAGAGTTGGAAGGGACCTTGGATGTCTTCTAGTCCAACCTCCAACCCTATACCACTTCAGACAAATGGTTGTCCAACTGCCTTTGGTGCGGGAGACCAAGGTTAAATCCTGGCTGGTACCTACCTTACAGTTGAGTGGTGGACCACCCCTGGTTCGGACCAGTTCGCAAGAACCGGTAGTAAAATCGGTGGGAGGCTCTGCTCACTGACCCGGACATCATCATAGGCAATCTGCGCATGCGCAGAAGAGCGCACGCGCAGGCATGTTGCAAACCTGTAGTAAAGGTAAGTAGAACCCACCCCTGTTACCATTCTAGGCTGCATCAACAGAGGGATAGAATCAAGATCACGTGAAGTGTTAAGACCACTTTATAAGGCCTTGGTAAGGCCACACTTGGAATACGGCATCCAGTTTTGGTCGCCACGATGTAAAAAAAGATGTTGAGACTCTAGAAAGAGTGCAGAGAAGAGCAACAAAGAGGATTAAGGGACTGGAGGCTAAAACATATGAAGAACAGTTGCAGGAACTGGGTATGTCTAGTTTAATGAAAAGAAGGACTAGGGGAGACATGATAGCAGCCTTCCAATATCTCAGGGGCTGCCCCAAAGAAGATTTGGGGGTCAAGCTATCCTCCAAAGCACCTGAGGGCAGGACAAGAAGCAATGGATGGAAACTAATCAAGGAGAGAAGCTACTAGAACTAAGGAGGAATTTCCTGACAGTTGGAACAATTAATCAGTGGAACAGAAGTTGCCTTCAGAAGTTGTGGGAGCTTCATCACTGGAGGCTTTCAAGAAGAGACTGGATTGCCCTCTGTCAGAAATGGTGTAGGGTCTCTTGCTTGAGCCAGGGGGTTGGACTAGATGACCTCCAAGGTTCCTTCCAACTTCTATTCTATTCTATTCTATTCTATTCTATTCTATTCTATTCTATTCTATTCTATTCTATTCTATTCTATTCTATTCTATTCTACCCCACTCCACTCCATTCCATTCCATCCCATATTTTCTATTCTATTCTATTCTATTCTATTCTATTCTATTCTATTCTATTCTATTCTATTCTATTCTATTCTATTCTATTCTATTCTATTCTACTCTACTCTACTCTACTCTATTCCCCAGCATTTGCTAACCATTCAACGTTTCAATTGCACTGAAAAAGTGACTTATGACTTTTTTTCACACTTACGACCATTGCAGCATGCCCGCGGTCACATGATCAAAATTCAGACCCTTGGCAACTGGTTCTTATTTATGACGGTCGCAGTGTCCTGGGGTCACGTGATCCTCTTTTTGCAACCTTCCGACAAGTCAGTGGGGAAGCCAGATTGACTTAATGACCATGTTAATAACTTAACCATTACAATGTTTCATAGAGGCAAGGAAAGTCGTAAAACGGGCCTAAAACTCACTTAACTGTCTCTCTTAGCAACAAAAACTTTGGGCTCCATTGTGGTCATAAGTTGAGGACTACCTGTAGTTCTTCTGTTTTTTTTTCCTGCCTTTCGTTGCTTTGAGTAGTGAATGCGGGGACCTCGGGGTGACTGACACACTTAGCTGTGTTGACTTTAATGTTATATTATTAACATGATTTAATCAGCTTTTTCCAAGGTTTTGCTGGTTCCCATTAAGCATATGCTGCCTGTGAGTTGCTCACCACAGAATTAAGTATCTCTCAAGCTTTG
Organism: Pituophis catenifer annectens; assembly: GCF_029215685.1. Classification (NCBI taxonomy): domain Eukaryota; kingdom Metazoa; phylum Chordata; class Lepidosauria; order Squamata; family Colubridae; genus Pituophis; species Pituophis catenifer. Next base: position 2,057,052 of record NW_027256881.1, read on the forward strand.
ATCTCTGGTTCAAAGACATTTTTGCAGGGTTTTTAGGAATCTCTGAAAGGCTGTCACCCCTTCGTAGCCTCTTGGCTGGCCTGCCAGTTATGCATTTTATGGGGTTGTCCTCCAAATGGGGAAGGTGCAGGATAAAGAACGAAAGCCATGTTTAATGTAGCGGGGGCACATATAAAAATAACAGGATAGGAAGCACCCACTCCTTCAGAAAAGGGAACATATAAAATCTTGGAAAAATGCGTTAGCTGTGTTCAACCAAATGTCTTTACAAAAAAAAAAAAAAAAAGGAATCAGATTGGCTCCAAAATATTTCCAGCTACTTCACCCTGAAATGTTTTGTGTTCTTTCTCAAATCATTCTTCTTTAGAAGGGCCCCTTCTGGTGTTTCCAACCTTCTTGCTAGATATTATTTATTTTAATAAATGTATTGATTTTTATCTAGCCTTTATTATTCTTACAAATAAGGCGAGGCGGCAAACATATTCAACACACTTTCCTCCTCCTATTTTCTCGGCAACCACAACCCTGTGAGGTAGGTCGGGCTGAGAGAGAGACTGACTGGCCCAAAGACACCCAGTCGTATTTCATGCCCAAGGCAGGACTAGAACTCACTGTCTCCTGGTGATTGCCTTAAAGTCACACAGCCAGCTTTCATGGCTAAGGTGGGACTAGAACTCACCGTCTCCTGGTGATTGGCCCAAAGTCACCCAGCTGGCTTTTATGCCTACGGCAGGACTAGAACTCACTGTCTCCTGGTGATTGCCTTAAAATCATGCAGCCAGCTTTCCTGCCTAAGGCGGTACTAGAACTCACTGTCTCCTGGTGATTGCCTTAAAATCATGCAGCCAGCTTTCATGGCTAAGGTGGTACTAGAACTTACCATCTCCTGGTGATTGGCCCAAAGTCACCGAGCTGGTTTTTATGCCTACAGCAGGACTAGAACTCACTGTCTCCTGGTGATTGCCTTAAAGTCAAGCAGCCAGCTTTCATGTCTAAGGCGGGACTAGAACTCCCCATCTCCCTGTGACCAGCCCAAAGTCACCCAACTGACGGTCATGGCTAAGACGGGACTAGAACTCACAGACTCCCACTTTCTAGTCTAGTGTCTAACCCCCAGACCAAAGTGATTCACCGAGAGTGTGCGGCAGAGGTGGGTTTCAGCAGGTTCTGACCAGTTCTGGAGAACCGGTAGCGGAAATTTTGAGTAGTTCGGAGAACTGGTAGTAAAAATTCTGACTGGCCCCACCCCCATCTACTCTCTGCCTCCCGAGTCTCAGCTGATCGGGAGGAAATGGGGATTTTGCAGTAACCTTCCCCTGTAGTGGGGAGGGAATGGAGATTTTACAGTATCCTTCTCCTGGAGTAGGGTGGGAATGGAGATTTTACAGTATCCTTCCCCTGGAGTGGGGAGGGAATGGAGATTTTACAGTATCCTTTCCCTAGAGTGGGGAGGGAATGGAGATTTTACAGTATCCTTCCCCTGGAGTGGGGTGGGAATGGAGATTTTACAGTATCCTTCCCCTGGAGTGGGGTGGGAATGGAGATTTTACAGTATCCTTCTCCTGGAGTAGGGTGGGAATGGAAATTTTACAGTATCCTTTTCCTGGAGTAGGGTGGGAATGGAGATTTTACAGTATCCTTTTCCTGGAGTAGGGTGGGAATGGAGATTTTACAGTATTCTTCTGGAGTAGGGTGGGAATGGAGATTTTACAGTATCCTTCCCCTGGAGTGGGGAGGGAATGGAGATTTTACAGTATCCTTCTCCTGGAGTAGGGTGGGAATGGAGATTTTACAGTATCCTTTTCCTGGAGTAGGGTGGGAATGGAGATTTTACAGTATCCTTCTCCTGGAGTAGGGTGGGAATGGAGATTTTACAGTATCCTTCCCCTGCCACACCCACCAAGCCACGCCCACCAAGCCATGCCACGCCCACCAAACCACACCCACAGAACCGGTAGTAAGAAATTTCGAAACCCACCTACTGGTGTGCGGCCATATGAATTTTCTAAAATAAAATAGGAAATAGTACAATTAAAAAAAATGAAATAAATAAGGCTCAGGAAGGCTCAGCAGAGAGGATTCTCCATGCGCCCCTCAGAGTAATCACAGCCTCCCTGGCAAACAGAGATGACGTTGCCTTGAGTCAAGATTAAAAGCTCCAGATTAAAGCGAAAGAATATACGGAATGTAATAGACTTCAAATCCCTTGTATGTGCACTTGTAAAGAGTCTCTTGCGGTCCGTTTGAAGCCGCGTTTGAGGAAACGAAACCCCCGTTTGCTTACACAGCGATTGGATTTTTTTTTTAATTAAAAAAAAAATATATATATATTTTCTCTTTTTCAAGTCGAGCTGACATGCTGCTTTCATTAGAGTCTTAATGAGACGTAAACTAATGTCAGCAAAAATTGGGGCCTAGGTTTGTCAACTCGTGGCTTGTGTTGAGGAAAGGCAACGACAACAATAACAACAATAAGAAGAAAACCCCTTGTAACGAGTTCGAGTCACTGATTTTCACTTATCTCGCACACCGCCCTCCGGAAGGAAAGATTTAGAATGTGGGGTACTTGGGTCCAAGCTAAGGAACGGATTTGCCAAATGCGCACTCGTGAGTTCCCACTTGCATTCTGATTTTTAAAAAATACGTCCCTCCCTCTTTGGGATAACAGAATAACAGAGTTGGAAGGGACCTTGGAGGTCTTCTAGTCCAACCCCCTGCCCAGGCAGGAAACCCTGGCCTACACCACTTCAGACAAATAGTTATCAATCATCTTCTTAAAAACTTCCAATGCTGGAGGATTCACAACTTCTGGTGGCAAGTAGTTCCACTGATTAATTGTTCTCACTGTCAGGAAATTTCTCCTTAGTTCCAGGTTGCTTCTCTCCTTGCTTAGTTTTCCACCCATTGCTTCTTGTCTGTTGGAGGCTAAAACATACGAAGAACAGTTGCAGGAATTTGATACGTCTAGTTCAATGAAAAGAAGGATTAGGGCAGGGGTGAAATCTAAAATTTGTTACTATCGGTTCTGTGGGCGTGGCTTGGTGGGGGGGTAATGTGACTGGGTGGGCACGGCCAACCTTTTTTTTTTTTACCTTTAAAAGCATTTTTTCTACAACCTTAAGAGGTTGCAGAAAAAAATGCTTTTAGAAGCCTCTGACGATCAGGCAACTCAGCTGGGATCGTCAGAGGCTTTTAAAGGCATTTTTTTTTCCTACAACCTCTTCGGCCGAAGAAGTTGTAGAAAAAATGCTTTTAAAAATCTCTGACGATCCCAGCTGAGCTGCGCGATCATCAGAGGCTTTTTTTTTTTTTTTAACTTTTAAAAGCATTTTTTTGGCCAAAGATGTAGAAAAAATGCTTTTAAGAATAAAAAATACAGCCTCTGATGATCTCACAGCTCAGCTGGGCATGGGGGCGGCAGGGATTTTTGCTACCGGTTCTCCAAACCACCCGCCTCCATCGCTACCGGATCGGGTGATCCGGTTGGAACCGAGAGCATTTCACCCCTGGATTAGGGGTGACATGATAGCAGTCTTGCAATATAATTTTCTCCTTATTTCTGGGTTGCTTCTCTCCTTGATTAGCTTCCACCCATTGCTTCTTGTCCTGCCTTCTGGTGCTTTGGAAAAAAGCTTGGCTCCCTCCTCTTTGGGGCAGCCTCTGAGATATTGGAAGACTGCTATCATGTCTCCCCTGGTCCTTCTTTTCATCAAACTAGACATACCCAATTCCTGCAACCGTTCTTCGTAGGTTTTAACCTCCAGTCCCCTAATCCTCTTTGTTGCCCTTCTCTGCACTCTTTGTATAGTCTCAACATAGAATAGAATAGAATAGAATAGAATAGAATAGAATAGAATAGAATAGAATAGAATAGAATAGAATAGAATAGAATAGAATAGAATAGAATAGAATTCTTTATTGGCCAAGTGTGATTGGACACTGCACAAGGAATTTGTCTTGGTGCATATGCTCTCAATGCACATAAAACAAAAGATACGTACATCAAGAATCATAAGGTACAACACTTAATGATAGTCATAGGGCACAAATAAACATCTTTTTTAAGGCGACCAAAACTGGATGCAGTGATTCACTTAACAACTGTGGCAAAATTGACCTTAAGTTGTCTGGCTTATCCACAGACATTTTGGGGCTCAATTGTGGTTGTAGGTCGAGGACTACCTGTGCGTAGTTGATAAATGTAAGTCCTGGAAGGGTCCCTCTTCTCCTGCCCAGTGTTTAAACCAAGATAATCTACCCCAGGGGTCTCCAATCTTGGCAACTTTAAGCCTTTGCTGGCTGGGGAATTCTGGGAGTTGAAGTCCACCAGGCATAAAGTTGCCAAGGTTGGGGATCCCTAATCTCTCCTTCTTCCCTCCTTCTCACATAACTCTCACCACAAGAGTAATCGTGTTTTACAAGATTCTCCTTCTCCTGTCTACAAAACATCATTCTTAAGTATGAAAATGTTTTGGCACCGGAAGCTGAAGCTTCCAGCCTGAGCTGGAGAAAAACACGTTTATTTTTAAAGACGTGGTGTAAATAGGGCATCATTCTTGATTCCATTTCCTTGAAAACTGTTTATACTCGCTTTGAGAAAAATCGCAACTCTTGTAGGCCACGGAGGGCTTGGGAAGAGAGCTGGGAGAACTGACCTTGAAGGTTATTGTCAGCTCCCAGGGAAACAGCCTGGGAGGATCCCAGGAATTTTACTGTCCTCTCCCACCGGACGTGTGCCGTGGACAATCTCCACGTTTGCATGGGCGTCAGGGAGACGTTGCATGATCTCTGACTTGGAACTTTGCTCACACAATCCTGGGCTTGGGGTGAGGGTGGGAAGATCAGTCGATCCCTTTTGCTCACTTTCATCCTGAAAGGAGTCTTCTTCGTCCCAGGTTTCCAAAAATCCAGGAATTGGGTGTGCCTAATTCAGGGATCAGCAACCTGCGCTCTGGATCCGCATGTGGCTCTTTCACCCTTCTGCTGCGGCTCCCTGTCACTCAAAATATGCATCACAACCACCAATGTGCGACACCCGCTGGCACATAATTTACTGAGCTTTTCAACCCCTGGTAGGCCAACCATGGATAAATCCAAGAAAATAAATATTTCAGAAGAAAACAGAATGTTTAATTCAACTACATATGCTAGTTTTGTGGCCGCTCAAGAAATAGTCAGGCACGGGAAGGGTTTTGTGGCTCCCGGTGTTTTCTTTTCTGTGGGAAACGAGTGCAAATGGCTCTTTGAGTGTTTAAGGTTGCAGTCCCCTGGCCTAGTTTAATGAAAATTTATTTATTTATTAATTTTATTTTAATAAAAGAAGGACTAAGGGTGACACGATAGCAATCTTCCAATATTGGAGGGGCTGCCCCAAAGAGGAGGAGGTCAAGCTATTCTCCAAAGCACCTGAAAGCAGAACAAGAAGCAACAGATGGAAACTAACCAAGCAACCTGGAATTAAGGAGAAATTTCCGGACAATTAGAACAATTAATCAGTGGAACTACTTGCCTCCAGAAGTTGTGAATGCTCCAACGCTGGAAGTTTGTAAGAAGAGATTGGACAACCATTTGTCTGAAGTGGTATAGGGTTTCCTGCCTGAGCAGGGGGTTAGACTGGAAGACCTCCAAGGTCCCTTCCAACACTACTATTGTTGTTGTTATCCTACTACAGAGTCTGCTTCAGGCTCGTTCTGTTAGGTGTATTGAGTCCTAAATGATCCCCACGTAACACTTCTGTCCATTGGGGAATGGAAAAACAATAAAAAGTTGAATTCACATCCCTGTGCAGGTAGTCCTCGACTTACGGCCCCAATTGAGCCCAAACTTTCTCTTGCTAAGCGAGGCCGTTGTTAAATGAGATTTGCCCCATTCTATGACCTTTCTTGCCACACTTCTTAAGTGACTCACTTGCAGTTGTTAAGTTAGCAACACGGTTGTTAAGCGAATCCGGCTTCCCCGTTGACTTTGCTTGTCAGAAGGTCACGAAAGGGGATCCCGTGACCCCCCCCCAAGACGCTGCAAGGGTCATAAATAGGAATCAATTGTCATTTTGAACGGTCAGTAAATGAATGGTTGTAAATCGAGGACTACCTGTGTTTAAAATTCAGTGAAACGGACATTTCGTAGAATGACCTGGGTTTTTACGTCTGGAACTTGTCTTCATCCATTGTTGAAAATTTCTGCCTACGGGTAGTCCTTGACTTATAACCGTAATAATAGTGGCTGTAAGTCAGGATGGTCATTAAGCGGGTCATCATGTAACTGATCCAATTTGCAAACTTGTTTTCTTTTTTTTTCTTTCTTTTTTTTTTGCGGCTATGGTTGTTTACTATGTTATGCCTCAAACTGGAAATAAATGCCATTTTTGGGGAAAACATTGTAAAACACGACCATGGCTGTAAATGCAAACTTTTGCCAAAAGCCCAAAATGCAGTCATGTGACTTCCTGGGGGGGGTGGACGGGTGTCAGAACTTTGAGACCATGTCATACGTACCTTTGTGGGGGGTGTCCATCATACGTCTGAACGGTTGCTAAACAACCGGTCGTAAGTCGAGGACTACCTGTATTCCATTCACCACTTCCCTTGCTTTGGTCGATAATATTTTCTCCTGAACCTCCTGCCAAGACTTCGCAATTCTGCGCTTTTCCAGCTCCCCAATGTTAATAGAGAAAGCAAATATCCTTGACACGCTGCAGTCTTTGGGAGAGAAGCCTCACGAGGGGAATCCCACTGGGTCAGGCTGAAGGTTTTGAGGCTGGCATCCCGTTTCTTATAATAGCCAATATTGCCCCTGTTTTGTCTTCAGAAATTAAGTTTTGCTTCAGCTGTCCTTAAGCAGGCTGACTAGGGGATTCTAGAGGCTGAAATCAATGGATCTCAAAGGTGCTGAAATTGAAAAACAATGGGTTGGGTAGGGTAGGGTAGGGTAGGATACGATAGGATAGGATGAGAAAAGAAAGAAAAGAAGAAGAGAAAAGAAGGAAAGGAAAGAGGAAAGCAAAGGAAGAGGGAAAGGAAAGAGGAAAGGGAAGGAGAAAGAAAGGGAAGGGAAGGAAGGAAAGGAGAAAGGAAAGAGAGAGAGAAGGGAAGGAACGGAAAGGAGAGAGAAAAAGAGGAAAGGAAGAGGGAAGGGAAAGAAGAAAGGCAAGGAAATGAAAGGAGAAAAGAAAGAAAGGGAAGGGAGAGGGAAGGGAAGAAAGGAAAAGGGGAGGGAAGGGAAGGGAAGGGAAGGAACAGAAAGGAGGGAGGGAAGGGAAGGAATGGAAAGGAGAAAGGGAAGGAAGAGGGAAGAAAAGGAAAGGAAGAGGGAAGGGAAAGGGAAGGGAAGGGAAAGAAAGGAAAGGAAGAGAGAAGGGAAGGAAGAGGGTAGAAAAGGAAAGGAAGAGGGAAGGGAAGGAAAAGGAAAAGGAAAGGAAAGGAAAGGAAAGGAAAAGGCCTTAAAGAGTTGTAGACTGGTACTATGTGTGTATCCCTACACTATCCTAAGCACATTTTGGGAATTTGAGGTTGTAAACTTACAATTGTGGTTGTTAAGTCAATGACTACAGATAGCTAGAGGGATGGATGGATGAATGGATGTGGATAGATATAGATACGGAGAAAGAGATGAATAGAGGGATGAATGAACAGATGGACGGATTGAGGAGGATGGATGGAGAGAGAAAGAGAGAGAGAGAGAGAATATCACCAAGTACTTAATAGTAACTCTACATTAAGATATGCATGTAAGCGTCACTCTCTAAGCTAAGGCATGCTTGCGTTTCTCTTCCCATTTGCCATACATATTTCTGCATGCTCATCTAACTCGGCTTGTCTTCCTCCCAGTATACAAAAAAGCTGATCATTTGCTTTGCCTCTGAATCAACAATGTCAGTAATGACAGGGGGGAAAAAAAAAACTACGCCTGCAAATAATAATAATAATATGATTAAAGTTTGGGAACGGAATGCTTGGAAATAAACTTTTCCTCTGAATCTGGTACAAGCTGACCTCAAACAGTTCCTGAAATGTATGTTTACGGAGCTCCCAGTATTATCTAAACATGGTTCTTTTGATGGCCATCCCTGCAGAATCCCAAAGTCATCCGTTGACACAAGAGCAGCCTAATAGCTTTCATCTCCGGGTGATCTGGTTGTGTACAGGACGTCCTCGCCTTACGGCTGTTTCTTTAGCAGCCGTTCAAAGTTACAACGGCGGTGTGGGGGGAAAAAAGCGACTTACGAACCAGTCCTCACCCTTACGACTGTGGCAGCGTCTCCGTGTGGCCCCGTGACCAAATTCAAGCCACCTTGGCAACCGGCATGTATTTACAAGAGTTGCAGCCTCCCAGAATCCAACTTCTAACCAACCAATTCGAAAGGGGGAGCCAAATTCACTTAACGACCGTGCGATTCACTTAACAACTGCGCTGAATCGCTTAACAATCCTGGCCAAAAAAAAAAAAAAACCCGACGTAAAATCCGATCTAACTCACTTCGACACCACCTCGCTTAGCAACGGGGAATTCTGATTGTGGTCGTAAGTCGAGGACTAGCTCCTCTATGCCAGGGGTCTCCAACCTTGGCAACGTTAAGCCTGGAGGACTTCAACTCCCAGAATTCCCCAGCCAGTTTTGCTTTAAGCCTGGAGGACTTCAACTCCCAGAATTCCCCAGCCAGCTTTCCTTTATGCCTGGAGGACTTCAACTCCCAGAATTCCCCAGCCACCTTTCCTTTAAGCCTGCAGGACTTTGTCTGGAGGACTTCAACTCCCAGAATTCCCCAGCCAGCTTTCCTTTAAGTCTGGACCTTTGCTGGCTGGGGAATTCTGGGAGTTGAAGTCCTCCAGGCTTAAAGTTACCAAGGTTGGAGACCCCTGCTCTATATGTTTATTCCTGACAGCCCCAAACTGGTTTCAGAGGTGCCATCTTGAGAAGAGAGGGTGATGAATCGTCTTTATTTCTTTGCAATCTGCTGCCAATCCCCTGAATGATCTACTCAGTTAGTAGGTGGTCTTCTGCTCACCCTTAAACCCAGGAACCATTTCAAAGCCGCTTCTTGCCAATCCGGGCCGAAGTCGCTGAACAAGTAATTTGTTAATATCCCCGGCTATTTCTGCCTTATGAAAGGGACATGTCGAATTTGCATTTCTGAAACGCTGAGCCGCCACAGTTCCATCTTCCAGCTTTTATCGATTCTCCGTAGTTCTGAGAAAATAAGTTCCCCGGGCTTAATAACTGCCCCTCCAGCAAATCTCCATTTGGTGGATTACTTCATCCTTAATTAGACTTTGATCTTTCTCTCTCTCTCTTTTTTTTTTTCCTCTCTCTCTTTCTCTCTCTCTCTTTCAAAGCAAAAGCAAACCGGCTCCACAAATCTCACCCAGCAAATCGGTCGGAGGAGAATTCTGCGTCGCTGCGGCCTTCGGCTCATCCCGCTCGTGGTTTGCAAGCAATCCTGCTCTTAAAAGAGACAAAGGTTTGTGTGCGGAGATCAAACAACCGGTGAAAAGATGGGTGAAGGGGTCCTCGGCGTTCTCTGAGCTTGCTTGTTTTCTTGCAGACTAGGTAACATCAACAGTGCTAGGACCAGCACTGATGACGTTACCAAGTTAGGGTAATGAAACGTCTGGAAGAAAACAACCAAGCTCAGAGAGCATCAAGGACCCCTAATGTCAACCCTGAGCTACAAATGTTCTCCTTTATTGAAACAGATGGGTGCCATCATAGCAATAGCAATAGCAGTTAGATTTATATACCGCTTCATAGTGCTTTTACAGCCCTCTCTAAGCGGTTTATTTAGAGTGGTTTACCCTAACAATCTGGATCCTCATTTTACCCACCTCAAAAGGACGGAAGGCTGAGTCAACCTTGAGCCGGTGAGATTTGAACTGCCGAACTGCAGCTAGCAATCAGCTAAAGTAGCCTGCAGTACTGCACTCTAACCACTATGCTACCCCGGCTCATAAAGCTGAAGCTGAGGTTGCTTCAGACCATTTGTCTATCTAGCCCATTGTTCTGTCCCCAACCACACGCACACACACCAACAGACGTTCAAGAGTTAAAGACCAAACCAGCCAGCAAAATCCTTTTCCTTAAGATAACGGAACTTGGCAACAACCTAGTGGCTGCCTGCCAAGAGTTTATTATTTACAAAGAGGAGAGATAACTTCTCCCCACTTCTGATACATCAAAAGAAACAGCTCAATAATTACGGAGTTAATCAAGTCCAGGGATAATCCAGCTAAGTCTTATAGCAAAAGTCCGGCAATGCAGAATGGCATGGAAGCTTTCAGCTTTGTTCGTCACAAGGTTTGACTGGCCACCACACTCCCTTTTATACCCTGTGGGGTGTGGTCCAGTGACTCAGCCTAATCTCGAGCACGCCTTTCTTCTGTTGCGCGCACTTATATCTGCGACGCTGGCGTGAATCCAGCCAAGACTCATTACCCTCATCACTGTCCATCTGTGGCTGCGTGGACATGCTTGGCCCCGGCCCTATCTCTTGCCCTTCGGCGGACACCGAAGGCATTGCCAGAGAGGAGGGTCCTGGAGAGGGAGGCCTTGACCACTCCTCTCCTTCACACTCGGAGTCCTCTCCTGCCGATGACACAGGCTCAGGTAACGGAGCCACAACACCCATCCTTTGCTGTGGCTTTCCAGACTTTCTCTCCCAGCCTGGAAATTTTATTACAGTGATACCCTCAGTTACTCATCATTAATTGGTTCTGAGGGGCGCGATGAGTACCAAAAACGATGAGTACCAAACAATTTTTTCCCATAAGTTATAATGTAGTGTGACAGAAGGCAGCTGACACCGACAATTCTAGCTTGTGCATTGAGTACTACACAAACAATGGACAAAATTTTCATGTTAAAATGTAAGGTAAAGGTAAAGGTTCCCCTCACATATGTGCTAGTCGTTCCCGACTCTAGGGGGCGGTATTCATCTCCGTTTCAAAGCCGAAGAGCCAGCACTGTCCGAAGACGTCTCCGTGGTCATGTGGCCAACATGACTCAACGCCAAAGGCGCATGGAACGCTGTTCCCTTCCCACCAAAAGTTATCCCTAGTTTTCTACTTGCACTTTTTACGTGCTTTCGAACTGCTAGGTTGGCAGACGCTGGGACAAGTAACGGGAGCTCACCCCGTTACGCGGCACTAGGGATTCGAACCGCTGAACTGCCGACCTTTCGATCGACAGGGTCAGTGTCTTAGCCACTGTGCCACCGTGTCCCTTTTCCGTTAAAATGTGTTGAGTATCCAATTCGATGAGTTTCAAAGTAGTTGAATATCAAGATAGTGCTGTATTTATTTATTAAATGCATATGCCCCCTTAACTCACTATTGAGAGCCACTCTAGGCGGCATACAATGCAGTCAAATGGGAAATGAAAACACAATAGAAACAGTTAAGATTCCAGGAATTAAATATCCAACAAAATGCAGTTCAGTGGTGAGAAAAGAGCCTTGATGGTACAGTAGTCTAAGCACCCTGTTATTAACACAGCTGCCTGCAATTACTGCTGGTTTGAATCTCTCCAAGGCTCAAGGTTGACTCAGCCTTCCATCCTTCCGAGGTCGGTAAATGAGGACCCAGATTGTTGGGGGCAAGAGACTGACTCTGTAAACCGCTTAGAGAGGGCTGTAAAAGCACTGTGAAGCGGTATATAAGCCTAAATGCTATTATTAAGGCTATTTATGACCATGGGGCAATATGCTGATATCGTAAACCACTCAGAGCATTGTAAAGTACTATGAAGCGGTATATAAGTCTAAGTGCTATTGCTAGTGCTATGAGAGGGACTTTGGAGTCCCAGTGGTCAGCCCCTTAAATATGAGCCAACAGTGTGCCGCAGCTGCCAAAAGAGCCAACCCAATCCTAAACTGCATCAACAGAGGGATAGTCTTGTGGCCCGTAAGCGGCCTGTGCAGCTACTAGCTGATTCTGACAGCGAGGAGGCTGGTGTGGTGCTGCGCCAGCAGCCTGTACAACTGGCACTCGAGTCGGACAGTGAGGAGGCTGGAAAAGAAGTGGTGCCAGAGGCAGGGATTCAGCCAGGGCCTTCAGAACCTCCAGAAGCTCCCATGGGTGAAGAGGACGAAGAGGAGGAGCCTCTTCTCGACGCATGGGCATGCAGAGCTAGCAAAAGGCAGGAGTGGCTCCTCAGGAGGAGGTCTCCTCGAGAGTAAGGCTTGGGGCTAATTGGCCACTCCCTTAGCCTATTTAAGGAGGAACACCGACTGAAGCAATTTGCAGGGAACAACTTAGTTCACATACCTTCGTGTCTTGTCTTGCTTATCTTATCAGCTTCCTGCAAATTGCTTCTGGGCATTTTGCCAACCATAGTAAGCTTTCAGTTATTATTCTTTCAATTCTTGGCGGCTGTTAATGCAATTAATTAGCAGCCGTTGTTGTAAAAGACTGGTTTATTTAGTAAACTAAGGTTTGAACGGACTTTGCGTGTGTTGCGTTCTTTGGGGTCCGTAGCTGGGGCAGAACAGATAGCCTCAAGATCACAAGAAGTGATAAAACTGCTTTTATACTGCACTAGTAAGACCACGCTTGGAATATTGTGTCCAGTGATAAGGTTGTTCCCCACTTTGACACTTTTTCACAAGGCCCTGCTTTTGTCAATGGACCCGAGGACCCCAGAGTGGGATGGTGCCCATCGAACGGATCATTCGATTGTTGTTGCCGTTGGTGTAGGGTGGGTTTTGTTCTTTTATGGGTAGCCCTTGACTTGCAATGGTTCGTTTAGGAACGGCTCAAAATTACGACGGCACTGAAAAAAGGGACTCAACAACCAGTTTTCACACCTTTGCAGCATCCCCATGGTCACGTCATCAACATTCAGATACTCGGCAACTGACTCCTATTTATGACGGTTGCGGAGTCCCAGGGTCGCGTGATGTCCTTTGGCAACCCTCTGACCGGCAAAGTCAACAGGGAAGCCAGATTCACTGAACAACCGTGTCACTGACCGAACAACTGCAGCGAATAGAGTAGAGTAGGAATAGGAATAGGAATAGGAATAGGAGTGGAGTGGAGTGGAGTGGAGTGGAGTGGAACGGAACGGAACGGAACGGAACGGAACAGAATAGAGAATAGGATATGGAGTGGAGTGGGATAGGATAGGATAGGATAGGATAGGATAGGATAGGATAGGATAGGATAGGATAGGATAGGATAGGATAGGATAGGATAGGATGTGGAGGAGTGGAATGGAATAGAATAGCATAACACAGAATAGAATAGAGAATAGAATAGGATAGGATAGGAAGTGGAATGGAATGGAATGGAATGGAATAGAATAGAATAGAATAGAATAGAATAGAATAGAATAGAATAGAATAGAATAGAATAGAATAGAATAGTGGAAAGAAAAATGGAATGGAATGGAATGGAATGGAATGGAATGGAATGGAATGGAATAGAATAGAATAGAATAGAATAGAATAGAATAGAATAGAATAGAATAGAATAGAATAGAATAGAATAGAATAGAATAGTGGAAAGAAAAATGGAATGGAATGGAATGGAATGGAATGGAATGGAATAGAATAGAATAGAATAGAATAGAATAGAATAGAATAGAATAGAATAGAATAGAATAGAATAGAATAGAATAGAATAGAATAGTGGAAAGAAAAATGGAATGGAATGGAATGGAATGGAATGGAATGGAATAGAATAGAATAGAATAGAATAGAATAGAATAGAATAGAATAGAATAGAATAGAATAGAATAGAATAGAATAGTGGAAAGAAAAATGGAATGGAATGGAATGGAATGGAATGGAATGGAATGGAATAGAATAGAATAGAATAGAATAGAATAGAATAGAACAGAACAGAACAGAACAGAATAGAATAGAATAGAATAGCAGAAGGGACCTTGGAGGTCTTCTAGTCCAGCCCCCTGCTCAAGCAGGAAAACCTATACCATTTCAGATGGCTGTCCAGTCTCTTCTTAAAAACCTCCAGTGATGGAGCACCCACAACTTCCGGTGGCAAGCTGTCCCACTGGTTAATTATGCTCACTGTTAGGAAGTTTCTCCTTAATTCCAAGTTGCTTCTCTCCTTGATTAGTTTCCACCCATTGCTTCTTGTCCTGCCTTCAGGTGCTTTGGAGAATAGCTTGACTCCCTCTTCTTTGGGGCAGCCCTTCAAATATTGTAATATTGCTAGTCCTTCTTTTCTTTAGACTTGTTTCCGGCTCTAGGGGGCAGTGCTTATCTCCATTTCTAAGCCGAAGAGCCAGTGCTGTCCGAAGACGTCTCGGTGGTCATGTGGCCGGCATGACTAAACGCCAAAGGCACACAGAATGCTGTTCCCTTCCCACCAAAGTGGTCCCTATTTTTCTACTTGCGTTTTTTTAACGTACTTTCGAACTGCTAGGTTGGCAGAAGCTGGGACAAATAACGGGAGCTCACTCCCGTTACACGACGCTGGGGATTCGAAGCGCTGAACTGCCGACCTTTTGATCGACAAGCTCAGCATTTTAGCCACTGAGCCACCGCGCCCCTTCTTTAGACTAGCCCAACCCAAATCCTGCAGCCGTTCTTCAATACGTTTCATCCTCCAGGCCTTTACGTACTTACTTACTTTATTTAATTTATATACCGCCCTACTCCCGAAGGACTCAGGGCGGTGAACAGCCAAACCGTAAAAATACATAGATACAAAATTTAAAAACAAAGTAAAATCGAATTAAACAATTTGGCCCAGACTGATTAAAACACCCCAATCATTTAAAAACCAATTAAAATTTGCAGAATTAAAAAGAGGGAAAAGATTAGGCCAGGCCCGCCTGGTGGAATAAAAAGGTCTTAAGAGGGTAGCGGAAGGTGCGCAGATCCGGGATCCTCCGTATCTCTTTGATCATCTTAGTTGCTCTTCTCTGAACTTTTTCCGAACGTGGTGACCAAAATTGGTTGCAGTACACATATTGGGGATTTTATTCTCATACGCCACCCGGAATCACTGAGAGTGGGTTTAGGGTGGCCATAATGAATTGCCAGAAATAAATAAACAACCGCTTCCGAGTTGAATGAATAAATAAATAAATAAATACCCGCTCCCGATTTTTCATTTTCATTTTCATTTTATTAAATTTGTATACCACCCTACTCCCGAAGGACTCAGGGCGGTGAACAGCCATAAAATAAAACATATAAATACAAAATTTAAAATAGAGATAAAACAAATTAAATAAATTTGGCTGAACCATTTTAAAACCCCAATTTAAAACCGAATTTAAAATTCCCATTTAAAAAGAGGAAAAGTTTAGGTCAAGCCAGCTTGATGGAATAGGAACGTCTTAAGCGCGCGGCGGAAGGTACGCAGATCCGGAATCCTCCGTATCTCGGGGGGAAGCTCGTTCCAGACAGTAGGTGCCCCCACAGAGAAGGCTCTCCCCCTGGGGGCCGCCAGTCGACATTGTTTGGCCGACGGCACCCGGAGGAGCCCCTCTCTATGGGAGCGTACTGGTTGGTGGGAGGCTATTGGTGATAGCAGGCGGTCCCGCAAATAGCCAGGTCCTAAGCCATGGAGCGCTCTGAAGGTGATAACCAAAACCTTGAAGCGCACTCGGAAGACCACCAGGAGCCAGTGCAGCTCGCGCAGGAGAGGCGTTACATGGGAGGGCCACGTCGCTCCCATCACCACCCGCGCAACCGCACTCTGCGCCAGTTGGAGCCTCCGGGTGCTCCTCAAGGGGAGCCCCATGTAGAGAGCGTTACAATAGTCCAGTGAATTTGAGCCCGAAGCGAGGGATAGTCAAAGCTGAAGCGCTGCCTGGCTAGTGGCCAGCGAAACCGAGGCACGAGAAATTCAAGAGTATAAACGCAGGAGCGTTTTGTAAAAGAATCCAAGGTTAATGTATTCCGGATTGCATTTTTTTTTTTTTCTGGGAAATTCCAAAAATAGCGCATCATTTCTCAGCGATTCACCTTCCCGAGAAGAGCGGTAGTATTAGTCGTCGTGCTGATAGATTTTTGTATTTATGTAAATAAATAAAATTGACGTGCAAGGCGTCCGCGGGATGCTGAGTGATAGGAAGCGCTGGGCAGGCAAAAAGGGATCAATTGGCACAGGGTGCAGGGTGGAAATGCTGACTTTTGAAAGCCTGAAGTGCAGGGAGTCCTCGACTTATGACCACAATTGAGCCCCCAAATGTTTTCTGCTAAGCGGGACAGTTGCTAAGTCAGTTCCGCCCCCTTTTACGACCTTCCTTGCCACGGTTGTTAAGTGAATCACTGCAGTTGTTAAGTTAGTCACCCGGTTGTTAAGTGAATCTGGCTTCCCCGTTGACTTTGCTTGTCAGAATGTTGCAAAAGGGGATCGCGTGACCCATAGGCAGGGGTGAAATCCAGCAGGTTCTGACAGGTTCTGGAGAACCGGTAGCGGAAATTTTGAGCAGTTTGGAGAACTGGCAAATACCACCTCTGGCTGGCCCCAGAGTGAGGAGGGAATGGGGATTTTGCAGTATCCTTCCCCCAGGAGTGGGGAGGGAATGGGGATTTTGCAGTATCCTTCCCCCAGGAGTGGGGAGGGAATGCGGCTTTTGCAGTATCCTTCCCCCAGGAGTGGGGAGGGAATGCGGATTTTGCAGTATCCTTCCCCCAGGAGTGGGGAGGGAATGAGGATTTTGCAGTATCCTTCCCCCAGGAGTGGGGAGGGAATGGGGATTTTGCAATATCCTTTCCCCAGGAGTGGGGAGGGAATAGGGATTTTGCAGTATCTTTCCCCCAGGAGTGGGATGGGAATGGAGATTTTGCAATATCCTTCCCCCAGGAGTGGGGTGGGAATGGAGATTTTGCAATATCCTTCCCCCAGGAGTGGGATGGGAATGGTGATTTTGCAGTATCCTTCGCCTGCCACACCCACCAAGCCACACTACACCATGCCCACCAAGCCACGCCCACAGAACCGGTAGTAAAAAAAATGTGGATTTCACCACTGCCTCCGGGGACACTGCGACCGTCATAAATATGAGTATTTCGAACACGTGACCCTGGGGATGCTGCAACGGTCGTAAGTGTGAGAAACACTCATCAATCAATTTTTTCAATGCCGTTGGGCCTTCCAATGAATGGTTTGTAAGCAGCGGTGGGTTTCACATAATTTTACCACTGGTTCGCCGTGCACCGAAAATGTGAGCGCATGCACGCGGGTTAGAAAATAGGAACCTGGTGGTGCAGTGGACTAAACTACTGTTAAAGTAGCACTTATTTTATTTATTTATTTATTTATTTTATTCAATTTATATACCGCCCTTCTCAAAGTGGACTCAGGGCGGTGCACAGCCAGAACTAAAATACATAACAATACAAAATTTAAAATTAATTAAAAGAATTATATACTTTGGCCCGAATTAAAACAATGCGAATTAAAACCCATTAGCAAATTAAAACTAAACAATTAAAACAATTAAAAACTAAAAAAGGGGGCGGGGTTCACGCCAGCCCTGCTTGCTGGAAAAGAAGAGTTTTCAGGGCACGGCGAAAGACCCGGAGATCCGATATCCTTCGTACCTCCGGGGGCAAATTGTTCCAGAGGGCAGGAGCTGCCACAGAGAAGGCCCTCCCCCTGGGGGTCGCCAGCCGACATTGCCTGGCCGACGGCACCCTGAGGAGTCCCTCTCTGTGGGAGCGTACTGGTCGGTGGGAGGCTATCAGCGGCAGAAGGCGGTCCCGCAAATACCCAGGTCCTATGCCAGCTGCCTGCAATTACTGCAAGTTCAAATCTCACCAGGCTCAAGGTTGACTCAGCCTTCCATCCTTCCGAGGTAGGTAAAATGAGAACCCAGATTGTGGGGGCAATAAACTGACTTTGTATAAAAAAAAGAACACCGCTGGGGGGGGGGCGAAAGCCCTACTAAGCAGGTATATACAAAAGTATGAAGGCTATTGCTTAACGCATTGTAAGCCGCCCTGAGTCTCCGGAGAAGGGCGGCATATAAATAAATAAATAAATAAATACCACCACTGGTTGTAAGTCAAAGACTAGCCGTCAACCTTCCGTCTTCTCGTTCCCCTGCAGATCAATCCAAGCAGTTCCTTGTCGAGTCCTTGTACATCATCAGCTGCTATGGGACTTTGGTGGAGCACGTCCTGGAACCCCGACCTCTCAGCACCACCGCTAAGATCAGCGATGACACCCAACTGGAAATGATGACCTGCCCGCGGGCCAGCTGGACCCTCGTCAGGTAGCCCCCCCCCCCCCCCCCCCGGTTCTCTTCCGACGTTCCTATTTTCCTGTTGAGTTTCTCTTTGACCGAGTTTCAGGCGTCTTTGGTGCGGTTGATGGTGCTACCCAAACTCCAGAGGGAGTATAAATCTATGGAAAAGAAGACTCTGGGACTCCTGGGCGACACATTTCGCCCAGAGATAACTCAGTCAAATGGTCCAATTTTCATCCCGTCTCTTGTTTTTGCATCCTGCAATCCTGACTGAAGTCGTCGGAAGCGAAACGTCTTCAAAGGAAAAACAAAGGAAGTCCAGGTGCCCTTTGAAGAAGCACCTTTGGGACGACCGTGACTTGGATGACTGAGAATTTCCATAGACGTATAGCACCAATGAAGTTACTTAGTTGGGTAATGAAACGTCTGCAAAAAAACAACCAAACTCAAGAGAGCACCAAGGAAGCCATATCTCTCTATCTGTCCATCCAACATCCATCCATCCGTCTATCTATCTATCTACTGTATCTATCTATCTATCTATCTATCTATCTATCTATCTATCTATCTATCTATCTATCATCTATCTATCTACTGTATCTATCACCTATTTATCTACTGTATCTATCTATCTATCATCTATCTACTGTATCTGTTTATCATCTATCTATCTATCTATCTATCATCTATCTACTGTATCTATCTATCTATCATCTATCTATCTATCTATCTATCTATCTATCTATCTATCTATCATCTATCTACTGTATCTATCTATCTATCTATCTATCTATCATCTATCTATCTATCTATCTATCTATCATCTATCTACTGTATCTATCTATCTATCTATCTATCTATCTATTATCTATCTGTCTGTCTGTCTGTCTATCTATATCTATAGATGATTATCTATCTATCTATCTATCTATCTATCTATCTATCTATCTATCTATCTATCTATCTACTGTATCTATCTATCTATCTATCTATCTATCTATCTATCTATCTACTGTATCTATCTATCATCTATCTATCTACTGTATCTATCTATCTATCTATAGATGATTATCTATCTATCTATCTATCTATCTATCTATCTATCTATCTATCGTCTGTCTGTCTGTCTGTCTATAGATGATTATCTATCTATCTATCTATCTATCTATCTATCTATCTATCTATCTATTTATTGGTCCTTAAGTGAATCCTGCCTCCCCCATTAACTTGACTTGTCACATGACCCTGGAACAGTGCAACCGTCATAAATACGTAACAGTTGCCAAGCGCCTGAATTTTGGTCAGATGACCGTGGGGACACTGCAGCAGTCATAAGTGTGAAAAACAGCCATAAGTCATTTTTTTCAGCAGCCATTAAATGAATGGTCGTAAATCGAGGACTTCTTATATCCTGTTTCTTGCTGCAAGGAAAAGAGATCACACCACACTCTCAGGTTGATATTGAGATGAAGTTTCTTGTCATGGCTCTCTGAGCTTGGTTGCTTTCTCGCAGACGTTTCATTACCGAATTAGGTAACATCATCAGTGTTAGTAAGGAATGGGGTTTGCTCTCAATTTATATTCCAGGCTTGCCTTGTCAGTGTTTCTTGGGTCTTCCTGGAAGGAAGTAGGTTCTCTGGCAATGCTCAAGGCCCTTCTTGGTCTGCAAAAAGTTCTAGGTTCAGTTCCGGAGTCTCTACTTGAACAAAAAAAAAATGGTGTAGGGTCTGCTTGGACAGGGGGTTGGACTAGATGACCTACAAGGTCCCTTCCATAATCTGTAATCTGTAAATCAGCGAACGATGGGAGCAGCCACCCGAAGGAAGCCCTCAAATGTTCAAAAACAGGTAACGTTGAGCTAGAAGGACAATTTGTCTGGCACGGAAGGAGGTTTTTATCCAAGATGGTCCCTTTTTCACAAAAAAACCCCACAAAAAGTGTCAAGAATAGCCCGGGTGTCTCCTTGCGAGTTAGCATTTTGCACAGGTCCTTTTAGAAAAAAAAAACACAGAATTTTGAAGACCCCATTACCCCTTATCCCCCATCTGTCTCGAAATATTCCACGCTCGGAACAAGTGACTTTAAATAATTAGAAACACGGTATTCTCTTGCATAAATAATTGGACGTGATGACACAGATGCTGATTTCCCCCCTTCCCCTCCCCCCCCGTCGTTCTCTTCCAGCTTAAATATTAATATTCTTGTGTTGTTTCCGCAGAACTCCCCAGTGGAATGAACTGCAGCCGCCTTTTAACTTGAATCACCCTCTGCTCTTAGCCGCAGATTCCGTGCAGTGCTACCAGTATCTCCTTCTTGGCTGTGAGTATCACGAAACGGTCCTTTTTTTTTGGGAGACCCAATGCGTGATGTTCTGCCTTAGTGTTGTTTCTTTTTTTTTTAAGAAAAAGACGAATGGAATTTGGTCTGTAGCTTTCCCCCCTTTTCACGTGACACGTAGACCTCGACTTAACAACCACAATCAGCAGAATAACAGAACAACAGAGGTGGAAGGGACCTTGGAGGTCTTCTAGTCCAACCCCTACTCAGGCAGGAAACCCTACACCGTTTCAGACAAATGGTTATCCAACATCTTCTTAAAAACTTCCAGTGTTGGAGCATTCACAACTTCTGGTGGCAAGTTGTTCCACTGGTTAATTGTCCTCAATGTCTGGAAATTTCTCTTTAGTTCTAAGTTGCTTCTCTCCTTGATGAGTTTCCATCCATTGCTTCTTGTCCTGCCCACAGGTGCTTTGGAGCAGCCGTCACCAACTGGTAGTCCGCAGAAAAATTATTTGCATTTTTTATATTGCACTAAATCAGGGGTCCTCAAACTACGGCCCTTGGGCCGGATACACACTTCTTACCACACAAACAGTAGTTGGTTAGAATAACAAACTCACTCTGGTTCACAAACCACGATGGTAGCAGATCCATCCAACCGATGATAGCACAATGGTTGCAACTCCACACACAATGGTAGCATATCATCAACTGAATACGTTACAGTACCTTTCTTAAATACGTGTACAACTAATTACAGCATGACTCAGCATTACAATGATTCAGCAGTAAAGCCTTAAAGTCACACTATACATATTCATATTAAAGTTACAGTACACATATATTGCCTGGACAACTTGTTAGGCTCAAACCATATCCTAACAGCGTGCAATGAGCGTTTGTGTTGCTGCAGAAAGTCTCCCCCTTTGGGGTCTTTTTGTGTGGGTCGGAAGGGGGCAGAAATTCTGACTTGGGGTCTGCTTCAGCCTCCTGGTGCGGGGGCTTTGGGCGAAGGCTGGAGGGAAGCGTCACTAGTGGCGAAGAGCTGGAGGGCCTCGTTCCAATGGGACTGCATCATGGCCTGGAACTGGCTGACCATCTCAGCCCGCTGAGCCTCCAGGCGGCGGTACCTGGCCTTGCATTCCTGCAGGTCTTCCCTCTGCTTGGAAAGCCTATGCTTCTAGTCCTCAGTGAGGTGCTTCTGCTGAGCCTCCTTCTCGGTCAGATCCAATTTGAACTGAGCTGTTTTGCCAACTCTTTCTCGTGGTGGCTGCTTAGTTCCAGCAACTATTTCCTGCTGGGGCCCTAAGGAGCCCGGGAGGGCAGGCGAGGAGTGGCTGGGAGGGGAGGGATGAGTAGAGGCCAGCGATGTCATGTGAGTGACATCAAGTTGGCCACACCTGTCCAGTCACATGACCACCTAGCCACGCCCATCCAGCCATTCATTAGGCAGATCGTATTAGTGGTCCCCAGGATTTAAAATTATGAATTTAGTGGTCCCTCAGGTCCAAAAGGTTGGGGATCCCTGCTTTGGAGAATAGTTTGACTCCCTCTTCTTTTTTTTTTCTTTTTTTTTTAATTTGATTTATATGCCGCCCTTCTCCGGGGACTCAGGGCGGCTTACAATGCGTTAAGCAATAGCCTTCATTCTTTTGTATATTTTATACAAAGTCAGCTTATTGCCCCCACAAACTGGGTCCTCATTTTACCTACCTTAGAAAGGATGGAAGGCTGAGTCAACCTTGAGCCTTGGAGAGATTCGAACCAGCAGAAATTGCAGGCAGCTGTGTTAATAACAGGGTGCACTAAACCACTGTACTATCAAGGCTCTTTCTTTGGGGCAGCCCCTGAGATATTGGAAGACTGCTATCATGTCTCCCTTAGTCCTTCTCTTCATTAAATCGAGCCAATTGTCTCATTGCTAAGCAAGACAGTTGTTAAGTGAGTTTTGTTCCATCTTGCTCCATCCTGCCACTGTTGTTAAGTGAACCACTGCAGTTATTAAGATAGTAACACGGTCGTTAAGCGAACCTGGCTTGACTTTGCTTGCCAGGAGGTCCCAAAAGATGATCACACGAACCCTGGGATACTGGACTTCACATAAATACAAGTACTCCTTGACTTACAACACTTCATATAGTGACCGTACTGAAAAAAGGGACATGACTGTTTTCAACACTTAACAACCATTGCAGCTTCCCCACGATCCTCTGATCAGAATTCAGATGCTTGGCAATTTTTTTTTTTTAATTTGATTTATATGCCGCCCTTCTCCGGAGACTCAGGGCGGCTTACAATGCGTTAAGCAATAGCCTTCATTCTTTTGTATATTTTTTATACAAAGTCAGCTTAGTGCCCCCACAAACTGGGTCCTCAATTTACCTATCTTAGAAAGGATGGAAGGCTGAGTCAACCTTGAGCCTTGGTGAGATTCGAACTTACAGTAATTGCAGACAGCTGGTGTTAATCACAATGCTATTAGTCTGCTGAGCCCCTTGGTTATTTATGATGGTTGAAGTGTCCCGGGGTCACCTTTTCCAAGCAAAGTCAAGGGGGAAGGCAGATTCACTTAACAACCGTCTTACTAACTTAACAGCTCCAGTGATTCACTTAACAACTGTGGTCGTAAAATGGGACAAAATTCACTTAACTGCTCTCTCGTTTAGCAACAGAAAATTGGGGCTCAACTGTGATTGTAAGTCAAGGATAAGATGATCAAAGGGATAGAATCAAGATCACGTGAAGTGTTAATACCACTTTATAAGGCCTTGGTAAGGCCACACTTGGAATCCTGCATCCAGTTTTGGTCGCCACGATGTAAAAAAGATGTGGAGACTCTGGATAGAGTGCAGAGAAGAGCAACAAAG
Organism: Pituophis catenifer annectens; assembly: GCF_029215685.1. NCBI lineage: Eukaryota > Metazoa > Chordata > Lepidosauria > Squamata > Colubridae > Pituophis > Pituophis catenifer. The sequence goes on from NW_027256881.1 coordinate 2,080,361, forward strand.
AGGATTAGGGGACTGGAGGCTGAAACATATGAAGAACGGTTGCAGGAACTGGGTATGTCTAGTTTGATGAAAAGAAGGACTAGGGGAGACATGATAGCAGTGTTCCAGTATCTCAGGGGCTGCCCCAAAGAAGAGGGAGTCAAGCTATTCTCCAAAGCACCTGAAGGCAGGACAAGAAGCAACGGGTGGAAACTAATCAAGGAGAGAAGCAACTTAGAACTAAGGAGAAATTTCCTGAGAGTGAGAACAATTAATCAGTGGAACAACTTGCCTCCAGAAGTAGTGAATGCTCCAACACTGGAAATACTTAAGAAGATGTTGGATAACCATTTGTCTGAAGTGGTGTAGGGTTTCCTGCCTAGGCAAGGAGTTGGACTAGAAGACCTCCAAGGTCCCTTCCAACTCTTTTATTCTATTCTAAAAGCCTGGAGACTAAACCATACGAAGAATGGCTGCAGATTTTGGGTCTGGCTAGTCTAAAAAGAAGAATTAGGACTGACATGAAAGCAGTATTTCAGTCTTTGAGGGGCTGCCACAAAGAAGAGGGGGTCAAATTATTCTCCAAAGCACCTGAGGGCAAAACAAGAGATAATGGTTCGAAACTGATCAAAGAGAGAAGGAACCTGGAATTAAGGAGGAACTTCCTAACAGTGAGGACAATTAACCCGTGGAACAACTTGCCTCCAGAAGTTGTGGGCGCTTCATCACTGGAGATTTTTAACAAGAGATTGGAAAGTCATTTGTCTGAGATGGTATTCTGTTCTGTTCCGTTCCGTTCCGTTCCGTTCCGTTCCGTTCCACTCCACTCCACTCCACTCCACTCCACTCCACTCCACTCCACTCCACTCCACTCCACTCCACTCCACTCCACTCCATTCCATTCTATTCCATTCTATTCTATTCCATTCCACTCTACTCTACTCTACTCTACTCTACTCTACTCTACTCTACTCTACTCTACTCTACTCTTTTCTACTCTACTCTACTCAACTCAACTCTACTCAACTCTATTCTACTCTACTCTACTCTTTTCTACTCTACTCTACTCAACTCAACTCTACTCAACTCTATTCTACTCTATTCTTTTCTATTCTATTCTATTCTACTCTACTCTACTCTACTCTACTCTACTCTTTTCTACTCTACTCTGCTCAACTCTATTCTACTCTATTCTTTTCTATTCTACTCTATCTACTCTACTCTACTCTACTCTACTCTATTCTTTTCTATTCTACTCTACTCTGCTCTGCTCTGCTCTGCTCTGCTCTGCTCTGCTCTGCTCTGCTCTACTCTACTCTATTCCTTGTATATACCAGATGCCAAGTGTCCAAATTTTGATCACAGGACCGCAGGGATCCTGCCACAGTTGTAATTGTGAAAAACGGCGATAAGTCATTTTTTTTAGTGTTGCTGTAACTTTGAACAGTCACTAAGTGAAACATTGTACGTCAAGAACTAGCTGTATATTCTTTTCAGCATAGTTGATTTTCAGGCTGTTAATTTTGTTAAATTGGATTGTATGCTTCCTTTGTTAGCTTCCATTTTGGAGTGTGCTGTCGTTGATTTTTTTTTTTTTTACAGTTCAGCGTAATTACTTTCTGTGACTCTCTGGCTCCATTTCTTATTTACTCAACACGGTGTTTCTTTTTGGGAGCATCCTGTTTTTGTTAATATTGTTTTAATTCTGTTCTGGAAAGGATTATCCTTGACATTGAGGACAATTAACCAGTGGGACAGCTTGCCACCAGAAGTTGTAAATGCTCCAACACTGGAAGTTTTTAAGAAGATGTTGGATAACCATTTGTCTGAAGTGGTGTAGGGTTTCCTGCCTAAGCACGAGGTTGGACTAGAAGACCTCCAAGGTCCCTTCCAACTCTGTTATTCTGTTCTGTTCTATTCTTTTCAAATTCAATTCAATTCAATTCAATTCTATTCAATTCTATTCTATTCTATTCTATTCTATTCTATTCTATTCTATTCTATTCTATTCTATTCTATTCTATTCTATTCTATTCTATTCTATTCTATTCTATTCCAAATTGTCGGCACATCCCTGCCTTTCCTAAGATTGGGGATGGATGGTCGTGGATTGAGGTAGAAAGCGAGACAATTCCAGGAATTACCTTTTTATAGAAAGTACAGGTAGTCCTTGCCTTATGACCGCAATTGATCCCAAAATTTCTGACATTTGTTAAGTGAGTTTTGCCTCATTTTACGACTTTTCTTGCCGCATTTGTTAAGTGAGTCGCTGCAGTTGTTAAGTTACTAACACGGTTGTTAAGTGAATCTGGCTTCCTCATTGACTGGCCGCTCAGAACGTCATAACAGGGGATCACATGACCCCGCGACACTGCAACTGTCCGTATGTATGAGTCAGTTGCCATGCATCCAAATTCTGATCACGTGATCATGGGGATGTTGCAACCGCCATTAAGTGTGAAAAGCGATCAGAAGGTCTCAAAAGGTGATCAAATGACCCCAGGACGCTGCAACCATCATAACCAGTTGCCAAGCGTTCAAATTTTGATCACATGGCCATGGGCATGATGCTGCAAAGGCCGTAACTATGAAAAACGGTCATATGTCACATTTTTCAGTGCCGCTGTAACTCTGAACGGTCACTAAATGAACTGTTGTAAATCGAGGACTAGCTGTACCCCCCCCCCAAAAAAAATGAAATTATGATCGCCAGAATGGCATGTGTCAACCTCCTTTGTTCATGTTACAATCTTCTACTTGATTGATTGATTGAATAACAGAATAACAGAGTTGGAGGCCTTCTAATCCAACCTCTTGCTTAGGCAAGAAACCCTAAACAATTTCAGACAGGTGGTTGTCTAATTTCCTCGTAAAAACCTCCAGTTTTGAAGCATTCACAACTTCTGGTGGCGAGCTGTTCCACTGATTAATTGTCCTCACTGTTAGGAAGTTTCTCCTTAATTCCAGGTTGCTTCTCTCCTTGATCAGTTTCCATCCGTTGCTTCTTGTCCTGCCTTCAAGGTCAAAAGAGTGCGTGCAGATCTCACCTCAGGGGGCACAATGTTCCATAGGGCGGGAGCCACAGCAGAAAAGGCTCTTCCCCTGATCCCTGCCAGCCAGAATACCTCGATTGACAGGAATTCACAGATGCGCCTGTTGTTAGCACGGATGGAGCAGGCTAGTCCCGTCAAGGTGAGATGGTTCCTGAGATAACTTGCACCCGTGCCATGAAGGGCTTTAAAGATAATAACTTTTGTGGTCCGCCCGCAGCCTGCGGAGCTGGCAGTGGAGTCAGACAGTGAGGAGGCTGTGGAAGAACAGGGGCCAGTCCTGGAGGCTGGGGAAGACCCGGAAAAGGGCTCTGCATCAGAGGCAGAGATGGGGCCAGGGCCATCGGGGAGTGATATACGGACTCCGGAGCCACCAGAGGCTGACAGTAGAGAGGCAGAGGAACAGGAGGAGCCTTTTCCTAGTGCACGTATGAGAAGAGCTGAGAAGGCAAGAGCAGCTACAGCAAAGAGGACGACTCAGGAGTAAGGCCAAGAGATGATTGGCCCCGCCCATAAGACTTAAAAGACCAGCAATGGCTCTTGGCCTCTTTGTTGGAAAACAACGTTGATAGATTTGTTTCTTGTCTTGCTGCATTTATTTCTTGTCGGTTCTTCTTCTGCTTCTGAACTTTTGCCAAGAAAAGCCTTTGGCAGGTTGCCAAAGTAGACCAAGGTTGGTGATAAGGCTGAAGAATTTGTGTTATGAAGAATTTGTTTTGAATTAGTTTGGACTACGCTGAGAATGAGTTAATTCTCAGCTGTTCTAATAAAACCTGTTTGTTTTCGAACTGATTGCGTCTGATAATACCTACTTGGGCCTGGGTCACAACAATAACCTTGAATTGGACCCGGAAGCAAATTGTCAAAGGATGCACTTTGTTGAACAACGGTGTAAAATGGGCCACCCAAGGGATTTTAAGAACTGCCTTCTTAATGTTGTATCTTCATGTCCGTTGATACCGTTGTCTGCCTTCAATTGAGGTTCTCAATTGTCCAGGTCTTGCTTGTCCCAAAGGCGCTTCTTCAAAAGGCAACTGGACTTCCTTGGGTTGTTTTTTTTCCCCCTTCTGCTGCTTCTGCGGAAGTTTCCTGCATGATAAGCTGAACTGAAGAAGCTTCTGTCAGGTTCCGAATCAGGATGTAGAAGCATCAGACCACACGGTAGATGCTGTAATAAGGTTTATCTTCCAGGACTCGGCACGTTCCAACAATCACCCAGCGTTTTTTTGAAGTATTGTCAGCTCGATTCTATCGTGCTCCCATCACCGGTTTTATACTCTTTGTGCCCCGCCCATCCACCCACCCTCCACCTCCACCCCATACCCCTGTGGTGATTGGTGGGTTTCCGCCGTTCCCCCGGTCAGTCAATGAGTTCAATTAATCTAGGGCTTGCGATCTCGGGAAGCTCTCATTAATGATCGTTAAGGCGGCCGAAGCGGTATCCGCACAGGCGTGGCTCCATCCGCCTCTCAGTTGAAGGGCGGCAGTTCGTCCGACGGCCCCGGAGAACACGGAGATCCCGGAAATGGTGGGAAGACAGAAGGGGAAAGGCAGGCGGCGTCATTGGAAGCGTTGCAGGTTTGGGACGCGAGGCGGCATGGTCTGTTAGCACCCCTTCTCACCGGAATGACAGCCCGGCAGCTTGTGGGGCTGACAGCTTCTTGGACGAGAAGTGAAACGTCTTCAAGGAGAAAAAAAACCCACCGTCCATTGTTTGCACTGTTGTTCCTGTATTGTTGGCCACAGAGTTGAGATTCACTTACTGTTAATACCGGTTCTCCCAGCACTGGACATGTGAGCGTGCACGCATGGGTGCCCACCAACTGCGCATGTGTGCGGCATTGCAAAACACGGCAATTCACACACGCCGTCCACACATGCGTGCGACATCAAAAACACAGCGATATAGAACGGGATTGCAGCCGGGCTGGTAGCCCCTACCAATTCGCCCGAACCAGCTGAATGCCACCTCTGGTTAGCCACCCAGAGTCTCGCCCGAGAGACGGATGTCCATAGATTTTTTTTTTGAAAAAGTTTTTTATTTTATACACAAACAAACATTTAATACATCATTCATTTTTTCCGTGCGACATCTCGGTGTTTCCTCTATAACGTCTTCTTTTTGCAGATGCTTCTGTCTTCATTATCACCCAATCTATTACAACGTATCTCCAAAAGTACAATATTCTAATCATGCAATTTTTTGTATAACTATTGATTTACTTATCTATATCTCTTTCCTAACCAATGATAAAATTGGTCCCATATCTTAAAATATTCTGAATCCTCTTTCTTTAATCATCAAAGTTAATCTATTTGTTTCTGCACAATTGAGAATTTTTTTAATTACTTCTCCTTCTGAAGGTATTTTCTCTGCTTTCCAATTTTGTGCAAAAACAATCCTTGTAGCTGTTATTACATGTATAATCAAATAACTATTTCCTTTACAAATTTTCTCTGGGAGGATACCCAATAGTTACAGTTCTGGTTTTAAATCAATACATTGTTGTATCATTTTTTCCAACCATGTCTTTATTTTATTCCAATAGTTTTTAGCTTCTGGGCATTATTATTATTATTAATTATTATTAATCATATTTCTATGCCTCCCACTCTCTGAGGAGTCTGGGCAATTTACAACAATTGACAGTATACTAAATAGCATATTGCCCCCAACAATCTGGGTCCTCATTTTACCCACCTCGGAAGGATGGAAGGCTGAGTCAACCTTGAGATTTGATCTGCTGAACTAGCAGTCAGCTGAATTAGCTGCAGTACAGCACTCTAACCACTGCGCCACCTCGGCTCTTGACATGTCCACCACATATGGTAATAAGATCCTGGTAACTGGTGACATTTCCAACACTTAGCTGATTTATCTTTAAACATTTTTGCCAGTTTCTCAGGGGGCGTATGCCATCCGTAAAGCATTTTATATTGATTTTCTTTATATGCAGTGGACATGGTTAATTTATAATTCCTTTCCCATAACTTGTTGCCATTTATCTAAATCAATTGAATATCCAAAATTCTTTGCCCGGACTATCATTGGGATGTCCATAGTTACTGATTTAATAAATATTTTATTAAATATTTATTAAATATTTAATATATCGTCCAAAGGCGAACTACCGCTCCCGCAGAGTTGACACTGCTTCAGAGCACTAGATTTTAGCCAGGGGAAGTTATTAAAGCAGCTTGGGTATATCGTTACCAGAAGTTGGGCCAAATTCACAGCCGGGCTTTTATACAAATCTCGCCGTTCCTTTTCTCTTCGCCGTGAGCTTTTTTTTCCTCGGTGGGCGACCTTCCGTTTTTCAATCCTGATCTTGCCCTTCCGATGACTCCTCCATCTTTTTGCCTGGGTCTCTGCATTTCCTTGTCCCTGGAGGATCGCTGGCTCAAGATGTGCCGATTTTCATCTGGCGCTCTCCGAGGCTTAATTTGTTGCGTGAAAACTGGGGGGGAGGGTGTGGGGGGGGAAGAGGAGACTCTTAATTTAATATCTCCAGATCGCAGGCAGCAAAGTGGAAACACGTAATCCAATCGGCTCCACCGATGTGAAACCTGCTGTAGCCTGTTCTCTTCCACGGGGAAGACATCTTTGGTGCTCTCTGAGGAGGGAGGGGGTTGCCGTATTTCACAATTAAAGGAAGGGGAGGGGGAAAAAACCCGGAATAACCCTAAAGCAGGGGTGGGCAAATGTGGCCCTTTTACAACCTGTGGACTTCAACTCCAGAATTCTGGGAGGTGAAGTCCACAGGTTGTAAAAGGGCCACATTTGCCCACCCCTACCCTAAAGAAATATTTCTGTACATCTGGAATAAAACCCCAAAATATACAGGTATTTTCGACTTAACAACCACCGTTGTGCCCAAACGTTCCATTGCCAAGAGAGACAGTTGTCAAGTGAGTTTTGCGCCATTTTACGACCTTCCTTGCCACGGTTGTTAAGTGAATCACTGCCGTCATTGAGTTAGTAACACGGTTGTTAAGTGAATCTTGCTGGTCAGAAGGTCGCAAAAGGGGATCACGTGAGACACACACACACACACACACACACACACACACACCAGACACTGCAACCGTCATAAATACATGTCGATTGCCAAGCGTTCAAATTTCGATCAGGTAACCATGCAATGGTCGTAAGTGTGAAACTAGACCTAAGTCTCTTTTTCCAGTGCCGTTGTAATGTCAAACGGTCACTAATGTTGTAAGTCGAGGATTCTCTGTGCATAGAAAGGTAATCTGGCTCTTTCTGGAATATTCTTTTTTTTAAGAAACTGGTATTCTTCTGGTTGCACAGTGGCTAAGATGCTGAGCTTGTCGATCGAAAGGTCGGCAGTTCAGCGGTTCGAATCCCTAGTGCCGCGTAAGGGGGTGAGCTCCCGTTCCTTGTTCCAGCTTCTGCCAACCTAGCAGTTCGGAAGCACGTTGTCAAGTTTCGAGGTCGTCTCAAATAAATTGCATTTCAAACAGTCTTTGAAAGAAAACTCCTATTTATTAAGCACGACATTCTGGACCCGACTCCATCGAAGCCAACACTGACTTCCAGACCCAAAACCCTCCCTTTCCAGACCCCACTCCCCTGCACTCATTGGCCATCTTCCAAGTCATTCTACTCCTAATCTACTGCTCCCACTCAAAGGAATTTCCCCCCTCCCCTCCCATCTCCTAGGGGATATTATCTCCAGGGAAAATAAGTAGGTGAAAAGTCAAACGTCCCTTTCCAGACGCCTCCGCTTCTCCTTCTTATGTCAGCACTAGAGTAAATGCAGCTTGAAGTGCTGACACACGTAAAAAATGCAAGTAGAAAAATTAGGAACCATCTTTGGTGGGAAGGTAACAGTTTTCCCTGCGCCTTTGGCATTGAGTTGTGCCAGCCAATGACCACGGAGACGTTTTCGGACAGCACTGGCTCTTCGGCTTTGAAACGGAGATGAGCACTGCCCCCTAGAGTCAGGAACGACTAGCACGTATGTGCAAAGGGAACCTTTACCTTTACCTTTATTCTTCTGGTTTCCTTTCATTGATGTGAACCAGAGGTGGGACGCCATCCTAAGAGCTGGAGGTTATGCTTTCCCTGACCTGGGTGGCAAGGTAATACTTCCACAGAGCCCTCCCCCCCATGTGAAAAAACGGTACAGAGGCAAGCATGAATCAATCATTCCATTGAATCATTATAGGAAGCACTTTCTAAGCGGCATTGATGGAGCCCAGAATCGTAAACCCAGGCAACTTTAAAACCTATGAAATTCAACTCCCAGAATTCCCCAGCCAATTTATCCAAGAGTGATCGAAGCTATAGAATTAAAGAGAAATTTCCTGACAGTGAGAACAATTGGTCAGTGAAAGGGGTTGAATAGAATAGAATAACAGAGTAGGAAGGGACCTTGGAGGTCTTCTAGTCCAACCCCATGCTGGGGCAGGAAACCCTACACCACTTCAGACAAATGGTTATCCAACATCTTCTTAAAAACTTCCAGTGTTGGAGCATTCACAACTTCTGGTGGCAAGTTGTTCCACTGATTAATTGTTCTAACTGTCCGGAATTTTTTCCTTAGTCCTAGGTTACTTCTCTCCTTGATGAGTTTCCACCCATTGATTCTTGTCCTGCCCTCAGGTGCTTTGGAGAATAGCTGGACTCCCTCTTCTTTGGGGCAGCCCCTGAGATATTGGAAGACTGCTATCATGTCTCCCCTAGTCCTTCTTTTCATTAAACTAGACATACTCAGTTCCTGCAACCGTTCTTCATATGTTTTAGCCTCCAGTCCCCTCATCCTCTTGGTTGCTCTTCTCTGCACTCTTTCCAGAGTCTCCACGTCTTTTTTACATCGTGGCGACCAAAACTGGGTGCAGGATTCCAAGTGTGGCCTTACCAAGGCCTTATAAAAGTGGTATTAACACTTGATTCTTGATTCTAAGTTGCGGTTGCTCCATTATTGGAGACTTTTCAAGACAAGGATGATATAGGGCTACCTGCGTTGAAAATGGGGTTGGACTAGAAGATCTCTGAGGTCCCTTCCAGCCCTATCCATTCTCTGCTCTACGAAGCAAGGACCCTCGGTGAGGTTGTTTCTGAAATGCCCATCGCACCGCAGCCTCTGTTTACCTGCAGCAGCCACGTCGTCGCGCTCTCTCACAGGAGCCGCGGCGGCCCTCGGTTTGATGGCGGGCCCCGCTTCCGTCAGTCCGTTTAATTGCCGGCAAATGGGAAGCGGGGGTGTCTGCCTTGCCAGCGGTAAAAGGAGTTCTGGCGCCATTTCAGGGTCGCGATTTGTATCTGTCTATCAAGAGTTCAAACACCCGTCCGTTTTCTCTCCGTTTCCAGTCTTCTGTATAGCATTTCTGCCAATTGTTTGGCTCCATTAAGGGTGCAGTGGGGAAAGGAGGAGGAGGGGGGGGGGTTGGGGAGAAATAAAAGCTTGAATGGTCCGAGCCGCAAGGGGCTACGGATAAGCCCTTCCTTTGTCCGGGCTCAGAACACTGCATTAGGTCTCATTATCCATTTATAATAAGTGACCTTTGACCCCCCCAGGGTCATTGAAGACATACGCTGTGTGCTTTGCTAACAGAAGGTCCCCCTCGATTAGATGACAGATGCAACAATGAAGGGTCTGATCGTCTGGTCCAAGGGTGTACTTTGGGGTGGGGCGGGGGTGAGAAGGAAGATTTATAAGTATACCCTCAAAGCTGCTTCTTCCTTCTCTTTCATCTTTGGGTGGGGGGCATTTAGAGCCCTCCAGAGAGTTACTCAACAGGAGGAGGGAGGAGGAGGAAGAGGAAGGAGAAGGAGAAGAAGAAAAAGAAAAGGAGGAGGAGGAGGAAGAAGAGGAGGAGGAGAATTACTCAACAGGAGGAGGAGGAGAAGGAGAAGAAGAAAAAGAAGAGGAGGAGGAGGATTACTCAATAGGAGGAGGAGGAGAGAAGGAGGAGGAGGAAGAGGAGAATTACTCAACAGGAGGAGGAAGAAGAAGAGGAAGAAGAGGAGGAGGAGAATTACTCAACAGGAGGGGAAGGGGAAGAAGAAGAGGAAGAGGAGGGGAAGAAGAAGAAGAAAAAGAAGAAGGAGAAAAAGAAGATGAGGAAGATTATTCTATAGAAGGAGGAGGAGGAGAGGAGGAGGAGGAAGAGGAGAATTACTCAACAGGAGGATGAGGAGAAAGAAAGAAAGGAAAGAGAGAGAGAGAAGAGAGAAAGAAAGAAGGAAGAAAGAAAGAAGAAAGGAAGGAAGGAAAGAAAGAAAGAAAGAAAGAAAGAAAGAAAGAAAGAAAGAAAGAAAGAAAGAAAGAAAGAAAGAAAGAAAGACAGTGGTGGCACTTTTATTTTGATAATGCTGATATGCCGATTTCTCTACCTGGAGCCACTTTTGATCCTTTCTTTAAAAATGACCTGGCGCCTATTTTTTGTAGAAATTAAAATAAAAAAACCACACGAACCCTCAAACTTTGCAGCAACAGCCCTGAAGGGTGGGGACAAGGGGAAGGATTGTGCGTTCGAAAGACACGTGCAGAGCTCTTTCCCCAAGGGATGCTTATAATAGGATACAGACAGAGGGGTGCTTTTCTTGTTTTTTTTCCGGGGTGGGATAAGCGACATCTGCCACCGAGGCTGGAGGGCAGAATGCCCCTCTTGTAAGGTAGCATGGGGCAGCGGGCATTTTTAAAGAGGAAAACCTCGCCCTTGGCTTTTTCTTCCAAAGAGGCAGGAAGGGTTCAGTTTCTGGCTACGGGCGCTAGGATCAGCTGCAAGGACGTAGGAGTAAGAAAGAATGAACCACCAGACCAAACAGGCTCCAGTTTCTGGACCAGTCCTTCAGTGGTGGGATTCAAATTTTTTTACTACCGGTTCTGTGGGCGTGGCTTGGGAAGAATACTGTAAAATTTCCATTCCCACCCCACTCCTGGGGAAGGATACTGCAAAATTCCCCATTTCCTCCCGATCAGCTGAGACTCGGAAGGCGGAGAATAGATGGGGCCGGGGCCAGTCAGAGGTGGTATTTAATGGTTCTCCGAACTACTCAAAATTTCCGCTACCGGTTCTCCAGAACCAGTGGTGGATTTTTACGGGTTCACCCCGGTTTGCGCAAACCGGTAGTGGCGGCGGTGGGAGGCTCCACCCACCCACCCGGACATTATCACGGACAGGGGTGGGTTCTACATTTTTTTACTACCGGTTCTGTGGGCGTGGCTTATTTTGTGGGTGTGGCTTGGAGGTCATGGGACTAGGTGGGCATGGCTAGCTGGTCAGAGTCATTTCTGGAAGGTCCTCGCACTTACGACCAGTCCTCGCACTTACGACCCAACTCATTTGTTTGCTTTTAACACTGATCAGCTGTAGGGCGGCCCTTTGAAGCCCCACGGCAAGAGTTTAAACAGTTTTTTCCCTCTAGTCATCAGCTGGGACTCAGGAGGCAGTGATAGATTGGGGGTGGGGCCAAATAAAAGGTAAGAATAATGTGGGTGGGGGGGGTGGGAGGGCGGGGGGGGGGAGAACCGGTTCAGTGACATCATATCATCACCACTACCGGCTCAGCCGAACCGGACCGAACCGGGAGAAACCCACCACTGATCACGGACACTTACCTGGCATCCAAAACGGGCTGAGTGGAGACTCCTGGGAGGGGAGGGATGGTGTGGGCGGGGCTAGCCGAAAATCAGCTGGGGAGCTGAGCTAGGGCAACGGCTCGTGTGCCCGCAGATATGGCTCCATGTGCCACCTGTGGCACGCGTGCCATAGGTTCGCCATCCCGGGTGTAGGGTCTCCTGCTTGGGCGGGGGGTTGGACTAGATGACCTAAAAGGTCCCTTCCAACTCTGTTAATCTATTCAAAATCTGTTAAAAGGAGATCCTACTAGAGTAATGTTTCTCAACTTCACCCACTTGAAGATAGCAATAGCAATAGCACTTAGACTTATATACCGCTTCACAGTGCTTTACAGCCCTCTCTAAGCGGTTTACAGAGTCAGTACATTGGCCCCCAACAATCTGGGTCCTCATTTTACCCACCTTGGAAGGATGGAAGGCTGAGTTGACCTTCAGCCTGGTGAGATTCGAACTGCCAAACTGCTGGCAGCCTGCAGTACTGCACTCTAACCACTGTGCCACCTCAGCTCTTTCAATATGTGGACTTCAACTCCCAGAATTCCCCCACCAGCTATGGCTAGCTGGGGAATTCTGGGAGTTGAAGTCCGCACATCTTCAAGTCACCCAAAATCATTGTACAGGTAGGACTTACGACCACAATTAAGCCCCAAATTTCTCTTGCTAAGCGAGACATTTGTGAAGTGAGTTTTGTGCCCCCATTATAACGGACCTCTCTTGCCACCATTGTTAAATGAATCACTGCAGTTGATAAGTCAGGAACCCGGTTGTTAAGTGAATCTGGCTTCCCCATTGGCCTTGCTTGTGAAAAGGTCACAAAAGGGGATCACGTTACCCCAAGGATACTGTACCCGTCATAAATACGAGTCAGTTGCCATGCGTTTTGATCACAGGAGGACCATGTTGATGCTGCAACGGTCGTAAGTGTGAAAAACGGTCATAAGTCACTTTTTTCAGTGCTGTTGTAACTTTGAACAGTCACTCAACGAACTTTGGCAAGTTGAGGATTTCCTGTACAGGTAGTCCTCGACTTAACGACCAAAATTGCGACCAGAATTTCCACTGCTACATAAGGCAAGTGAGTTGAGTTACAAATGAGTTAATAAACCATTTTTGCCACGGTTGCTAAGTGAACCCCTGCAGTTAAGTGAATTGTGTGGTCATTAAGCGAATCCGGCGACTCCCATTGACTTTTGCTTGACAGGAGCCGGTTGGGAAGTATCACATATGGCCATCCCGTGACCCCGCTATCCTGCAACCTTCGTAAATACATGCCGGTTACCATGCACCTGAATTTTAATCACGTGACTCCGGGGATGTGTCGGTGGTTGTAAATGCGAGGACCGGCTCGAAGTCACTTTTTTCCAATGCCGTTGCAAACTTCAAATCAGGGGTGAAATCCAGCAGGTTCTGACAGGTTCTGGAGAACTGGTAGTGGAAATTTTGAGTAGTTTGGAGAACCGGCAAATACCACCTCTGGCTGGCCCCAAAGTGGGGTGGGAATGGGGATTTTGCAATATCCTTCCCTCAGGAGTGGAGAGGGAATGGGGATTTTGCAGTATCCTTTTTTTTTTTTTTTTAATTTTGATTTATATGCCGCCCTTCTCCGGAGACTCAGGGTGGCTTACAATGCGTTAAGCAATAGCCTTCATCCTTTTGTATATTTATGCAAAGTCAGCTTATTGCCCCCACGAACTGGGTCCTCAATTTACCTACCTTAGAAAGGATGGAAGGCTGAGTCAACCTTGAGCCTGGCAAGATTCGAACCTGCAGTAATTGCAGGCAGCTGGTCTTAATAACAGGGTGCTTTAGACCACTGTACTACCAAGGCTCTTCCCCTGGAGTGGGGTGGGAATGGAGATTTTGCAGTATCCTTCCCCTGCCAAGCCACACCATGCCCACCAAGCCACACCCACAGAACCCGGTAGTAAAACAATTTGGATTTCACCATTGCTTCAAATGGTCACTAATGGAACAGTTTAGTGGTGGGTTTCAAAATTTTTTACTACTGGTTCCGTGGGCGTGGCTTGGTGGGCGTGGCAGGGGAAGGATACTGTAAAATCTCCATTCCCACCCCATTCCAGGGGAAGGATACTGCAAAATCCCTATTTCCTCCCAATCAGCTGGGACTCCGAATAGATGGGGGTGGGGCCAGTCAAATTTTTACTACCGGTTCTCTGAACTACTCAAAATTTCCGCTACCGGTTCTCCAGAACTGGTCAGAACCTGCTGAAACCCACCTCTGGAACAGTTGTAAGTCGAGGACTACCTATACTTCCTCCCCCATCCCCAACAATGCAGGAACGGCCAGCGATATAAAATAATGCATTATATTCTCTTTTTTGCTTGCTTGTTTCCTATCTCTGTCAATGCGGGTGGGGAAGGCACCTTCAGTTTTGCAAACCTATTTCCCACCCCCACCCCCACCCCTTCCATAGATTTATTGAGAAAGCCCGGAGAAATCAGGAGGAGACTGATGGCAAGAATTAATATATTAACTGGTCTGCAGCCGTCCTTTGACAAATTGCTTACTAAATACATCAAAATTGATTGACCGCTGCGCCCAGCTTTTTTGAATTGACAAATGAGTGCATTAAAAGACAAGGGGAGAAATCCATTAATTACAGCTGCCCTCGGACTGTAGGAAATGTAATGATATCAGTATAGATTTTGTTAAAACAAACAAACAAACAAAAGATTAAACCCCCCCCCCAATCCCTGACTTTGTTGTACCGTTTCCTGGTAAGCTTACGTGGCACATTTTCTTCCTCGGAGGCAGCGGCCGTGATGGATCCTGAAACTCTGAAGCCAACTTTCTGAGCGTGTCACCTCCAATTCCATTTTTTAAAAAAACCCCTGGCAAATCTCCTTCCGTATTGACATGAATCGGACGTATCGTGCAGGCAGCACTGCGACCCACGACCACAGCGGAGCCCGATGTTTCTGGGGTTCAAGGGAGGCAATTTGTGAACGGGGGTTTTGCTCCCGTTTTACGGCCTTTCTGGCCACCGTGGTTAAGTGAATCGCTTTGTTAGTCACACGGTTGTGAAGCGAAGCTGGCTTCCCCGTTGACGTTTGCTTGTCGGAAGGTCGCAAGACGGGACCACGTGACTCCATGACGCTGCAGCTGCCATAAATACATGAGATGGTTAGATAGCGTCATCGACGCAACGGACGTAGATTACAGATTAACAGAGTTGGAAGGGATCTTGGAGGTCATCTAGTCCAACCTCCCTGGCCAAGCAGGAGACCCTTCACTATTTCTGACAGATGGCAGTCCAGTCTCTTCTTGAAAGCCTCCAGTGATGAAGCTCCCGCAACTTCTGAAGGCAACTTCTGTTCCATGGGTTGATTGTTCTCACTGCCAGAAAATTTCTCCTTGTTTCCAGGTTGAATCTCTCCTTGATCAGTTTCCATCCATTATTCCTTGTCTGGCCTTCAGAGGTGCTTTGGAAAATAGCTTGACCCCCTTCCTCCTCTCTGTGCCAGCCCCTCAAATATTGGATCTCTGCTATCCTGTCTCCCCTGGTCCTTCTCTTCACTAGACTAGCCATGCCCAGCTCCTGCAACCATTCATCGTATGTTTTAGCCTCCAGTCCCTTAATCCTCTTCATTGCTCTTCTCTGCTCTCTTTCCAGAGTCTCAACATCTTTTATAGTGTGGTGACCAAAACTAAATGCAGTACTCAAGGTGTGGCCTTACTAAGGCTTTATAGATTGGTATTAGTACCTCATTTGATCTTGATTGTATCCCTCTGTTAATGCAATTTAGGATTGCATTGGCTTTTTTGGCTGCCACCGTACATTGTTAGCTCCTATTTAACTGGATGTCCACTAACACTCCAAGATCCCTCTCACAGCTCCTGCTATTAAGCCCGGTTTCACCCAGTCTATATGTCTACTTTTGGTTTTTCTTGCCTAAGTGTAAGACTTTCCTTTTCTCTACGTTGAATTTCATTTTGTTAGATCGGGCCCAGTGTTCATGTCTGTCAAAATTAACAAATGCTGGTAAAATTTGAAATAGAATTTTAAATGATAGCAGATGGAGGGGCAGATTGAATGGGAAGCCACTCCCTGTCAAGAAATCTCTCCTTATTTCCCTAAATTTGCTCAAACTCTGGGAGAGAGTGGAGGACAGGTGAGCCTGGCGTGCTGCATCCCATTGGGTCGCGAAGTGTCGGACACAACAACCTGCACTTCTAAACGGTTGTGGGTGAAATCCAAAGCAGTTGTGTCCATCGTTCTCCCTCTCTCAGACTCTTCCGGTGGACTCCAACCTGTGTCTCCACCCATCAAGGAAAAGGTGACCCTGTGTTATCGGGGAAGGATTCCTTGTGTGAAGCCGTGAGGTCTTGGCTTATCGCCCCTCTTTGTCTTGGCTCTTTTCCGTAAAGCAGCCTTAATCAAACTCTCCTTTACTTGAAAGGCTCACACAAGTGGAAATGTCAACATCTGTGTTTTATGCGAGAAAGAAAAGGCTAGGTTTCCCCGCCCGGTCGCCCTTTTCGTGAAGACAGCAGGTTAAGCGGCGAAAGGAAACACAAATGATAATTTCTTTAATCCAGGATCTGGCAGAATAACATGAAGAGAACCAGGGCTGGTCTGGCTTCTCCAAGGCTTCAAACAGATCCGTAGAGGTGGTGGCTCTCAAGGGATCTTTAGCAGAACAGCAGACTTGGAAGGACCTTGGTGTCCAATCCCGGCTCAAGCAGGAGACCCTATACCAGTGATGGCCAACCTTTTTGCCATCGCGTGCCAGGAGGGGGGGGCAGGGGAGGGTCGCACGTGCACGTGCCCACGCGCATGCATGCGCAACCCCCTCCCCCCCCGCTCCTGGCACATGATGGCCTGGTAGGCCCGTTTTTCTTTCTTACCTGGTTCCAAATCCTCTCTGTGTATCTGGGAAGGGCGAAAACAGCCTTTCCCACTCCCTTGGAGGCCCTACGGAGGCTGAAAGGGCCCATTTCCCAACTCTCGGTGGGACAGGAAGTGACATTTTTTTGCTGTCCCCAGCCTCCAGAACCTCTCTAGGAGCCTCTAGGAGCCTCTCTAGGAGTCTCTGGAGGCTGGGGACAGGAAAAAAGTCACTTCCTGTCCCACCGGGAGTGGGGAAATGGGCCCTTTCAGCCTCCGTAGGGCCTCCAAGGGAGTGGGAAAGGCTGTTTTCGCCCTTCCCAGATACACAGAAAGGATCTGGAGCCAGGCAAGAAAGAAAAACGGGCCTTCTCCACCCCGCCCCCAGGCCCTCCAAAGGCAGGAAACAGCCTGTTTCCCTACTTCTGGTGGGCCCAGAAGGCCCGAAAATCAGCTGGCTGGCGTGCATGCGCCCCAGAGCTGAGCTGGCGTGCCCACTAATATGGCTCCGCGTGCCACCTGTGCCCTATACCCATGATGGCGAACCTATGGCACGCGTGCCACAAGTGGCACGTGGAGCCATATCGGTGGGCACACGAGCTCAGCTCCGGCACGCATGTGCGCTCTGGCCAGCTGATTTTCGAGCCTTCTGGGCCCAACGGAAGTAGGAAAACAGACTGTTTTCAGCCTCCGGAGGGCCTGGGGGGTGGGGAAGGCCCGTTTTTTCGCTCTCCCCAGGCTCCTAGAAAGGCTCTGGAGACTGAGGAGAGCAATAAACGGGCCTTCCGGTCCCATGGGGAGTCAGCAAATGGGCTGTTTCTGGCCTCCAAAGGGCCTCTGGTGGGGGGGTGGGGATGGCCATTTCCACCCTCCCCAGGCTCCTAGAAAGCCTCTGGAGCCTGGGGAGGGTGAAAAACAGGCCCACCGGGCCATTGCGTGCCAAAAGCGGGGGGAGCACAAGGGGTGTCACATGTCCATGTGTGGGAGGGGGGCAGGGCGCATAGAATTATGGGTGTGGGCACACACGTGCACAACCCTCCCCACTCCCCCCCCCCCGTTTTTGGCACGCAATGGCAAAAAGGTTAGCCATCAGTGCCCTATACCATTTCAGACAAATAGCTGTCCAATCTCTTCTTTAAAAATACACACCAAAAAAAGATATGGAGGCTCTAGAAAGAGTGCAGAGAAGAGCAACCAAGAGGATGAGGGGACTGGAGGCTAAAACATAGGAAGAACGGTTGCAGGAACTGGGTATGTCTAGTTTAATGAAGAGAAGGACTAGGGGAGAAATGAAAGCAGTTTTCCAATATTTAAGGGGCTGCCACAAAGAAGAGGGAGTCAAGCTATTCTCCAAAGCACCTGAAAGCACCTGAAGAAGCTACTTTGGATGAGTAGAGAAATGTCTTCAAAGAAAAATTATAAAGTCCAGTTGCCTCTTGAAAAAGCACCTTTTTTTAAAAAAAAATTGATTTATATGCCGCCCTTCTCCGGAGACTCAGGGCGGCTTACAATGCGTTAAGCAATAGGGTATGTCTAGTCTAATGAAAAGAAGGACCAGGGGAGACATGATAGCAGCCTTCCAATATCTCAGGGGCTGCCCCAAAGAAGAGGGAGTCAAGCTTTTTTCCAAAGCACCAGAAGGCAGGACAAGAAGCAATTGGTGGAAACTCATCAAGGAGAGAAGCAACCTAGAACTAAGGAGAAATTTCCTGACAGTGGGAACAATTAACCAGTGGAACAACTTGCCTCCAGAAGTTGTAAATTCTCTAATACTGGAAGTTTTTAAGAAGAGATTGGACAACCATTTGTCTAAAATGATATAGGGTCTCCTACTTGAGCAGAGGGTTCAACTAGAAGACCTCCAAGTTCCCTTCCAAATCTGTTATTTTGTTAAGAATAGGTCAAGCTATTCTCCAAAGCCCCTGAAGGCAGGACAAGAAGCAATGGATGGAAACTAACCAAGGAGAGAAGCAACCTAGAACTAAGGAGAAATTTCCTGACAGTTAGAACAATTAATCAGTGGAACTACTTGCCTCCAGAAGTTGTGAATGCTCCAACACTGGAGTCTTTTAAGAAGAGACTGGACAACCACTTGTCTGAAATGGTACATTGTCTCCTGCTTGAGCAGGGGGTTGGACTTGATGATCTCCAAGATCTCTTTCAACTCTGTTATTCTGTTATATCTTTGAAAAGCTTCAGGATACAGCAGATTCCTACATGGGAACAACCTAACCTCAAAAGTAGCAAATCAGTTTCGGGATGTTTATGCAGATGGGAGAACTTGACTGCTACCTTGATGTGCGTCGTTCTGGCTTTCCGCGTGACTCTCCTTCGCTGCATCTCTGCCATAAAATCCCCTGTCCCCGTGCACCGTTCAAAAATGCTCAAATACTGGAAATAGTTCTGAGCGGAGAAGAATTAAAATAACTTTCAGATGCCTCCAAAGAGCCATAATGTGCTGAAATGGTTCTTTTTTGCTGGCCTGGCTTGGTCATCTGGAACTTCTTAAAAGACGGGCGGTAGTTGGAAGAGTGGGACTCCATCCGCGTACGGAGGTCAGTTTTCAAAGCCACATGTGAGGATTTAGCGGGCCGAGTCCTCCTGACGCTAATGGGAGTCAAACAGCTAAATCCCGGCGCTCGGCTTTGAAAATTTACTACTAAAGCCTCTTGACTTCTCACTACATACTTTGATTGTAACAGTAATCCATGGTTAACATAATTTTCCCTGACAATAATGTCAAACATACTATTGAAAGCAGTGCATTATAGAAAGAGTTACCTCTTCGGTAACTCTTTAAAGATGGTCCCATCAAGTCGATTTCACAGCCGGCCTCGCCAGCAGATTTATGATGGTGCACAAAAGAACATTGTATTTGGTGTTGGAATCGTTGTCGGAGGACGGAAAATCGACACGGCTTAGATGTGTGATGTGACGAGCCATTTTTTTCATAAAAAAATGGGAGGGAAGCTCTGTGCTTTTTAAAATTAAGCTTTGAGGTTCTTGTTGCTCCCTGACCTTGGTTTTTCTCCTGTAGACGTTTCATGACCCAGCTAGGTAACACGATCAGTCTAGAAGGGAGTGGGGTTTGTTTTCTGTTTATATACAAATGGCTTGCCCTGTCGGTGTTGGTGGGAGTGTTCTTGTTGGTTTCTTGATCAGGCTCTAGTTTACTATTCGATTGCTTGTCTGAGTCAGTAGAACTTTGATTCCTGCTTGATTGAAACTCTTAACATGCACTGATGGTATTACCTAGTTTGGTAATGAAACGTCTGCAAGAAAACAATCAAGCTCAGAGAGGACCAAGGACCCCACAGTTCAGCCTTGAGCTAGAAACATTCTCTTCTGTCAGAAATTAAGCTCGTTTCTCAAATTATCAATCTTGGAAAACTTATGCAAACCTGGATACCATGAGTCTCACCAACCATGGATTGTGAGTTGCTAATAGAACCTCTTCACTCGTCACGCGTCGACTGTAATATCAAGGAAGGAGGCCAGGAATGAATATTCTGCATAAAATCTCCTAAAAGCAAAACCTTTTGGAGACCACCTACCATAGCTGTACAGGTGGTCCTTGACATTTATTTATTTATTTATTTATTGGTTTGATTTATATGCTGCCCTTTCTCCGGAGACTCAGGGTGGCTTACAATGCATTAAGCAATAGCCTTCATACTTTTGTATGTACCTGCTTAGTAGGGCTTTCGGGCCCCCCTAAGCGGTCTTCTTTTTTATACAAAGTCAGCTTATTGCCCCCCCAAACCAGGTCCTCATTTTACCTACCTCGGAAGGATGGAAGGCTGAGTCAACCTTGAGCCTGGTGAAATTTGAACTTGCAGTAATTGCAGGCAGCTGGTGCTACTTAACAGCACTTTAGTCTGCTGCGCCACCAAGGCCCTACGACCACAATTGAGCCCAAAATTTATGTTGCTAAGTGAGACAAATGTTAGGTGGGCCTTGCCCTATCTTATGACCTTTTTTTTTTTTTTAAATTTGATTTATATGCCGCCCTTCTCCGGAGACTCAGGGTGGCTTACAATGCGTTAAGCACTAGCCTTCATCCTTTTGTATATTTTTTATACAAAGTCAGCTTATTGCCCCCACAACTGGGTCCTCATTTCACCTACCTTAGAAAGGATGGAAGGCTGAGTCAACCTTGAGCCTTGGAGAGATTCGAACCAGCAGAAATTGCAGGCAGCTGGTCTTAATAACAGGGTGCACTAAACCACTGTACTATCAAGGCTCTTTCTTGCCACAATTGTTAAGAAAATCACTGCAGTTGCTTAAGTCAGTAACATGGTTGTTAAGTGAATCAGTCTTCCCCACTCACTTTGCTGATCAGAAGGTCACAAAAAGGGGATCACGTCATCCCTGGGGGACACTGCGATATGAGTCAGTCGCCAAGCATCTAACTTTTGATCTCATTTACCATAGGGAAGCTACAGTGGTCGTAAGTGTGAAAAATGGCCACAAGTCACTTTTTTCAGTGCCGTTGTAACTTTGAACGGTCACTGAAAGAAGTTGAGGACTATCTGTAATGAATTTGACCATCTCTTTTTTTTTTCCCCCTTTGCTGTGGGAAATAATTTATCGGCCATCTAAATTCCTGAACAAATGAACAAATGAATGAACGAATGAATGAACAAACGAGCGAATGAATGAATGAATGAATGAATGAATGAATGAATGAATCCAAAGCGCTTGCCATCCTAGGCTTCTCTTGTTGAGTTATAGTGGTTAGTGGACAATCGGTTAAAAATGAGCCAACAGTGTGTGACAGCAGCCAAAAAAGCCAATGCAATAAACAGAGGGATAGAATCAAGGTCACGTGAAGTGTTAGTACCACTTTATAATGCTTTGGCAAGACCACACTTGGAATCCTGCATTCAGTTCTGGTCGCCACGACGTAAAAAAAGATGTTGAGACTCTGGAAAGAGTGCAGAGAAGAGCAACAAAGATGATGAAGGGACTGGAGGCTAAAACCTATGAAGAACGGTTGCAGGAACTGGGTATGCCTAGTTTGATGAAAAGAAGGACCAGGGGAGACATGATAGCAGTCTTCCGATATCTCAGGGGTTGCCCCAAAGAAGAGGGAGTCAAGCTATTCTCCAAAGCACCCGAGAGTAGAACAAGAAGCAACGGGTGGAAACTAATCAAGGAGAGAAGCAACCTAGAACTAAGGAGAAATTAGCTGACGGTGAAAGCAATTAATTAGTGAATGGCTTATCTCCAGAAGTCACCGGAGGCTTTGAAGAAATTGGACAACCGTTTGCCTGAAATGCTGTACAGCTTGAGCAGAGGGTTGGATTAGAAGACCTCCAAGGTCCCTTCCAACTCTGTTCGTTCTGTTAAGATCCCTGAGTTTGTGGCTCTGAAACATGAATTCGCTTTACCGTGTGTGCCATTTTCTCCAGCCACCCTCCAAGCAGCAGTCCTAGGTTTCTGGAGATTTCACACTGGCCCCGTTCATCGCACAACGTTCCAATTAGTTTCGGGATGGAAGCGACGCACCTGCGGTTGCTGAGCATTTGTCGTGCTGCAGACTCCTTTGCGGCACACAGAAATGTCCGCGTTTTGTCGTTATCTGGGACTGTCCTCCAGCATGGAATGTAATGAAAGGGAAAAGAAACCGGATCCTGGTACATTGCTGCTGGTAGAAAAGCTTGGGGAGAAAATGAATAATTGAGCATCTAGAGTAATAAGCCGTTTTTCAGAAGAGGGGGATTCTTGTGTCTCTTTATCTTTTTGCTTAATTGCTGCATTGAAAGCTGGTTGGGTGACTTTGGGCCAATCAACAGGAGACGGTGAATTCTAGTCCCGCCTTAGGCATGAAAGCTGGTTGGGTGACTTTGAACCAATCAACAGGAGACGGTGAATTCTAGTCCCGCCGTAGGCATGAAAGCTGGTTGGGTGACTTTGGGCCAATCAACAGGAGACGGTGAATTCTAGTCCCGCCTTAGGCATGAAAATTGATTGGGTGACTTTGGGCCAATCAACAGGAGATGGTGAATTCTAGTTCTGCTTTAGGCATGAAAAACCAGCTGGGTGACTTTGAGCCAATCACCAGGAGACTGAGAGTTCTAGTCCCATGTTGGGCATGAAAGCTTGATGGGTGAACTAGGCCAGCCATTCTGAGCCCACTTCACTTCACAGAGTTGTTGTGGCAAAAATAAACGGGAGGATATGTTCGCAGCCTTGAATTTTTTGTAATTAATCTGGCAGGATACAAATAAATAAAAATAAAATAATGATGCCATCTTGCCTTGCTCTGAGAAATCCAACTTTCTTTCCTGTTCTAAAAAATATCTGCAAGCTCACAAACAACCTTAGCGTTCATAACCCCGGAACGCTACAATTGTCGTAGATATATGCTAGTTGCTTTGATGGTCATAAAGTGAGGACTGTCAAGCGCCAACGAAATCAGGAGACTCAGGCAGTTCAAATGAGAATAAAGATGTATTGCAAGCTTAAGGTCTCTACAAGAATCTGACCAACTAACAGTCAAGGGAAACAAGCGGGAGATAAGAACTGCATTCAAAATGAGCTGGGCTTAGATCTCTTGCAGGTTCGCAGGGACTCGTGACTTATGACGTGTTTGACCCCTCCCTTGGGCTCATCTCCTACTCCTAAGTACTGTTTATAAGTCCCTTTTTTCAATGCCCTTGTAACTTCAAACAGACATTGAACAAATGGTTTTAAATCGAGGTCCATTTGTACTGTAAACTTGCCCGGTCTTACTTTTAATAATTGATGGAGAAGTCAGTCAGAGAAAATGCTAAACATTCTACCTTTTTCCATAGCCCTATCATTCAGTCGCTATCAATCACTGAACCCCGGTGGCACAGTGGTTAGAATGCAGTATTGCGGGCTAATTCACTGCCCACTGCCAGCAGTTTGATCCTGACCGGCTCAAGGTCGACTCAGCCTTCCATCCTTCTGAGGTCGGTAAAATGAGGACCCGGATTGTTGGGGTCAAGAAGCTGACTCGGTAAACTGCTTAGAGAGGGCTGTAAAAAGCACTGTAAATCAGTATATAAGTACTGTTGCTGGCAAAATCTGCCCACTGCCAGCAGTTTGATCCTGACCGGCTCAAGGTTATCTCAACCTTCCAGCCTTCCGAGGTCTGTAAAACGAGGACCCAGATTGCTTGGGATGATCTTCTGACTCTGTAAGCCGCTTAGAAAGGACTCCAAAGCACTATAAAGCGGTATATAAGTCTAAGTGCTATTGCTATTCACTCACTTCGATCCTACTTCCGTCTGGCCAAATCTGATATCCCGTAGCAGAGGTGGGTTTCAGCAGGTTCTGACCAGTTCTGGAGAACCGGTAGCAGACATTTTGAGTAGTTCAGAGAACCGGTAGTAAAAATGCTGACTGGCCCCGCCCCCATCTATTCTCTGCCTCCCAAGTCCCAGCTGATCGGGAGGAAATGGGAATTTTGCAGTAACCTTCCACTGGAGTGGGGAGGGAATGGGTATTTTACAGTATCCTTCCCCTGCCACGCCCACCAAGCAATGCCACGCCCACCAAGCCACGCCCACAGAACCGGTAGTAAAAAAATTTGAAACCCCCCCACTGTCCCGTAATATTATCCCACCTTTAATTTCAGGTCTTCCCAGTGGCAAACCAACCTCTTGATCCTTCTGGGTATCTGGTTTAAGAAGTTTTTCACACTATTCTACTTTTTTTTTTTTCTTCCCCCAGCCACCATATTTTTATTTTCTTATATATCTAAAATGCCCGTCAGTGCTGCAGTACGTTTGTTCGAGAAGCCAGCTGCTGCCGGGATGTGAGTCTTCTGCTCCCACCTGCCAAAGGGATCTCGGCCAACTTCATTGTCGAGGCAGCTTCAAAATTGGGTTGCATTAGCATCAAGGTGACTTGAGGCTTAGCGGTTCCCGGGCCTAATGGCTTCTGAGGAGTAGTTTTGTGCAAGTCCTTCAACCGGCGCTTTTGCGTCTCGTGAAGTGGAGGCGTTTCAAACAAGAGGGAAGGCTGCAGCCGATGCTAAGTGACAGGACTTGGCCAAGAGTGCAGCGACCTTGTAATCGTTTTGGAAAACCGTTTTCCAAAGCAGCAGAAGGCAAGACAAGAAGCAACGGATGGAAACTAATCAAGGAGAGAAGCAACCTGGAATTAAGGAGAAACTTCCTAACAGTGAGGACGATTAACTCAGCGATTGCCACCAGAAGTGATGGGTTCTCCATCACTGGAGGTTGCTGGAATTGGGTACATCTAGTCTAAAGAAGAGAAGGACTAGGGTTGACATGATAGCAGTCTTCTAATATTTGAGGGGCTGCCCCAAAGAAGAGGGAGTCAAGCTATTCTCCAAAGCAGCAGAGGGCAGGACAAGAAGCAATGGATGGAAACTAATCTAGGAGAGATCCAACCTTAGAACTAAGGAGAAATTTCCTGACAGTCAGGACAATTAATCAGTGGAACAGCTTGCCACCAGAAGTTGTGGGTGCTCCATTGCTGGAGTTCCAGAGGTGCTTTTTTTCAGGAGGCAACTGGACTTTGTTTTTTCTTTTGAAGACGTTTCCCTTCTCATCCAAGAAGCTTCTTCAGCTCTGATCGGATGGTGGGGAATGGAAGGATTGATATTCCTTGCAGACAGCTGGTCATTTGCAGCCTTTTAGAGCAGTGTTTCTCAACCTTGGTAGCTTGAAGATGGGTGGACTTCAACTCCCAGAATCCCCCAGCCAGCAGCGCTGGCTGGGGGATTCTGGGAGTTGAAGTCCACCCATCTTCAAGCTACCAAGGTTGAGAAACACTGTTTTAGAGGGTCGTTGAGGCCACTCGGAGGCTTATCTGTCCTCAGGGTCACCTGAGTGGTGCTAATGGTTCCTGTAGTCCGCAGTTTTTCCTCCGCAAGGAATATAAGTCCTGACTGTTGAAAGTTACAATGGTACTGAAAAAAATGACTCACGGCTGTTTTTCACACTGACGACCAGTTGCGGCATCTGGTCGTAAGGATCATGTGATCAAAATTTAGGTGCTTGGCAACTGGCACATACTTATGACTGTTGCAGAGTTCCTATGGGTTATGGGATCATCTTTTGCGACTTTCTGGCAGGCAAAGCCAATGGGGAAATCAGATTCACTTAACAACCGTGTTCCTAATTTTTTTTTTCTATTTATTTATATGCTGCCCTTCTCCGGAGACTCAGGGCGGCTTACAATGCGTTAAGCAATAGCCTTCATTCTTTTGTATATTTATACAAAGTCAGTTTATTGCCCCCACAAACTGGGTCCTCAATTTACCTACCTTAGAAAGGATGGAAGGCTGAGTCAACCTTGAGCCTGGCGAGAATTGAACTCGCAGTAATTGCAGACAGCTGGTGTTAAATTACAGTGCTCTGTCTGTTGAGCTATCCAGGCTAATTTAACAACTGCAGCCAAGAAAGTTCATCCAATGGGGCAGAGCTCGTTTATCAAATGTTTCACTTAGCAACATAAATTTTGGGGCTGAATTACGGTCGTAAATCGAGGACTCTCTGTGTGTCCTTTTTTTCTTTTTTTTACATTCTCTTAATTGTGTCTGATTTCTTTCTTCCCTCGTCTCTGTTTTGCCCCCCACAGTAGTTCCGCTGGGAAGCCCAGGACCGATCACCCGCCATGAATCCTACGACAGCTTAGCTTCCGATCACAGCGGACAAGAAGACGAGGAGTGGCTATCCCAGGTAACGGTTTGCTGGATTGTCAGAGTGATGGATTGCAAGAGCCATTAGAAAAAGAACTATGGATTTGTTCTGATATGTTTATTGGCCGCCTATCTCGCCTGGGGCTACTCCAGGCGGCTTACAACAATTAAAAAGGAAGAAATGAAAAGAGTGTAAGCAAAGCAGAAGTAAAGCAATAGAACAGAATAAACAGAGTTGGATGGGACCTTGGAAGTCTTCTAGCCCAACCCTCTGCTCAAGTAGGAAATCCTATGCCCGTGATGGCGAACCTATGGCACGCGTGCCACAGGTGGCATGCAGCGCCCTCTCTGTGCACACGCGAGCTGTCTCCCCAGTTCAGCTCCGCCACGCGTATGCGCGCGTTTCCCACCAACCAGCTGATTGTCGGGTCTCTGCCCTGCATGCACGGGGTGCATGCGGGGCGCATGCGCAAAGAGCGTGTGTGGGGCGGATGTGCAGGGACGCTCGTACATTGCATTATGGGGATTCGCTTTGGGCACCCGGCCCAGAAAAGATTAGCCATCACTGCCCTATGCCATTATAGAAAAAATGGCTGTCCTATCTCTTCTTAAAAACTTCCAGTGTTGGAGCATTCACAACTTCTGGTGGCAAGTTGTTCCACTGATTAATTGTTCTCACTGTCAGGAAATTCCTCCTTAGTTCTAAATTGCTTCTCTCCTTGATTAGTTTCCACCCGTTGCTTCTTGTCCTGCCCTGAGGTGCTTTGGAGAATAGCTTGACTGCCTCTTCTTTGGGGCAGCCCCTGAGATAATGGAAGACTGCTATCATGTCTCCCCTAGTCCTTCTTTTATTAAACTAGACATACCCAATTCCTACAACCGTTCTTCATATGTTTTAACCTCCAGTCCCCTACATCTTATTTACCTTATAATACAATAAAATAAATAAAACAATAAAGTCAAATAACATAATAAAATATAATCTCAGTATTTGAGGAGCTGCCACAAAGAAGGGATCAAATTATTCTCCAAAGCACCTGAGGGCAGGACAAGAAACAACAGATGGAAACTAATCAAGGAGAGAAGCAACCTGGAATTAAGGAGAAACTTCCTAACAGTGATAACAATTAACCAGTGGAACAGCTTGCCACCAGAAATTGTGAATGCTCCAACACTGGAGGTTTTTACCAAGAGACTGGACAGTCACTTGACCGAAATTGTACAGGTTCTCCTGCTTGAGCAGGGGGCTGGACTAGAAGACCTTCAAGGTCCCTTCCAACTCTGTTCTATTCTAGAATAAATATAAATAAAATAACAATAAAAAAGGGTCTGTCAGTCCCTGGAAAGGAGAAAAGGTGAGAAATTCTTTGGAAGAAGCACTGAAGAAGCTTCTTGGATGAGAAACGAAATGTTTCTGAGGAAAAAAATTTTTAAAAACCCAAGATAATCCCGCTGCCTTTTGTAAAAAGCACCTTTGGTACAACCACCACCTGCTCAGTGACTAAGACAACAAGCTTGTCGATCAGAAAGGTCGGCAGTTCGGCGGTTCGAATCCTTAGTATAGCTCTCCTTCGTGAGCAGGGGGTTGGACTAGATGACCTCCAAGGTCCCTTCTAACTCTGTTACTGTTACTAATGGAGACTCTCCATAGACATACGTCCAGGTTAGAGTTAGTTAGAGTTAGATTGTTTGAATGTGCCCAGTGTTCCTTGATGCGGAACCTACTGGATTCCTCTGGAATCTTGTTTCTTCCCCCCCCCCAAAAAAAAATGGAATCCCATCCGCTCGGGAAGAACATTCAGGAACGTTTTGTTAAGCCTCGGCATCACCTCCACACTCGCACAGAAAAAGAGCTCGCCATGCGCCAGTCACTTTTCAGCCGAAAGCCCGCAGCGTTTTGTCTGTTCTTCCAGATGGAAGTGTTACCGCCGGTACTCCCATTGTGACAAAGGGGACAGAGCCCTTCGCCCCCGCTTCTCAATTAGGGAAGTGGGTAATGCGTGCTGTCATCGGGGAGGAGACCACAATATGTCGGTCCCGTGCGTTTCAGAGCGGGGATGGGGGCAGGGTGACTGGGAACATCTGCCTTCCTCGTCTTTGCTGGAATTGCAGAAGCATCTGTTTACCTCTCGGCTCTCGGGAGCGGATGGCGTGGGTCTCCACGTCGGCAGCATGCTTTTTCGTCGTGGGCCTGATCGGCATGGCAAGTGCGCAAGAGCTCGTATGCGTCAGGCAGATGGCTTGTGGCGCCCTCACGAAAGAGCGAAGCCTTGACGGCACGCGGAATGGCGGCCTTGCTCTTCCCCCCCCAGCCTTGAGAACAGTTACAGAAATACAGAATAACAGAGTTGGAGGGGACCTTAGAGGTCATCTAGTCCAACCCCCCCCCCCTTGCCCAAGCAGGAGACCCTACACCATTTCTGACAAATGGCAGTCCAATCTTGAAAGCCTCCAAGAAGACGAAAGGCCACGTTGGAATACACACACACACACACACACACACACAAACGGTTGTGGGGTTGTTGTTTTTTGTAATACAATTAGTTTATCCATCTTACAAAATTTTCAATACAATTTTTTTTAATTATCTTTTTGATCTTTTAAAATTTGAATCTCTGTTTCTGTTAGTTAAGCATTGGTCAAACAATCCCATGTTGAAAATATTCTGTTTCTTTCTTTTCTTTTCTTTTAAGTGTTAATCTATCCATCTCAGCACATTCTAATATTTTTTATGACATTTTCATCTGTAGGGATCGCTTCATTTGTTTCATTGTTGTGGAACAGTATAACAAAACATTATATCACAATTCTTATTTCTAATTCTAATTCTATTCTATTTTATTCTATTCTTATTTCTATTCTATTCTATTCTTATTTCTATTCTGTTCTTATTTCTGTTTTGTTTTATTCTATTCTTATTTCTGTTTTGTTTTATTCTATTCTTATTTCTAATTCTTATTTCTAATTCTAATCCTAATTTCTAATTCTTATTTATTCTATTCTAGTCTTTTTTCTATTCTAGTCTTATTTCTATTTTATTCTAGTCTTATTTCTAATTCTAATTTCTAATTCTTATTTCTAATTCTTATTCTATTCAATTCTTATTTCTGTTCTTATTTCTATTCTATTCTATTCTATTCTATTCTATTCTATTCTATTCTATTCTATTCTATTCTATTCTTATTTCTAATTCTAATTCTTATTGTATTCTATTCCATTCCATTCCATTCCATTCCATTCCATTCCACTCCACTCCACTCCACTCCACTCTATTCTATTCTATTCTATTTTCTCTTCCCCCTTCCCCTTCCTTGTTCTTTCCTTCCACTCTTTTCTTCCTTTCCTTTCCTTCCCTCTTCCTTCTCTTCTCTTCCCTTCCCTTCCTTCTTCCCTCCCTATTCTATCCTATCCTATCCTATCCTATCCTATCCTATCCTATCCTATCCTATCCTATCCTATCCTATCCTATCCTATCCTATCCTATCCTATCCTATCCTATTCTATTCTATTCTATTCTATTCCATTCCATTCCATTCTACTGCATAGACTGTGTTGGTTACCAGTTTGTTTCTGGATCAAATTCAAGGTGCTGGTGGTGTTCTAGAGTCCTAATTAGCATGGGATATTATTTTAGGAACCCCCTCTTCCCAATTTCATTTGCCTATCCCACTAGATCTAACAGAATGGGCATGTTTTGGGTCCGTCCTCTAGGGCAGGGGTTCCCAACCCCTGGGTCGCAGCCCACTACTGAGCCACAGTCTATTCACAACCACAACCACAACCACAACCACAGTCTATTCACAACCAGCCAACTAGTTGAGCTGTGTGTGCAATGCGCGTGCACTCCAGCCCTTCGCTTGCATGAACCAATTCCTCTTTTTCCACCCCAGCTGGGCTACTAAGCCTAGGGAACTACATCTAGGTGGCCTTTTCTGTTGTGTGGAACCTTTTCCCCTGCCGCAGGTGAAGTTGTTCTCATCTCTTCTAAGTGTCTGTGGAGATTCCCAGTCATCCAGGTCATGGTTGTCCCAAAGGTGCTTTTTCAAGAGGCAACTGGACTTTCTGGTTTGTCTTTGAAGACGTTTCGCTTCTCATCCAAGAAGCTTCTTCAGCTCTGACCGGATGGTGAGGAATGGAAGGAGTTATATTCCTTGCAGACAGCTGGTCATTTGTATTCTTTTGGAGAGCCGTTAAGGCCACCTGGAGATTTGTCTCTGTCCTCAGGGTCACCTGAGTAGTGCAAATGGGCGTGAAAGGACTGTGTTGTAGAAGGCTCCATGCCCATTTTCACCACTCAGGTGACCCTGAGGACACAGATAAACCTCCAAGAGGCCTCAACGATCCGCTAAAAGGATGCAAATGGCCAGCTGTCTGCAAGGAATGTAAATCCTTCCATTTCCCAACATCCAGTCAGAGCTGATGAAGCTTCTTGGATGAGAAGCGAAACGTCTTCCAAGAAAAACCAGGAAACCCAGTTGAGTCTTGAGAAAAGCACCTTTGGGACATCACTTCTAACCTTCTGAAGGTCTCTCAAGACCTGGTGATGCATTGTTCGGATGCTCTTCTTCCAGGTGGAAATTGTGACACACACTGGACCTCACCGCCGCCTCTGGATGGGCCCGCAGTTCCAGTTCAAGACTATTCATCCTTCAGGCCAGACCATTGTGATTTCCTCCAGTTCTTCCGTGCTTCAGTCCCACGGGCCCAGCGACACCCCACAGCCTCTCCTGGATTTCGACACCGATGATTTGGATTTGGACAGTCTCAGGTTAGAGTGTTCCTTTCTTTTTTACCAAAGACTCGTTCCCTATAATCACCTCAGCATTATAGACTTACTGTTGTGACCCAGGCCCAAGTAGGTATCATCAGACGCAATCAGTTTGAAACAAACAGACTTTATTAGAACAGCTGAGAATGAACTCTTTCTCAGCGTAGTCCAAACTAATTCAAAACAAATTCTTCATAACACAATCCTTCAGCCTTATCACCAACCTTGGTCTAATTAGGCAACTTGCCAAAGGCTTTTCTTGGCAAAAGTTCAGAAGCAGAAGACGCCGACAAGAAATAAATGCAGCAAGACAAGAAACAAATCTATCAACGTTGTTTTCCGACAAAGAGCCCAAGAGCCGTTGCTGGTCTTTTAAGCCTTATGGGAGGGGCCAATCATCTCCTGGCCTTACTCCCAAGTCGTCCTTTTTGCTTTAGCTGCTCCTGCCTCCTGGCAGCTCTTCTCATACGTGCACTAGGAACAGGCTCCTCCTGTTCCTCTGCCTCTCTATTGTCAGCCTCTGGAGGCTCCAGAGTCCGCGCATCGCTCCCAGAGGCCCCATCTCTGCCTCTGACGCAGAGCCCACATCCAGGCCTTCCCCAGCCTCCAGGACTGGCCCCTGTTCTTCCTCAGCCTCATCGCTGTCTGACTCCGCTGCCAGCTCCGCAGTCTACTGGTGGACCACAACACTTATAACCATTTGTTTCATGACCATTCAAACTTAAAACAGTGCTGAAAAATGTGACTTGCGACCATTTTTCACACTTAATGGTTGCCGTATTCCTGTCGTCACGCGATCTAATTTTCAAATGCCTCGATATGGCATTTTCCGTCTGAACAGAAGAGTCTCTCAAACCATCAAGGTATTCCGGACAATAAAGAAAAGGTCCTGAAGAGTGGAAAAATTGATGATGAAGTTTCGTTCTCCGAGCTTGTGGGTTGGTTTCCGAACATTTCGTTACCAGGCTAGGTAAGAGGGTCGGTGGAGTTTAGGGGATGCCAGCGTTCTTCCGTTTAGAAGGGCTTCAGGTGTGGGTGTGTCAAGGGAGGGTCTTGTGATGGATCAGCTGTGAGTCATCCGTTCAATTGGAGCAATGCAAAAATAACTGGCCACATTACCACACTTGTGAGTTTATCGAAGCCCGACCCTCCACAAGCAATCCCATCAACAGACACACTGACCTACAACCAGCCTACGGACCCCTCAGGCCCAAATCAACTGCCAACCAGAGACGGCACCGACCACACAACCAACCCACGCAACTCTCCACCCCACCAGCAGTTCACCTCCCAATGACCCTGACCTGATGTAACCTCCCCGTCACAAGGCTCTCACTGATGACTCACACCTGAGCCATCACAAGACCCTCACTTGGCACACCCACACCTGAAGGCCATATAAACAGAAGAGCACTGACACCCTCTGAACTCTCCTGAAGATGTTACCTAGCCCGGTAAAGAAACGTTCGGAAAGCAACCCACAAGCTCGTAGAACGAACCTTCACCCTTATCCTACATCCGAGCTACAGATATTCGCCATTCTTGCAAAGTGTAAAAAATTTGCCAGTCCAGGATTACTGGACAGTCCATGAGCCACAGTGGCGCAGTGGTAAGAGTGCAGTACTGCAGGCTATGTCTGCTGCCTGCCGGCTGCCTGCAATTTGGCAGTTCAGATCTCACCAGGTAGGTAGGTAGGTAGGTAGATAGATAGATAGATAGATAGATAGATAGATAGATAGATAGATAAATAGATAGATAGATGATAGAAGATAGATAGATAGATAGATAGATAGATAGATAGATGATAGATAGATAGATAGATAGATGGATGATAGATAGATAGATAGATAGATAGATATATAGATAGATAGATAGAAGATAGAAGATAGATAGATGATATAAGGTGATAGATAGTTACGAAGGTAGGTAGATAGATGATAGATAGATAGATAGATACTAGATAGATAGATAGATAGATAGATAGATAGATGATAGATAGATAGATAGATACAAAGATAGGTAGATAAATAGATGATAGATAGATAGATAGATAGATAGATAGATAGATAGATAGATAGATACAAAGGTAGGTAGCTAGCTAGCTAGATAGATAGATAGATAGATAGATAGATAGATAGATACGAAGGTAGGTCGGTAGGTAGATAAATAGATGATAGATAGGTAGATAAATAGATGATAGATAGATAGGTAGGTAGGTAGGTAGATAGATAGATAGATAGATAGATAGATAGATAGATGATAGATAGATAGATAGATACAAAGGTAGGTAGATAAATAGATAAAAGATAGATAGATAGATAGATAGATAGATAGATAGATAGATGATAGATAGATGGATAGATAGATAGATACAAAGGTAGGTAGATAGATAAATAGATAGATGATAGATAGATAGATAGATAGATAGATAGATAGATAGATAGATAGAGATAGATAGATACGAAGGTAGGTCGGTAGGTAGATAAATAGATGATAGATAGATAGATAGATAGATAGATAGATAGATAGATAGATGATAGATAGATAGATAGATAGATAGATAGATAGATAGATAGATAGAAGATAGATAGATGATATAAGGTGATAGATAGTTACGAAGGTAGGTAGATAGATGATAGATAGATAGATAGATACTAGATAGATAGATAGATAGATAGATAGATAGATAGATAGATAGATACAAAGATAGGTAGATAAATAGATGATAGATAGATAGATAGATAGATAGATAGATAGATAGATGATAGATAGATGGATAGATAGATAGATACAAAGGTAGGTAGGTAGGTAGCTAGATAGATAGATAGATAGATACGAAGGTAGGTCGGTAGGTAGATAAATAGATGATAGATAGGTAGATAAATAAATGATAGATAGATAGGTAGGTAGGTAGATAGATAGATAGGTCGATAGATAGATAGATAGATAGATGGTAGATAGATAGATAGATAGATAGATAGATAGATACAAAGGTAGGTAGATAAATAGATGAAAGATAGATAGATAGATAGATAGATAGATGATAGATAGATGGATAGATAGATAGATACAAAGGTAGGTAGATAGATAAATAGATAGATGATAGATAGATAGATAGATAGATAGATAGATAGATAGATAGATAGATAGATACAAAGGTAGGTAAATAGATAAATAGATAGATAGATAGATAGATAGATAGATAGATAGATAGTTAGATAGATAGATAGTTAGATAGATAGATAGATAGAGATAGATACGAAGGTAGGTCGGTAGGTAGATAAATAGATGATAGATAGATAGATAGATAGATAGATAGATAGATAGATAGAAGATAGATAGATGATATAAGGTGATAGATAGTTACGAAGGTAGGTAGATAGATGATAGATAGATAGATAGATAGATAGATAGATAGATACTAGATAGATAGATAGATAGATAGATAGATAGATAGATAGATAGATAGATACAAAGGTAGGTAGATAAATAGATAGATGATAGATAGATAGATAGATAGATAGATAGATAGATAGATAGATAGATACGAAGGTAGGTCGGTAGGTAGATAAATAGATGATAGATAGATAGGTAAACTGCCAGCAGTTTGATCATGACTGGCTGAAGGTTGATTCAGCCTTCCATCCTTCCGAGGTCGGTCAAATGAGGACCCAGATTGTTTTGGGGGAGGAGGGCAATAGGCTGACTCTGTAAAACCGCTTAGGGCTGTAAAACACTGTGAAGCGGTATATAAGTCTTAAGTGCTATTGCTATTGCTATTACTTACTGTAGCTCAGTTATTGCGTTCTGAATTTGGGTCCAGATCGTTGTGGTGCCTTTGTTTTTTTTTTGTGCTGTTTGCCCCCACGGCACCATTTTCAACAAGCTGACCCTTCAACTGACCATGGTTTGTCTTTTTTAGAATCCAGCCTGTCCGTTCTGAGCCTGTTAGCATGCCCGGGTCATCGCGCCCAACTTCTGATCTACAGGGAGGGACTTCAGGAACTGATGCCACCTCAGGTAGGAAAGGGTCTATCAGACCTACGTTTTTTTTTTTTTAATGTGTTCACGATTAATGCACATGGATTTTCCGTTGATAAAATGTTCACGAGCGTAAATCAAATGGAAGGTAATTTTGTGGATGGACAAAATAAACGACTTCGTTCCGTTGTGGCTTGAAGGCATGGGATTACTGCTTGGAGAAATTTGAAATTGAGACCGTTCCCGTCTCTTGTTTAGGCATGCTGAAAGTAACCATGGTGTCTTTGTGGTCAAAGGACAATGCCTAATTGGCGATGGTATTGATCGGGGGTATCGATAACACCCGAACATGGAAGGAACATTGAACTAGCTAAGCTGAATTGGATATATATCAGCATGTCTTCTGAAGTGTAGCCAGTTCTGAACTGCAAGGAAGTAGCTGATTTGGGACAACTTTATGTGAATTGTTGAGCTCCGTTGGGCGAAGGGATGGTCCCGTTTCAAGCTGATCTCCTCCAAAGGCTTGTTTCGTTCCGACTGGATGTAAGGTGTTGGTTGTAAGTTGGCTAAGGGAAGGAGAACCCTTTAAGCCCAGTGGTGGGATCCTCCCCATTTAACAACCGGTTCGGTGATCGTGGGCGCGCCTGACGCGCAAGTGTGCGCAGTTTGAAGAAATCTTCACTTCCGCGTTTTCTTCAGAGGAGAAACACAGCTGAGACGCGGCTATCTGCTCTGCCGCGAGAGTCAGCTGAGAAGATAAAGGTAGGAAAATAGTGCGGGCGGGCCCATCTGATCGTCGGGACGCACCAGTTTGCTCCCAGCTGATTGTCGGAGCTACCGATTCGCCAGAACCTGTCCGAACGGGTAGAATCCCACCCCTGCTTAAGCCCCATGTGACAGAAGATTGCTTGGGTAAGGAAAAATCTCAAAAGTGATCGGTCTTTGAGAGGGAATTGATCCGCTAAAGCAAAAGTCACCAACTGGTGATCCATGGACCACTGGTAGTCCGCGAGAAAATTTTGGTGGTCTGCAGAAAAATTATTTGCATTTTTTATATTGCACTAAATCAGGAGTTCTCAAACTACGGCCCCTGGGACAGATACTTGCAATGAACGTTTGTGTTGCTGCAGAGAGTCTCCCCCTTTGGGGTCTTTTTGTGTGGGTCTGAGGGGGGCAGAAATTCCGACTTGGGGTCTGCTTCAGGGTGAAGGCTGGAGGGAAGCATCACTGATGGCAAAGAGCCGGAGGGCTTTCTTCCAGTGGGACTGCATCATGGCTTGGAACTGGCTGACCATCTCAGCCCGCTGAGCCTCCAGGCGCCGGTACCTGGCCTTGTACTCCCGCCGATCTTCCCTCTGCTTGGAAAGCCTATGCTCCTAGTCCTCTGTGAGGTGCTTCTGCTGAGCCTCCTTTGAACTGTGCCAGCTGTTTTGCCAACTCTTTCTCGTGGTGGCTGCTTAGCTCCAACAACTGCTTCCCGTTGGGGCCCTAAGGAGCCCGGGTGGGCAGGCGAGGAGTAAGTGGGAGGGGAGGGGCAAGTGAAGGCCGGCGAGGCACCCCTCAATGCGAGTGACATCGAGTTGGCCACGCCCACTCCAGTCACATGACCACCTAGCCACGCCTACCCAGCCGGTCATTAGGCAGATCATATTAGTGGTCCGCGGGATTTAAAATTATGAATTTAGTGGTCCCTGAAGTCCGAAAGGTTGGGGACCCCTGCTCTAAAGTATGAGACATTGAACAATGATGAAGGTTCATTTCCAAGAGTGGAGGGGATCAGAAATCTAATGGCCGTTCTCCAAGAAACCTGGAATGATTCCATACATCCTGCTTTGGCATCAACCACAAAATAATAATTTGAATGGAAACCCTTTGACCTTGGTTGCCTACTTTGTTGTTGTTCCATCGTTAAGTCATGTCCGCTTCTTCACGACCCCATGGAACGTATCACGCCAGGCCCTCCATTCCTCCACTGTCTCCCGGAGTTTGCCTAAATTCACATTCGTTGCGTCGACGACAATATCTTAACCATCTCATCCTCTGCCATCTGCTTCTCCTTTTGCCTTCCCTCTTTCGCCACATCTGGGTCTTCTCCAAGTTGTCCTCTCTTCTCCTTTGGTGGCCAAAGTCTTTGAGCTTCAGATTCAGGATCTGTCCTTCCAAAGAAGGTTACCTATTTAATCTGATTTAATTCAGATTAAGAAACCAGTGGTTTAGAATGTGCCAAAATGGACAGATTAACAAAAGAAATTAAAGAAAAAGAAGAAACAGACTATTATAGAATATGGAATAAATGGTATAAATGGCTTAAGGCTAGAAATAAAGAATAATAATTATTAGGGGAGAAAATTAGAAGTACAAAAAATATATATAACAAATGTATGGAGTGGAATAAAAATGTATATAACAAGAATAATAATTGCAGAGAAATGTACAAAGTTAAGCTTGTTAAAGCTAAAAAACAGATTTTTTTTAGGGGGGGGAAAGGACAATGGGGGGGGGAAATGAAGAAATGAAGACATAGGGGAAGAAAGATAAAATAATAGAATGAAGACCACAAAGAAACAATGCTTAAAAATGATAAGATATGTATATGTTGTAGGTTATGTGAATATCATATATGTGTTATAATAAAATCACAAATTAAAAAAAAAAAAAACCGTTTCCGTTAAACGGTTGCACAAAATGTTATTTTACGCAGGAATCTTCTTTTCTTTAAAAAAAAGTGATATGCAGGTAGGTAGTCCTCGACTTACAACAGTTCACTTAGTGTCTGTTCAAAGTTACAACAGCACTGAAAAAAGTGACTTATGACCGTTTTTCACACTTAACGACCACTGCAGCATCCCCCAGGGTCACTTGATCAAAACGCAGACACTTGGCAACCGGTTCGTATTTATGACGGTCGCAGAGTTCCCGGGGGGGGGTCACATGATCCCCTTTTTGCAACCTCCTGTCAAGCAAAATCAACGGAGAAGCCAGATTCACTTAACAACAGTGTTACTCACTGTTCTGCCCCAACTACGGACCCCAAAGAACGCAGCACACACAAAGTCTGTACAAACCTTAGTTTACTAAATTAAATCAGTCTTTTACAAATAAAGGCTGTTAATTAACTTTCTTAACAGGCTACAAGAATCCAAAGAATAAATAATCGTAATCTTACCATGGTTGGCAGAAAGCCCAAAAGCAATTTGCAGGAAACTGATAAAGAGAACTAAGATCAGGATGCAAAGGAGAGTGAATGAAGTTGTTCCCTGCAAATTGCCTCAGTCATCCTCCTTCCTTAAATAGGCTAAGGGAGTGGCCAATTAGCCCCAAGCCTTACTCTCGAGGAGACCTCCTCCTGAGGAGCCACTCCTGCCTTTTGGCAGCTCTGCGCGGCCGTGCATCGAGGAGAGGCTCCTGCTCTTCTTCCTCTTCACCCATGGAAGCTTCTAGAGGTTCTGAAGGCCCTGGCTGAATCCCCGCCTCTGGCAACACATTTTCTCCAGCCTCCTCACTGTCCGACTCGAGCGCCAGCTGCACAGGCTGCCGGCACAGCACCACACCAGCCTCCTCGCTGTCGGAATCAGCTACGAGCTGCACAGGCCGCTGACGGGCCACAACACTCACTTAACAACCGCAGTGATTCACTTAACAAGTGACAAGGAAAACGACTTGTAAAATGGAGCAAAAGTCGTAAAATGGAGCAAACCTCACTTAACAGATGTTTCACTTTGCAACAGAAACGTTGGGCTCAATTTTGTGGGCGTAAGCCGAGCACCGCCTCTATCTCTAAAACTAGAAAGTTGACCTTCTCTCTCTTAAAACATGTCGTGTCCGTTCCTCTTTATTTTTTAACGTTGCTGATCATCAACTCTTCAGCAAGGGCTCTTATCGCCGGGCGATCCTCACAACTCTCGCTGGCCTAAGGTTAGGTAGGAGAACAGGACTTTGCAGGTTCTTTGGCGCTTGGCTGGGGATGATAGATCTGTCCTGATAGGCCCGTTTCCGTAATGCACTGTTCTCGCGTTTGCAGCATTTACTCAAGGGCAACTACAGGGCCATTTGACTTTTAAGATTAAGACTTCCAGAGGTTTTGGCCAGGGCTGGATTTATCTTTTCTTTGCCTCCCCATCCCCACCCCTCCTAACAAAATTGCTCATAAGTGGAGTTATTAAACACACAACATTAGTAAAAACACTTGGGGCTGGAGGAGGGTTTTAATCTTCAGTGGTTCGGAAATCCCTGGAGCCCCGTGATTGAATTGAGGTTTAAACTGTCAAAGGGAACGGAACCACAGAGAGAAAATTGATTTGTGCAAGTTGTCTAAACAGGGCCGAGAAGGGGAAAGCAGCCACCATATTCTCTCTCTCTCTCTCGCTCTTTCTCTCGCTTTCTTTCTTCCTCTTTCTTCCTCTCTCTCTGTCTCGCTATCTCTCTTTTTCTCCCTTTCTTTTTCTTTTTCTTTCTTTTTTTCTCTCTCTTTCTCCCTATCTCTCTTTTTCTCCCTTTCTTATCCTTTCTCTCTCTTTCTCTCTCTTTCTCTCTTTTATCTCTCTTTCTTCATATCTCTCTCTTTCTCTCTCTTTCTTCCTATCTCTTTCTCTTTTTCTCTCTCTTTATTTCTCTCTCTTTCTTCCTATCTCTCTTTTTGTCCCTTTCTTTTTCTTTCTCTCTCTTTCTCTTTCTCTCTCTCTCTCTCTTTCTTATCTCTCTTTTTCTCCCTTTTTCTTTTTCTCTCTCTTTCTTTCTTTCTCTTTCTCTCTCTTTCTTCCTATCTTTCTCTCTTTTCCTCTCTCTTTATTTCTCTTTCTCTTTCTTTCTTCTATCTCTCTTTCTCTCTCTCACTCTCTCCCTATCTCTCTTTTTCTCCCTTTTTCTTTCTCTCTCTTTCTCTCTTTTATCTCTCTCTTTCTTCATATCTCTTTCTCCCTTTTCCCTCTTTATTTCTTTCTGTTCCTTCCTGTCTCTCTCTCTCCCTTTCTTCCTATCTCTCTTTTTCTCTCTTTCTTTTTCTTCCTCCCTCTTCCTCTTTTCTCTCTCTCTTTCTTAACTCTTTTTCTCCCTTTCTTTTTCTTTCTCTCTCTTTCTCTTTATTTCTTTCTCTTTCTTTCTTCCTATCTTTCTCTCTTTCTCTCTCTCTCTTGCTCTCTGTGGTTTCTCTCTCTCTCTCTCTCTTTCTCTTTTCTCTCTCTTTCTCTCTTTCCGTCTGTCTGTCTTTCTCTCCAATCTTTTCTTGAAAGCCTCCAGCCAATGGAGCACCCACAGGTTATTCCACTGATTAATTGTTCTCACTGTCAGGAAATTTCTCCTCCTAGTTGCATCTCTCTTCAACAAGCTCCCCCCTCCCCCCATTTCAGTCTGTGCCTTTTCAAATAGGGACAAACCATACTCTATGTACCCACCCCGGAGACTCTTAAAATATTGTCTCTGCAGAATGGGGCGATTTCCAAAGTAATCTGTTTGTAGTACCTTATCCCATCCTGCTTATGCTCCATCCTATCTTTATTCTATTTCATCTCTTTAAAGTGAACGTTCACCCTTGCAAGGTGGCCGAGGTTTATCATAAAACAGAGATCTCTCCCTCTCTCTCCCCCCTCTCTCCCCCCGCCCTTCGATGGAGTCTTCAGATCCCCACAGCTTTTAAAGCCACCTAGATCCAAGATTCCAAATTTCACGAGAGATCTCAATGAGACTTGCCACAAGCGTGCCATAAACTCCCCAGATCGAAATTGCCGACATGCTGCAACATTTGGGTGGTACCAGAGGTGGGATTCAACCAGTTCGGGCGAATCGGTAGGTAAATTCTGTGAAGCCGAGGTGGCGCAGTGGTTAGAGTGCAGTACTGCAGCTACTTCAGCTGACTGCTAGTTCAGCAGATCAGCGGATCAAATCTCACCGGCTGAAGGTTGACTCAGCCTTCCATCCTTCCGAGGTGGGTAAAATGAGGACCCAGATTGTTGGGGGCAATATGCTATTTAGTATACTGTCTTTGGTGTAAGCCGCCCAGAGTCCTCGGAGAGTGGGCGGCATAGAAATATGAATAATAAAATAAATAAATAAATAAATAAATAAATAAATAAATAAATAAATAAGCCCACCTCTGGGTGTCACGCACCGGTATGTTTTGTCACCTCTGCCTGCCCTGGTCTGCCACTTGTGAACGCAGCTAAGCCAACTTCGGCAGGATGCCAACGATGCCATCTCCTTCCTCTGCTTGTCAGCGCCCACATGAGACAGCCAGCTGTCTCTCCTAGGGGCAGAAGGCAGCTCTCTGTTTGAAAAGATCAGCAGGGTGAAGCAGGAAAAGCAAAAAGCTTCAGATACACGCAGACCTCAACTTAATCGCCACAATTGAGCCCAACATTTCTGTCGCTAAGCGAAACACATGTTAAGTGAGTTTTGCCCCATTGAACGACTTTACGGGTTTTGCTCCCTTTTAGGACTTTTTCCTTGACCCTGGTTAAATGAAACACTGCATTAGTAACACGCTTGTGAAGTGAATCTGGCTTCCCCCCACCTCCCCCATTGACTTTGCTGGTCAGAAGGTCGCAAAAGGGAATCACATGACCCCGGGACACTGCAACCGTCATAAATGTGAGTCAGTTCCCAAGCGTCTGAATTTTTGATCATGACCATGAGGATGCTGCAATGGTCGTTAAGTGTGAAAAACAGGCCTAAGTCACTTTTTTTTTTCAGTGCTGTTGTAACTTTGAACGGTCACTAACTGAACTGTTGTAAGCCGAGGACTACCTGTGTTCCCCTCAGCAACACTGGAATACCGACAGAAGAGAATATTGGTAGCTCAGGGTTGGTCTTTGGGGTCCTTGGTGCTCTCTGAGCTTGATTATTTTCTTGCAGGCATCTCGTGACCCAACTAGGTAACATCACCAGTGCTAGAAGGAGTGTGGTGTACAGAGCGGAGGAGGCGGGTCCTCCGTGCTCTCTGAACATGGTGGTTTTCTTGCAGACGTTTCATGACTAAACTAGGTAACGTCATCAGAGAGCACCAAAAGACTGCAGGACTCCGTCTCACTTGTTCATACTCTCAAATTGTAATGCTTGTACTTTAATCAGCCAACACAACATTCTCCAAATCTTATGCGTGCGATTTTTGGTGACGGGTTGCTTTCCTTCATGGTGCATAAACCGCTTTCACACAACAACACACACATACACCCATTTCTCCTTTTCCTGATCCAGAACTGACTTACACATTTTGGGGGATGAATCTGAGCCCCCATCTCCATTCTACCCCTCTTTTTTTTTTCATTGGCCAGGTGATTTTTGATATAATGGAATAACAGAGTTGGAAGGGACCTTGGAGGTCTTCTAGTCCAACCCCCTGCTTAGGCAGGAAACCCTACACCACTTCAGACAAATGGTTATCCAACATCTTCTTAAAAACTTCCAGTGTTGGAGCATTCACAACTTCTGGAGGCAAGTTGTTCCACTGATTGTTTTCACTGTCAGGAAATTTCTCTTTAGTTCTAAGTTGCTTCTCTCCTAGATTAGTTTCCACCCATTGCTTCTTGTCCTGCCCTCAGGTGCTTTGGAGAATAGCTTGACCCCCAAATCTTCTTTGTGGCAGCCCCTGAGATATTGGAATATACTGCTATCATGTCTCCCCTAGTCCTTCTTTTCATTAAACTAGACATACCCAGTTCCTGCAACTGTTCTTCATATGTTTTAGCCTCCAGCCCCCTAATCCTCTTTGTTGCTCTTCTCTGCACTCTTTCTAGAGTCTCCACATCTTTTTACATCGTGGCGACCAAAACTGAATGCCGTATTCCAAGTGTGGCCTCACCAAGTCCTTATAAAGTGGTATTTTTTTGGTCCCTTCTTTGTCCTCGTTCCTTGCAAACCTTTATTTATTAATAAAAGGCAGGAAACAGTTAAGCGGCATTAAAATAGAAGCTTCCTGATCCAAATATGGGTGGTTTTTTTTTCTCTCTCTCTCTCTCCTGCCTAAAGTCTTCCTTATCGTTTTCCTTGTACAGTAAATATTCTGCTTTTCCTGCCGAGGCTGCCAAACCCCCACCCCCCCACCCCAAAATGGCTTTAACTGGTTCTTTACGATGGCCACTTTATTGGAAAGTCAGTCACCACCCACCACCCCCGTCTGTACATTTGCCGTTTGAAAGACTCGAGGAAGGTGAATAGGTCATAAATTTTTACTATCCCTCCCCAAACCAGGAAGTGATTCTTCTCTTACGACCCATTGCAAGCCTTCTACTCTTTGCCGAAGATGCTTATCTGTCTCTTTGATGGCTTTGGGCCTCGGCAGATACGCTTCGCATGGCGCCTTCCCTTATCGAGGCTCTTATCGCTTGGCCCTTCGGACGAGTTTGCGAGAGAGTTGTGGGGTTTTTTTTTTTTTTTTTTTCATCTTTAATTGATTTCGTAGCACATTTTATACCCCTCCGCCCCCTTCTCCTCCCTCCCTCCCTCCCTCTCTCCCTCCCGCCAAACATGGAGGGGAGGCCCCGTTTGACACAATGGCGGAGTAATTGATTAGACTGGGCTGGATTTGAGATATGTATATGTGTGTATATGTGTGTGTGTGTGTGTGTGTTTTTTTTTTTTAATGTAACCGAGTTATGAATTTTTATGAT
Source organism: Pituophis catenifer annectens (assembly GCF_029215685.1). NCBI lineage: Eukaryota > Metazoa > Chordata > Lepidosauria > Squamata > Colubridae > Pituophis > Pituophis catenifer. The sequence continues at coordinate 2,123,841 of NW_027256881.1, forward strand.
CGGGAACAAGGAAGGGTAATTGGTTGGAATGCAAAAAACAAGGAAGAATTAAAAACCTTCTTTTTTCTTCAGTTGACCAAGTTATCCAGCTAAGCATCTTTGGGATTTGTTAAGTGAGTTTTTCCCTATTTTAACCTTCTTTCTTGCCGCAGCTGTTAAGTGAATCACTGCGGTTGTTAAGTTAGCCACACGGTTGTTAAGTGAATCTGGCTTCTCTGTTGACTTTGGTTATCATAAGGTCGCAAAAGGAGATCACATGACCCCGGGACACTGCAACCGTCATAAATAGGAGTCACGCAGCCGAATTTTGATCACGTGACCACGGGGATTCTGCAATGGTCGTAAGTGCGAAAAAGGGTCATAGGTCCCTTTTTTCAGTGCCGTCGTAACTCTGAACCGTCACCAAATGAAGTGTTGTAAGTCAAGGACTACCTGTATAGAATAACAGACACACTCTGGCTGATGGTCTATAGCAGAGGTCCTCAAACTTGGCAGCTTTAAGACTTGTGGACTTCAACTCCCAGAATTCTCCAGCCAGCATAGCTGGCTGGAGAATTCTGGGAGTTGAAGTCCACCAGTCTTAAAGCTGCCAAGTTTGAAGACCCCTGGTCTATAGAGATTCTCGGTCATCCAGGTCATGGTTGTCCCAAAGGTGCTTTTTCAGGAGGCAACTGGACTTTTTGGTTTTTTTCTTTTGAAGACATTTTGCTTTTCATCCAAGAAGCTTCTTCAACTCCGACTGGATAGTGGACGACTGAGAATCTCTACAGTCTTTTAGCCATGCAATTTGGGATGAACCCCCCCTTTGAATGGCGGTGGGAGTAGGAATGGAGTTCCAGAGGAAAAAAAACGGCAGACTACAGGAACCGTTTGCACCACTCAGGTTTCCCCGAGGACACAGATAACCCTCCAAGTGCTTCAACGACCCTCTAAAACAGGGGTGTCAGACACAAGGCCCATGGGCCGGAATTGGCCCCCGATGTGGTTGGACCCAGCCCGTGGGGCCATCCTGGAAAATGTAAGGGCCCAGCCCGCGTCGCTTCGTCCCGGTCTACCCAATGCAAAGAGGAAACATGCCAGCAGTTTGGGGAGTGGCGTTAAGCTGGCCTTGCCCACCCAGTTGGCCACGCCCACCCCGTTGGCCACACCCAGTGAGTGGTGTCAAGCTGGCCACGCCCACCCAGTCGGCCACACCCGAGATCAACCACAGCCCTGATGTGGCCCTCAATGAAATTCCAGCTGTCTGCGAGGAATATAAATCTTTCCATTCCCTCACTATTCTGTCAGAGCTGAAGAAGCTTCTTGGATGAGAAGCAAAACCTCTTCAAAGAAAAAAAACCCAACCAGAAAGTCCTGTTGCCTCTGGAAAAAGCACCTTTGGGAAATCCAAGTGGCCTGAAAGACTCTCTAAAAAAGGATGCAAATGACCAGCTGTCTGCAAGGAATATAAATCCTTCCATTCCCCCACCATCCAGTCAGAGTTGAGGAAGCTTCTTGGATGTGAAGTGAAACATCTTCAAAAGAAAAAAAACCCCAGAAAGTCCAGTTGCCTCCTGAAAAAGTCTCTGGATGATGGGATCTGCAGCCTGCCCGTTTTGCTTCGTCTGTTAGATCAGGGCTGGGGAAACTACGGCCCCATTAGGACTTGTGGACTTCAACTCCCAGAATGCATGCATGGCTGGCTCAGGAATTCTGGGAGTTGAAGTCCACAAGTCCTAAAGGGGGCCACAGTTCCTCATCTTCTGTGCTGGATTATATTATAATAATGTCGATGGTACGGCTGGAGAAGAGCCACCTACGAAAATGATGGTGCTGGTGCATCAGATAGTTTAATTACCTCAGTGGGACCAAAATTGCTGAAAAAAATACGAGGAATTAGAGAACAGGCCGTGACTTGACTGGGCCGAACCAAAGGAAAGGCATTTCGGGGAGGGTGGGGGCATGGAGACTTTATAAAAGTATATAAAATTACACATAATGTAGAGAAAAGATACTCTTTCCAGCTTCTAATGTATATCCCAGCATCGTCCGGTGAAATTGATTTAGCAGGATAGCCAAGACCCAGGCCTAAGAGGGATTTCTTTGAGCAGCGGGTAATAAATTTCGTGAATTTACGGCCACAAAATGGGAAAACAGATGCATGTTAAACCTTTGTGGGTTTAAAAGAGCAACCAGCAGATCCTAAGGCCACCCCTCCAAATTACTTCCCGTTATGGCTCTATGCAGGGAGTCCTCGAGTTACGACCTCAATGGAGTCCAAAGTTTCCATTGCCAGAAAAGACAGTTATTCTGCCCCATTCTACAACCTTTCTTGTCACCGTTGTTAAGTGAATCACCGCAATGGTTAAGTTAGTCACACGGTTGTTAAGCGAATCGTGCTTCCCCATTGGCTTTGCTGGTTGCAAAACGGGATCGCATGACGCACGAACTCTTCAACCGCCGTAACTATGAAACATTTGCCAAGCATCTGAATTCTGATCATGTGACACGAGGATGTTGCAGTGGTCATAAGTGAGAAAACGGTCATAAGTCTCTTTTTTTTTTTGAATGCCATTGTAACTTTGGACGGTCACTAAACAAATGGTTGCAAGTTGAAAACTACCTGCATATATAATTCATCAAGATTATAAATCAATTATAAGACAGGTGGTCCCCGACTTAAGACCACAATTGAGCCCACATTTATGTTGCTAAGTGGGACGTTTCTTAAGTGAGTTTTGCCCCATTCTACGACCATTCTCGCCACAGTTGTCAATGGAATCACTGCATTTGTGAAGTTAGTAACACGGTCATTAAAGGAATCTGGCTTCCCCCTTGACTTTGCTTGTCAGAAGGTCGCTATAAAGGAGATCACATGACCCCTGGACATACAACTGTCATAAGTACATGCCAGTTGCCAAGCCTCTGAATTTTGATCACATGACCATGGGGACGCTGCAACGGTCAGTGTATGAAAAAGGGTCCTAAGTCTCTTTTTCCAGTGCCCTGCTAACTTCGAACGGCCACTAAAAGGCCACTGTTGTAAGTCGAGGACTACCTGTACGAACAAGCAAATAGAGGATTTTATTTTGTTGTCCTGCAGCTCTAAGGTTAGGTGAGGCATGTCCTTTGTGAGTGGGCACCCAGAGAGACGCTGGGGTGGCGCCAGGGCCGTCCCCCGCTGGGCTCGCAAATGGGTTTATGGCTCTGGAAACGTGACAGCAACGATAGCATCAGAAATGTACACTCATAAAATTTTGTGAAGGGAACAAGATTTGCCTTTAACTTCATCAGACATCAGCAGCCAGAAAGGTAGTAGACACAGTTCTTAGAGGGGATCCTAAAAGGAGAGGAGGAATTTTTTATTTTTTGTTTAAAAAAAAAGTCACACTGGGTGCATCAGGATAGTAAATTCAACTCCGACAGGTAAAGCAATGATCGTAAAATAGGCCGAAATTACCGACACGTAATTGGAATGCAACTCGAAGCATTTCTTGGTCCTTAAAACAGGTAAATGCAGGTTGGAAGCAGGAAGTTGGAGGCAAGAAATTTGCCTGCATTTGAAATCATTGAACTTTTGTGGAAAAAAATGTATATAGGTAGTCTTCGACTTACGACCAGAATATCATTGCACTGATGATGTTACCTAGTTGGGTTATAAAACGTCTTCAAGAAATCCACCAAGCTCAGAGAATATCAAGGATCCCACAGTCCTCCTCCTCCTCCTCCTCTTCCTCTCCACAAATCCCACTCACTTCTAGCACTGATGATGCTACCTAGTTGGGCAATGAAATGTCTGCAAGAAAACCACCAAGCTGAGAAGGTCAAGGACTGCACAGTTCAACCCTGAGCTACAAATTTGCACTTCTGTGAATACTACTTCTATTTTCCTTGAACATTAGTATTCAGCTTCTGTTCATTGCAGTCACTGAGAATGGCAAGCGGTATCATTTAAAACTGTGGACCTCCAAACACCGTTGACAATTGCAGCGCCTTGATAAGACCACACTTGGAATACTGTCTGCAATTTTAGTGGCCATGATGTAAAAAAATGTTGAGATTTCTAGAGTGCAGAGAAGAGCAACGAAGATGATTAGGGATTTGGAGGCTAAAACAACGATTGAACTGGGTATGTCTGGTTTAATGAAAAGAAGGAGTAGGGGAGACATGATAGCAGTCTTCCAATATCTCAGGGGCTGCCCCAAAGAAGAGGAAGTCAAGCTATCCTCCAAAGCACCGGAAGGCAGGACAAGAAGCAATGGGTGGAAATTAATCAAGGAAAGAAGCAACCTAGAACTAAGGAAGAATTTCCTGACAGTGAGAACAATTAACCAGTGGAACAACTTGCCACCAGAAGTTACGAGTCTGCCAACACTGGAGGATTTTAAGAAGAGATTAAACAGTTGTTTGTTTGTTTGTTTGTTTGTTTGTTTGTTTGTTTGTTTGTTTGTTTGTTTGTTTTATTAGATTTATATACCGCCCTACTCCCGAAGGACTCAGGGCGGTGAACAGGCACAAAATAAAATACATTAATACAAAATTTAAAAGCGGAAATAAAACCAGATTAAACAATTTAGCCCGAGACAAATTTAAAAGATCCCAATAATTTAAAAACAGATTTAAAATTTTCAATTTAAAAGAAAAGGGGGAAAAGGTTATTTGTCTGGAATAGTATAGGGTCTCCTGCTTGAGCAGGGGGCTGGACTAGAAGACCTCTAGGGTCCCTTTCAACTCTGTAATTCTGGTCACTGACATGTTTGGAGAGCCTGCTGCATTCACTTTTCAACTTCCCCCCCCACCCCAACCCCCTAAACAAGCATGAAGGTCCTCATTATTATCAGGAAGATTAAAATATGGATCCGACTTCCCTTCCCCGCTCACCCCTCCGCTACTGTTCCTTAGATCGGCAGAGCATGGAGGGAGGGGGAAAAAAGCCTGAATGAAGCCACTGTTTGCAACAACCAGCCTTCCTGATACCATCCAGGTAATTACAGGTTCAGGTGAAGGGTTTCAGGGCATCTTAATTACATGTCTCTGTAGCCCAGCAGGGCCCTATGGGGCAGCAGCAGCTCCTTGCCAGCCCAGCCTGCTTATTGAGAGCAACAGGTTCCCTTTGGCGTTCTCAACCCCGGGTAACTGGAAACCAGTGGCCGCCGCTAATCTGGGACCGGCGGCGATAAGAGCTCCCCAGGAATTCCCCAGTGCTCCTGGCTTCTGTCGGCTGGCTATGCATTCACACACCTCTCATACCTGAGAAGGACTCAGCTTTCTGGGCTTACGGACTCAGCAGATGACTCCAGAGTCTGAATGTAGTAGAGTAGAATATAGAGTAGAGTAGAGTAGAGTAGAGTAGAGTAGAGTAGAGTAGAGTAGAATATTGAGTAGAGTAGAATAGAATAGAATATTGAGTAGAGTAGAGTAGAATGTTGAGTAGAGTAGAATAGAATAGAATAGAATATTGAGTAGAGTAGAGTAGAATATTGAGTAGAGTTGAACATTGAGTAAAGTAGAATATTAAGTAGAGTAGAATGTTGAGTAGAATAGAATAGAATAGAATATTGAGTAGAGTAGAGTAGAATATTGAGTAGAGTTGAATATTGAGTAAAGTAGAATATTGAGTAGAGTAGAATGTTGAGTAGAGTAGAATATTGAGTAGAATAGAATATTGAGTACAGTAAAGTAGAATATTGAGTAGAGTAGAGTAGAATAGAATATTGAGTAGAGTAGAGTAGAGTAGAGTAGAGTAGAGTAGAGTAGAGTAGAGTAGAGTAGAATAACAGAGTTGGAAGGGATCTTGGAGGTCTTATAGTCCAACCCCCTGCTTAGACAGGATATCCCTTGAGGGATAAAAAAAAATAAGCAAACAGCATTGGATTTTGGAAACTTTACCCAAGGATACAGCTAGTCCTCGACTTACGACCACAACTGAGCCCGACATTTGTCGTTAAGTGAGACATTTGTTGAGTTGCGTTTTGCCCCATTTTTTACAACCTTCTTGGCAAGTCACTCATATTTATGACGATTGCAGCATCCCGGGGTCATGTGATCCCCTCTTGCGACCTTCTGACAAGCAAAGTCAATGGGGAAGCCAGATTCACTTAACAACCGTGTGGCTAAATTAACAAGTGCAGTGATTCGCTTAACAACTGTGGCAGGAAAGGTTGTAAAAGGGGGCAAAACCCACTGAACAACTGACTCACTTAGCAGCAGATATTTTGGGCTCAGATGTGGTCGTAAATCAAGGATTACTTGTACATAGGTCCTTTTAAAAGGTGTTAAGGTAAGCCAAACTCAATTTTGGAGAAGTATTTTGGCACATAAAATTCTTGGCTTCCCTGCAAGTATATACAATAACATCGTTCTACCTCAAATGTATTTGACCTAACTTGCCAGAACAAACATTTCTCCTTAGAGTATTATGGTTGGTCAGAGCAATTAATACAGAGCTAAATCTGGCTCTTTGTAAGGCCTTGTAACTTACTACAGCTTTCTTCCTTATGCCATCCATCTGGTAAACTCGCAGGATTCGTCTTTCTCGCCATGTACACGTATACATCCAAACTACACTGTCTTGTTTCTCTGTGTCATATAATATATGTGGGTCAGGGGCAGAGGTGGGTTTCAGCAGGTTCTCACTAGTTCCGGAGAACCAGTAGCGGAAATTTTGAGTAGTTCGGACAACCGGTAGTAAAAATTCTGACTGGCCCCACCCCCATCTACTCTCTGCTTCCCGAGTCCCAGCTGATTGGGAGGAAATGGGGATTTTGCAGTAACCTTCCTCTGGAGTGGGGTGGGAATGGAGATTTTACAGTATCCTTCCCCTGCCACGCCCACCATGCCACGCCCACCAAGCTGTGCCACGCCCACCAAACCACACCCACGGAACCGGTAGTAAAAAATGTTGAAACCTACCACTGGTCAGGGATAGTATTCACTTACCTTCGCTACCGGTTCGCAAATGTGAGAGCGCGCGCAGAGCCTTTCGTGCATACGCAGAGCGTCAAAAACGGGACGTGGTGACATCCGGGCGGGTGGGTGGAACCTCCTGCAGCTGCCGCTACCGTTTCGCCCGAACCAAATATAACTGGCCGAATACCACCACTGATGTGGGTATATGCCAGCGGTGGGTTTCACATTATGTTACTATCGGTTTGCCCCGCGTGTGCGTGCTCACTTCATTCATATGCTTTGCTTACGCATGTGCCTTACGTGCCTAAATAGATTGGCATAGAGCCGGGGTGGCCCACCCACAATTTCCGCTACCGGCTGAATACCAATTCTAGTCTATGAATAATTCTAATTTTGTTTTGTTTTGTTTTGTCATGTTTCTGTAGTGTATATTATATAGTGTATTATCGGACATAAATACAATCGAGAGAGTCCAGAGATATTTTACGAGAAGAGTCCTCCACTCTTCTAACTGCAATAAAATACCTTATGCCACCCGACTCCAGATTTTGGGCTTAGACAACTTAGAACTACGCCGACTTCAGTCAGACCTAAGCGTAGTACATAAAATTATCTGCCACAATCTCCTTCCTGTCAATGACTACTTCTTCCAGAGTTGAAATCTAAAATTTGTTACTACTGGTTCTGTGGGCGTGGCTTGGTGGGGAGGGGTAATGTGACTGGGTGGGTGTGGCCAACTTTTTATTTTTTACTTTTAAAACCATTTTTTCTACAACCTGTCAAAAGGCTCTGACCATCCCAGCTGAGTTGCCTGATCGGCAGAGGCTTTTTGTCTTTTAAATGCCTCTGACGATCAGGCAACTCAGTTTGGATCGTCAGAGGCTTTTAAAAGAAAAAAAGCCTCTGCCAATCAGGCAACTCAGCTTGGATTGTCAGAGGCATTTAAAAGAAAAAAAAGCCTCTGATGATCGCGCGGCTCAGCTGGGATCGTCAGAGGCTTTTAAAAGCATTTTTTCTACAGAGGTTGTAGAAAAAATAATTTTAAAAGCCTTTGACGATCCCAGCTGAGCTGCGCAATTATCAGAGGCCTTTTTTTTTAAACTTTTAAAGCATTTTTTCGGCCGAAGAGGTTGTAGAAAAAATGCTTTTAAAAGTAAAAAAAAAAAAGCCTCTGATGATTGTGCGGCTCAGCTGGGTATGGGGGGGTGGGCAGGTATTTTTGCTACCGGTTCTCCAAACCACCCGCCTCCATTGCTACCGGATCGGGCGATCCGGTCCGAACCGGGAGCATTTTACCCCTGGTTTCTTCCCCAAACCCCTAAAACTTTAACCTTAAACTGTCTACTGTTGACTTCACCCCATTCCTAAGAGGTCTGTAAGGGGCGTGCATAAGAGCACCAGCGCGCCTACCATCCCTGTCCTAATATTCCTTTTGACTTACTCTTTTCATGTATTCAAATTACGTTTATACTTTTACCTGTTATCTTATATATGCTTGACAAATAAACTTATGATTATGATTATATTGGAGGTGGTGACCCTTGGAGAGCTGTGGGCACCATCATTTCATTTTAATGTTTGCCGATTAGGGTACATTCAACGTGACAATAAAGTTATTCTAAATCTAACTAGGTGTAGGAAAAAAGCTGGCTTCCTACTTCATTAAGTCATGGACTGTTTACCGTAGTTTATAAACCACGCTAGCTAACACCAAAACAAATCACTAAGCCGAAACCTAACACATCGCCATTGTGGGTTAAGTGTATTGTGCAAACCTAGCCAAAGGATTACTTTTAGATTATCCTCCTTTTTTCCCCTAGTTTTACATTTTTGCTCCCAGCATCTAAGAAGCACAAACTACCAAACCAGGCGTTTCCTCTGTATTTCTTTAAAGACTTGACGTCTCATCTGCAGTGTGTATCTCCAAAGACACGCTTCCTTTTATGTGGGTTGGTCTGTGTAAATATTACTTTCACAAAGTAATGCTGTCTCTGTGGGGGTACCTAGCTGAGTTTGATGGACAGGGAAGACCGCTTGATTGTTGTTGGGGTGCTTTTGGTTTTTTTTTTTTTTTGCAACAAATCTTCTGCTTGATCCGAGGTGCATATTGGATTACCCACATATTTGGCTGTGGATCAGATTATTCCCTCTGGGCAATTATCCAATTAAAATGGAATCCTATAGATCTGAATGAGGGTACTTGTTTGCTCACTTATGTTACATTAAATTGGCTTTGGATAACAGAGCCTACTTTTAAAAAACCCTTATTCCAGGGGTGTCAAACTGGATTTCTTCGAGGGCTGGATGGACATTGTAGCTCTCCTTCACATGGCCTGTTTTCCGCCTGCCGGGCCTCCAGCAGCACTCTGCTGGCCAAAACCAGGCCGCACGGAGGCCTTCAGAGGCCCCCGTGCAGCTCGTTTTCGGCTTTCTGAGGCCCCCGTCCAGCTCGCTTTCGGCCTTCTGAGGCCCCCATGCTGCTCGTTTTCAGCCTTCTGAGGCCCCCATGTAGTTCGTTTTCGGCCTTCTGAGCCCCCCATGTGGCCCATTTTTGGCCTTCTGAGGCCCCCGTGCAGCTTGTTTTCGGCCTTCTGAGGCCCCCATGCGGCTCGTTGTCGGCCTTCTGAGCCCCCCATGTGGCCCATTTTTGGCCTTCTGAGGCCCCCGTGCAGCTTGTTTTCGGCCTTCTGAGGGCCCCATGTAGTTCGTTTTCAACCTTCTGAGGCCCCCATGCTGCTCGTTTTCGGCCTTCTGAGGCCCCCGTGCGGCTCGTTGTCGGCCTTCTGAGGCCCCCGTGCAGTTCGTTTTCGGCCTTCTGAGGCCCCCGTGCGGCTCGTTGTCGGCCTTCTGAGGCCCCCGTGCAGTTCGTTTTCGGCCTTCTGAGGCCCCCGTGCGGCTTGTTGTCGGCCTTCTGAGGCCCCCGTGCAGTTCGTTTTCGGCCTTCTGAGGCCCCCGTGCGGCTCGTTGTCGGCCTTCTGAGGCCCCCGTGCAGTTCGTTTTCGGCCTTCTGAGGCCCCCGTGCGGCTTGTTGTCGGCCTTCTGAGGCCCCCGTGCAGTTCGTTTTCGGCCTTCTGAGGCCCCCGTGCGGCTCGTTGTCGGCCTTCTGAGGCCCCCGTGCAGTTCGTTTTCGGCCTTCTGAGGCCCCCGTGCGGCTTGTTGTCGGCCTTCTGAGGCCCCCGTGCGGCTCGTTGTCGGCCTTCTGAGGCCCCCGTGCAGTTCGTTTTCGGCCTTCTGAGGCCCCCGTGCGGCTCGTTGTCGGCCTTCTGAGGCCCCCGTGCAGTTCGTTTTCGGCCTTCTGAGGCCCCCGTGCGGCTTGTTGTCGGCCTTCTGAGGCCCCCGTGCGGCTCGTTGTCGGCCTTCTGAGGCCCCCGTGCAGTTCGTTTTCGGCCTTCTGAGGCCCCCGTGCGGCTCGTTGTCGGCCTTCTGAGGCCCCCGTGCAGTTCGTTTTCGGCCTTCTGAGGCCCCCGTGCGGCTTGTTGTCGGCCTTCTGAGGCCTCCGTGCGGCTCGTTGTCGGCCTTCTGAGGCCCCCGTGTGGCCCATTTTTGGCCTCCAACAGCACTCTTCCAGGGAAGAACGGGCTGCGTGGAGGCCTCCCAAGGCCCCCTGCGTCCCGTTTTTGGCCTCCCCGCGAGGCCTCCCCGTGGCCCTTTTTTGGCTGGCAGAGTGCTGCAGAAAGCCAAGGAGGTGAAAACAGGCCGCAGGGAGACTGCATGAAGCACGTTTTGGCCCGCAGAGGCAACAAGGGCCAGTCCTTTGATATTTCCAGGCTGGCCCTACGAGCTGGATTTAAGCAACCTGTGGGGCGGATTTGGCCTGTGGGCCTTGAGTTTGACACCCCTGCCTTATTCTGTGGGAAGTCTCTGGAGATTCCCAATCATCCAGGTCATGGTTGTCCCAAAGTTACTCTTTTTTTTTTCAAAAGGCAACTAGGCTTTCTTTGTTTTTGCTTGAAGACCAGGGGTGAAATCCAGCAGGTTCTGACAGGTTCTGGAGAACCGGTAGCGGAAATTTTGAGCAGTTTGGAGAACCGGCAAATACCACCTCTGGCTGGCCCCAGAGTGGGGTGGGAATGGAGATTTTGCAATATCCTTCCCCCAGGAGTGGGGAGGGAATGAGGATTTTGCAGTATCCTTCTCCTGCCACGCCCACAAGCCACGCTATGCCCACCAAGCCACGCCCACAGAACCGGTAGTAAAAAAAATTGGATTTCACCACTGTTGAAGACGTTTCACTTCTCATCCAAGAAGCTTCTTCTGTTCCGACTGAATGGTGGAGAATGGAAGGATTGATAAGATTCTCAGAAAGAGTGCTAACAACCAGACGAATATAAATTCTTTAATACGTTTTATTTGTAACGCTGGTCTGTGGCCATAATAAAAATTATTATGGTTGGTGGCACAGTCTGCTGGATGTTCAGACTGAATTTGGCATTTTTGTCTTACCTATCGAGTTCTTTCCGAGGATCTGGGAGAGACAGATGTGGATGTTAGATGGTGTTACGGATATTATTATTATTGATCATCGCACAGTCAGCCAGATGTTCAGGTTGGGTTTGGCATTTTTGTCTACCTATCAAGTCCTTACCAAGGACCTGGGATAATAATAATAATAATAATTTTATTTCTATACCGCCCTTCTCCCGAAGGACTCAGGGCAGTGTACAGCCAATTTAAAAACACAAGACACAACAATAATTAAAAATTAAAATAATTAAATAGATTTGGTCGATTTAAAACCCCAAAAATTAAAATACCCCAATTTAAAATTATTATATTGACAGCCCTGCCTGGCGGAACAACAGGGTCTTTAGTGCGCAGCGGAACACCCGGAGGTCAGAGATCTTGCGTATTTCCGGGGGCAGTTCATTCCACAGGGTTGGGGCTCCCACAGAGAAGGCCCTCCCTCTGGGTGTTGCCAGCCGACATAACTTGGCTGATGGCACCCTGAGGAGACCCTCTCTGTGGGAACAGACTGGTCGGTGGGAAGCTATTGGTGGCAGAAGACGGTCTCGAAGGTACCCGGGTCCTGTGCCATGGAGCGCTTTAAAGGTGGTAACCAACACCTTGAATCGCACCCGGAAGACCACTGGGAGCCAGTGCAGCTCGCGCAGGAGGGGTGTCACGCGGGCACAACGAGGTGCGCCCATAACCACCCGCGCGGCCGCATTCTGGACCAGCTGGAGCCTCCGAGTGCTCTTCAAGGGGAGCCCCATGTAGAGAGCATTACAATAGTCCAGCCGGGAGGTGACAAGGGCATGAGTGACCGCAAATCTGGATGTTTGACGGTGTTACAGATCTTGTCACAGGATGGAAGCTCTTCCAAGTAAAGCCGCCTTCTGCAATTGACTGGTAGCAAATTTGTCAATGCCAGTGGTGTTTAAGTGGTGCGCCAGTTGTTTTAGGATTGCTCCCAAGGAGCCTATTACTACTGGTAGTACCCTTGCTTGCTTTTGCCACAGTCGTTCTATTTCTATTTGTAGGTCTTTGCATTTTGTTAACTTCTCCAGTTCTTTCTCTCCTCTTTTGCTGTCTCCAGGGCGCACACCCACTATCGAGATTTTTTTTGTCTTTCTTATGGACAACTGTTAAGTCCGGGGTGTTATGTGGCAGGTGCCTGTCAGTCTGAATTCTGAAGTCCCAGAGCAATTTAACTGCTTCATTTTCTATGACTTCTTCTATTTTATAGTCCCCACCAGTTTTATGGTCCCATTATTATTATTATTATTATTATTATTATTATTATTATTATTATTATTATTATTATTATTATTTTATTCATTAAACATGAAACTCAATCAACTGAACATTTAAAAATGTATCGCAAATAATCATTGACTGACGCTGATGGTTGATACGGGTTGCTGCCAGCATCCTAGGTATCAACCAAGTATCTTCTTAAAATGTACGATGTTCCGATTAGCGCAGGTTTTTGCAGTTCCGCTGGTGTTATTATTGCAGGAAGCTGCAATTTCTTGATGTATTTTTGCAAAATTCTTGGACATTGGTACCAAGTGCCCCCGATGACAATGGGTATCACTGTTACGTGTTTCATCCATAATTGCATAGTTTCGATGGTCAACTCATGATATTTCGTGATTTTTTTTCCAGTTCTTTTTCCTCGACTCTGGTATCTCCCAGTACAGCGATATCAATAAATTGTACGCTTCAGTTTTCGACAACTGTGATATCTAGCGTGTTGTGTTCCAAATGATGATCCGTCTGTATTCGAAAATCCCACAATCATCATCATCTTTAAAAATAATGGATTTGTGCATTTGAATAAGTCACATTTTGACTTTTTTTTTTAGAAAAAAAAATCCCATTTTCCCCCAAACGTACTGTTGCGGTATATAAACAGTGCGAAACAAATAAATAAGAGTTGCAAGCAGCATGCTTCCTACAGGCTCAGGAGGAAAAAAACATTGTGTTTAAAGATCGATGTAAAAATAAAAGGAACGCCTGAGAATACCATGATAGCAAAAGGAAAGAAACAGGAAAAAAAAAAGGCCTGCAGCCAGGTGGATGGCATCCATTACAGGTAGTCCTCAATTTACAACAGTTCATTTAGTGACCGTTCGAAGTTACAACGTCACTGGAAAAAAAAGGTGACTTATTTCTCACACTTAGGACCATTGCAAGCATCCTCGTGGTCATGCGACCAAAGTTAGGATGCTGCGCTCCCCTTTTGTGACCGTCTGACAAGCAAAGCCAACGGGGGGGGGGAAGCCAGATTTGACTTCACCACTGGGTTAAGTGGTTAACTTAACAACAGTGGCCAGCAAAGTCGTAAAACAGGGCAACGCTCACTGAACCAATGCCTCACTTAGCAACATGAATTCTGGGCTCAGTTGTTGTTGTAAGTCAAGGACCAGGGGTGGAATTCAAAAATTTTAGCAACCGGTTTTCTGCCCGGCTGCTGGATGGGCGTGGCCATGGTGGGCATGGTCTACTCAGCCTTCTGAGTATGGGGGGGGGCGTTATCGCCCTCCCCAGGCTCCAGAGGCTTTTCTCAAGCCTCCAGGAGGTCGAAAATGGGCTCCCCGGGGCTCCAGAGGCCCTCCGGAGGCCGGAAACGGGCCTGTTTATGAACTTCCGGGAGGCCTGTTTTTCACCCTCCCAGACCCTCCGCGCAGGCCCTGAACTTACCTGGCATCCAAAACGGGCCGCGTGGAGACTCCGGGGAGGGGAGGGGCAGGGTGGGCGGGGCCAGCCAGTCCTTGCAACTACCGGTTCGGCGAACCAGATATAAAATTAGCATTCGGTCCGAATCGGCTGAATCCCGCCCCTGTGGAGGACTGCCCTAACTCTGGCGAATTCAGCCACGCCGTTCCCTACACAGGCACAGGCCCGATGGGGTAAACTTTGAGTAAAGTTTTTCGCCCCTGGATTCTGCTGAATATCTTCCAGTGGACCAAAACCAAATTCTGTACAACGCTGCAAATAAATTGCTGTTGAGCAGCATCTGCTTCGAGGTGGCCGCCGTTGCGTTCCCATCTCCCGGAAGGTGACAACTTCTCTGTTTGTCATTTACTTTAACATTCTATCTATATTTTAAGAGGAATGTAGGGTTTGTAAGTCTCTAGCCGCCCGGCTTGAAGCTAAGCGGGGTTGGCAGCCCAATGATGCAGAAGGCCATTATCTCACCTTTGTGCTTCTAACTTGCCTCTTCCTGTTTCATAATACATTCCCCGTGTGGCAGCCGAGAAACTTTTTAACACCTATTGCGGTCATTAAATAATCAGCCGTGCCGCAGTGATGGGCTCATGAAAATTACATGAAGGGCAAATCACTTCGCTCCTTCCTCGGTCTGTCGTGGACGGCCGATCTTTTACCTTTCTTCTTCTTCTTCTTCTTCTTCTTCTTCTTCTTCTTCTTCTTCTTCTTCTTCTTCTTCTTCTTCTTCTTCTTCTTCTTCTTCTTCTCCTTCTCCTTCTCCTTCTCCTTCTCCTTCTCTTCTCCTTCTCCTCCATCTCCTTCTCCTTCTCCTTCTCCCTTTTCTTCTTCTTCTTCTTCTTCTTCTTCTTCTTCTTCTTCTTCTTCTTCTTCTTCTTCTTCTTCTTCTTCTTCTCCTTCTCCTTCTCCTTCTCCTTCTCCTTCTCCTTCTCTTCTCCTTCTCCTCCATCTCCTTCTCCTTCTCCCTTTTCTTCTTCTTCTTCTTCTTCTTCTCCTCCTTCTCCTTCTCCCTTTTCTTCTCCTTCTCCTTCTCCTTCTCCTTCTCCTCCTCCTCCTCCTCCTCCTCCTCCTCCTTCCTCCTCCTCCTCCTCCTCCTCCTCCTCCTCCTCCTCCTCCTCCTCCTCCTCCTCCTTCTTCTTCTTCTTCTTCTTCTTCTCCTTCTCTTCTCCTTCTCCTCCATCTCCTTCTCCCTTTTCTTCTTCTTCTCCTTCTCCTTCTCCTTCTCCTTCTCCTTCTCCTTCTCCTTCTCCTTCTCCTTCTCCTTCTCCTTCTCCTTCTCCTTCTCCTTCTCCTCCTCCTCCTCCTCCTCCCTCCTCCTCCTCCTCCTCCTCCTCCTCCTCCTCCTCCTCCTCCTCCTCCTCCTTCTTCTTCTTCTTCTTCTTCTTCTTCTTCTTCTTCTTCCCTTCCCGTGGAAATATGAATTGATGAATTTTTTTCTTTCTTTTAGCCTTTCTGTGAAAGAGCAAAGGGAAGTGTGCATTTCACTTGCCTGTATTGACAGTACAGGTTGTTGAGAATCAGTTTGGTGTGGTAATTAAGGAGCTGGCTTTGAAACCAGGGGACTGTGAATTCTAGTCCAGCCTATGAAAGATGGCTGGGTGACTTTGGCCCAACGTCACCCAGCTGGCTTTCGTGCCTAAGGAGAAACTACAACTCACCATCTCCTGGTGGATTGGCCCAAAGTCACCCAGCTGGCTTTCGTGCCTAAGGAGAAACTACAACTCACCATCTCCTGGTGGATTGGCCCAAAGTCACCCAGCTGGCTTTCGTGCCTAAGGAGAAACTACAACTCACCATCTCCTGGTGGATTGGCCCAAAGTCACCCAGCTGGCTTTCGTGCCTAAGGAGAAACTACAACTCACCATCTCCTGGTGGATTGGCCCAAAGTCATCCAGTCACCAAGCTGGCCTAGAAACTAGGAGACTGTGAATTCTAGTCCTGCCAGAGGTATGAAAGCCAGCTGGGCAATTTTGACACCCATACGCCATATTGTCCTAACTCATCCCTGCCCCCCCCCCCCCCCCCGATTCAAAGCCACCATCTTTTTCCTGAATGGGACACACACGCAACCTTTTCTTGTGGGCCGCAGCCCTGTGATCCTGGGCGATCAAGCGGGGACAGAGTTATCTTCCCTCTTTTTTTTTTTTTTTTTGCAATCGATGAAATCCTCTCTGATCTCCGTCCTCACCTGGCCGCGCTTGGTCCTCCAGCAGCGATTTCCAGGTGTGGGGTTCCAGCAGGTCATTTCCTCCAGCCTCATTTGTTTCGAGATGGCTCTCTCCTGCGGAGATGATATCTGCCCGTGGCGACAGAGGGACCCTTTGTTGATTCATCTAGAAAGCAGATTAACCCCTCACGAATACGGTTTCCTGCACAATGGGAAAAAGCCGGGCGAAATTCTCTTCTCTTTCTTCACTTCCAAATAATGACCGCCTTTCATAAGGGCCGCTCCTTAAATTGGGAAGGCACCCAGGAGATGTCAGCAACAAAGAAATTAAAAGAAGATATATATATATATATATACAATCCAACCCCTTTGCTCTCTCTCTCTCTCTCTCAGGTCGAATCTGTCTGTCTGTCCGTCTGTCTGTGGCTGCTCCTGGTTGTGTTTTTAGCCTCTCTCATTTAGCCAAGCACAGCTATCTAAAAGAACCTTTTATTTCTATATCTGGAGGTGCGTTTACACAAGAATAGAATTAGAATTAGAATTAGAATAGAATAGAATAGAATAGAATAGAATAGAATAGAATAGAATAGAATAGAATAGAATAGAATAGAATAGAATAGAATTAGAATCTTTATTTGGAATGGATTGGAATAGAATAGAATAGAATAGAATAGAATAGAATAGAATAGAATAGAATAGAATAGAATAGAATAGAATAGAATTAGAATCTTTATTTGGAATGGATTGGAATAGAATAGAATAGAATAGAATAGAATAGAATAGAATAGAATAGAATAGAATAGAATAGAATAGAATAGAATTAGAATCTTTATTTGGAATGGATTGGAATAGAATAGAATAGAATAGAATAGAATAGAATAGAATAGAATAGAATAGAATAGAATAGAATAGAATAGAATAGAATAGAATTTTTTATTGGCCAAGTGTGATTGGATACACATGGAATTTGTCTTTGGCGGAGAGAGAGAGAGAGAGAGAGAGAGAGAGAGAGAGGAGGGAGAGGGAGAGAGGCAGTGGTGAAATTCAAACATTTTTTACTACCAGTTCTGTGGGCGTGGCTTGGTGGGCATGGCAGGGTAAGGACACTGCAAAATCTCCATTCCCACCCAACTCTGGGGCCAGCCAGAGATCGTATTTGCCGGTTCTCCAAACTACTCAAAACTTCCGCTGCCGGTTCTCCGAACTGCTCAAAATTTCCGCTACCCGGTTCTCCAGAACCTGTCAGAACCTGCTGGATTTCACCCCTGCACTCAGAGCCTTTTTTTTTTGAAACAACTTTCTTTTGTATGTGAGAGGGAGCTTCTGAGTTGCTCTGGAGGTCTGTCTATCTGTCTGGCTATTTGCCTGCCTATCTATCTACCTACCTACCTACCTACCTACCTACCTACCTACCTCCCTGCCTCCCTGCCTGCCTGCATGTCTGTCTGTCTGCTTGTCTACCAACCTGCCTGCCTGCCGATCTTCCTGTCTTTCTGTCTGCCTGTCTATTTGCCTGCCTACCTAACTACTTACCTACCTACTTATCTGCCTCTTTCTATCTCTCATCTTTCCTATCTAATTTATTTGCCACCCATCTCACGGTTCAAGGTGACCCTTTGAGCAACTTACACCAAGCTTCGTGCTGGCTTGCTGCTGAGAAAAAGTGACTTGTTAACAACTCTTTTCACACTTACGACCGTTTGCGGCATCCCCATGGCCACGTGATCAAAAATTCAGGCACTTGGCAGCCGACTCACATTTATGACGGTTGCAGTATCCCCAGGGTCACGCGATCCCCTTTTGCGACCGTCCGACAAGACAAGTCAACGGGGAAGCCGAGTTCATTTCATTTCACAGCTGTGTTGCTCACCTAACAACTGCAAGGATTCACTGAGCAACGTTGGCCAGAAAGGTCGTAAAATGGAGCGAAACTCTCTGAACAAGTGTCTCGCTTAGCGAGAGAAATTTGGGGCTGCATTGGGGTCGTACGTCGAGGACTACCTGCAGAAGAGCGGGAGTACAGTCTGCCTGAATGACATCAAACTTCAAAGGACTGCACGACAGGAAAGGAAACGAGAAGCTGAGCTGGCAAAATTGCCCACAATGATCTAAGATTGGGTGGGAAGAAGGGTTATGAATTGATGGCTGTCTGTTGTCGTGCGTGAATTCTTTTCGAAATCCAGAATACTGTATTGTATACGCCAGCTTTTGAAGGGCAGCCAAAGACTTGAAGTGGCATTTTGTTTCTGAATAAGACGATGGAACCACAGTCAGAAAATGAGGATTCAGAGCTCATTCCAGTGGTGAAATCCAAAATTTTTTACTACCGGTTCTGTGGGCGTGGCTTGGTGGGCGTGGTGTGGCTTGGTGGGCATGGCAGGGGAAGGATACTGCAAAATCCCCATTACCTCCCCATTGTTGTGGCTCCGTTACCTGAGCCTGTGTCATCGGCAGGAGAGGACTCCGAGAGTGAAGGAGATGAGTTGGCAAGGCCTCCCTCTCCAGGACCCTCCTCTCTGGCAATGCCTTCGGTGTCCGCCGAAGGGCAAGAGATAGGGCCGGGGCCAAGCACGCCCACGCAGCCACAGGTGGACAGTGATGAGAGTAATGAGTCTTGGCTGGATCCACGCCAGCGTCGCAGAGATAAGCGCGCACAACGAAAGAAAAGGTGTGCCCGAGATTAGGCTGAGTCACTGGACCACACCCCACATGGTATAAAAGGGAGCGTGGTCAAACCTTGTGACGAACAAAGTTGAAAGCTTCCTGCTATAGACTTTGCTGGATTATCTTTGGACTTGATTGACTCTATAATTATTGAGCTTTTTACTTTGATGTACCAGAAGCGGAGAGAAGTTATCTCTTTCCTTTGTAGTAATAAACTCTTGGCAGGCAGCCACTAGGTTGCTGCCAAGTTCCGTTATCATAAGGAAAAGGATTTTGTCGGCTGGTTTGGTCTTTAACTCTTGAACGTCTGTTGGTGTGTGTGCGTGTGAGACGGGGACAGAACACCCACTCCTGGGGGAAGGATGTTGCAAAACCTCCATTACCACCCTACTCTGGGGCCAGCCAGAGGTGGTACTTGCCGGTTTTCCAAACTACTCAAAATTTCCACTAACGGTTCTCCAAACCTGTCAGAACCTGCTGGATTTCACCCCTGGCTCATTCCCTGCCCAACCAAGAGCCTCAGGATTTGCCAGCTTGATATAGTATCAGAATAGAATACACCTGGAAGGGACCTTGGAGGACTTCTAGTCCAGCCCCCTGCTCAAGCAGGAGATCCTATAACATTTCAGACAAGTGACTGTCCAGTCTTGTCTTAAAAACCTCCAGTGTTGGAGCACCCACGACTTCTGGTGGCAAGCAGTTCCACTGGTTAATTGTCCTCACTGTCAGGAAGTTTCTCCTTAGTTACAGGTTGCTTCTCTCCTTGTGCAGTTTCCATCCATTGTTTCTTGTCCTGCCTTCTGATGCTCTGGAAAATAAATTGACCCCCCTCTCTTCTTTGTGACAGCCCTCAAATGATGGAATACTGCTATCATGCCCCCCCCCCCCAGTTCTTCATTTCTCTAGACTAGCAAAATATATAGGAAATATAGAGAAGAGATAGATAGATAGATAGATAGATAGATAGATAGATAGATAGATAGATAGATAGATGATAGATAGATAATTTAAATAGATAAATATAAAACATGTTATTGTTGTTAGTTGTGAAGTCGTGTCCAACCCATCGTGACCCCATGGACAATGTTCCTCCAGGCCTTCCTGTCCTCTACCATCCTCTGGAGTCCATTTAAACTCACGCCGACTGCTTCAGTGACTCCATCCAGCCACCTCGTTCTCTGCCGTCCCCTTCTTCTCCTTTTGCCCTCCATCGTTCCCAGCATGAGGCTC